>NC_142064.1:173821161-174130494 GCF_059756535.1 Pantherophis guttatus
CTGCTTGCCTCTACCAGTGGGTAAATAGCAATGATCAAAGAAAGCGCTCTCCTAAATCCTGACTGAGCTTGCCTGATTGTGTTTGCTCTGAGAGCAGACCGGGAATGACAAAAGAATTACTGATAAAATTAAGAGAAACATGAGCTATGGAGCTGAAATAAATAGTCAAGACTCCAACAAGAACAACGGGAGTAAAATGTCAGCGCTACAGAAACTGGAGAATCTTGCAGGGCGGATCTTTTACTGGGGGCCATGGAGTGATGCAGGAGCACCAAGCTCTGGAGAGGCTGTCTTTGAATCAGAGCATACTGCTGCCTGGAATAAGCAAAGTGAGTTGACAAACTGAGCATGATTTCCAAGGGAGTGGGAATGGATGCAGAGTTTCCAACACCTCTGCTCCTCAAATGAAGCTTTAGAGATGTTGCTGCTCTTTAATAATGACATGTGAAGGTATTAATGCCTGAGTGTGGAGCAGAACATTAAAACAGGCCTCTGATCTTTCCCAGTCTAGCCCATAAATATGGATAGCACTACTGTGGAGGCCATTCTGGATTTAAATACGGAACCACCTCATTATATCAAATTACCCAGTTTTTAAAGGTAGGTAGGTTACTTAATAACACTAGAGCTTATTGTTGTGTAGCATTTTATTCTAAAATCTACAGGATTCGTTTGCTCAAATTTGACCATCCTGTTACTAGAACCTAACTGTTATTGATCCAATACTCTACGTGTAATCTGCTTGGAATATGAAAATGTGATTCAGATAAATATATAAGTAACTTGCCATGTGGGAAATGGAAGACAGGCTCCAAATACGTATCTCCATGCAGAGGTGATAAGCCGCTTATACATTGCTATGACAAGAAAACAAAGATGGAACTCTGTTTCATATACCGTTTTCTAACCTAAATTTTTTCTGTCAAGTAATGGTTTGGAGAATGGGCATATGGGTGAAAAAGTATATTTGCTTTTTGTATTTCTACTTCCACATGCTCCCAGTCAACGATTTAGCAATTCTATAATGGCCTCTGGCTTATGTTAATATGTATCTGAGAATAATGCGTGTTTCTGGTTATTTTCCATTCATTGGCAGACAAACCACTTTTAAGTAGCAAAAAGTAAGCACTTCATTGTGTTTCAATCTGAGTACCTATTCTGACTTTTTGATATAGCAATTTTAGTTCAAGGCAGATGAAACACCATAGAGACATAGTCTTGATGGTGTTTTTATTGTTTCCTTTGTCATCCGTGACTTGAATTACAATTTTTATTTGATTTTATTTGAAATTGTACTTCATTTATCTCATTGGCTCAGTCTTGATTTCTAGAGTAGCCTATCTCAGATGATGGGATAGTAGTAGGTTCAAGGCAGAGGTGGGTTCTACTTACCATTACTACCGGTTCTGCACGCGCTCGCTTTGCGCACACATGCGCATTCTTCTGCGCATGCGCAGAAGCATTTTCATGACATCAGGATCAGTGGGTGGACCCTCCCGCCGGTTTTACTACCAGTTCTATAGAACCAGTGCAAACCGGGGGCAACCCACCACTGGTACAAGGTCTTCCAATGCCTATACCTTATTCATTGACTCCTTTATGTAGGAAGGAGTGAATGCAAACTTCGATGCTCAAACATGTTAAAACAAAATTGTCACTATCAAATTTTTTTATTGCCATTAGTTTAAAACAAAGCTTGCAGAACATCTGATGCCAGATGTCTTGGTCCTTTAATCTTTTGGCATTGGTACGTACTCCTTCCTGCATTTGAGCCTGTTGTTCATGAACAGCAGGTTTAGAAAGGGAGGAGGTCATATGAGGCAAAAGATCCAGGAATAAGATCTTATTGAATCTAGGGATATGAATTAAAAAAGTGATTTCTGTGTGCCTTCTGAGATAATTTTTATCTTCATTGCTCATTTATATGGCTAAAGAAGTACAATACTTGTTTTTTCTTTTTGGTTCTTAAATTCACTGTAAGTTCCCTCAACTGAGTCTATTATTCTCTCTTGAGAAGAATGTGATACTATATCTGATTGGTTCTGATAAGCCTTGTGGAAATATGTTGGTTTTTCAGATGTCCATTCAGTGAGTTTGAAAAAAATTTTCTTTATTTGTTGGCACATCTTGCACTCTATAAATCTAGCTTCAAATTTATTTATTTATTATTTGATTAATTTATATGGCTGCCCATCTCTAATGCACTCATGGATGGGTAAACAACAGTTAAAACACCATAAAGCATATATCAATTAAAACAATATACACATAATTGACAGCCTAGGTAGAAAATAAAACAGCCAACCACTCAATGTAACTATTGCAGTGTGTGCTATAATTTATACATTTATATATATAAATCCAAATAAACCTAAACCTTAAACCTTAACATAATCATGTCTTTAAGAACTTACAAAAAGCCAGCAAGGTTGGGGCCAATCCAATCTTCCGTTGGGTGGATGTTCCAAAGATGGCTGTCATGACAGAAAATAAGATTGTACAAGTAGCACTGTACAGTATTTGGAACTGAAAACTATGTTGCTAAGTGACGAAGTCATAAGGCATGACATGATGTGATGGCACTGATTTATAGTGGCAGTTCTGGCCATCCAGTTGCCATTGTTAGGTGAATACCACATGGTCACAGCTTCCTGCGGGCACATGATTGCCATTTGCAACCTCCTGCCAGCTTCCCCATTGACTTTACCTACTGGAAGTGAGCACTGAATGTTATAAATAGCAATCACATGACCATAGGAGAAAGTGCTGGCCACAACTATAAGAAAGTATTGTAAGTATCCCCTTGTTTGGCGCTATCACTGAACAAGTGGTATGTTAAATGAGAACTACTGTATATTCCAAATCTTTTAAGAAGATTATAGGAGAAAGTTGCACGAAGCAACTAATACAACACTTTTATGAAAAGTTATCACAGTGAAGTATGATCTGTTTCCTCAATAACTTGTAATATAATTTATGTTCCAATGTTTAAGCTAGCGTTGTTTCCCAAACTTGGTAACTTCTAGATGCGTGGAGAATAGTTGAATAGAAGTTCTGAAAATTGAAGTTCATGATTGGCAGCATTAGGGGACATAGGTATAAGCAATTCAAATATTTTTTTAGATTTCTTTCCTAGAACCTTTTCCCATTAAACTGTAGGTTTCATTAGCCCCTCTGTGACTAATTGGATAACCAGTCTATCTTTGCTTTTGCAATGGCTTATTGTACATCATTGTTTTGGTGCAGTATGGATTTTCTACATTCCTAAAATATATTTTTATTACAAATGAAGGCAAATATACAGTATGTGGATAATGTTACAGGATCCAATCTGGTTCAGTCACTGGTACCAGAGGTTAGTCTTCCGAGCTTTTAAACTCTTGCAGGAGCCCATCCTCAGGGAACTTCTGTCTAGTAGAGTATGTGCTTTGGACTACTCTGTGTGTGGTATTTATATGTTGCCTGGTTGTATGTGGCTTTTTAGTTGTTGATTGGTGGGGTTGATAGCTGGCTATTAAGTCATTGGTTGTTTTCTTCTGCTTCCAAATCCTCACCTCCTCAGTATTTGATAAGCTGGTGGTAAATCAGCATTCCTGTTAACCGTTGAGGGGCCCATTTCCCAGGCTTCAATCACTTCCCTGGCTGTTTTTGTACCTGCTCATTCAACAATCTTAGTAGCTACAACATTGAATGTATGTCATTCAATACATTGTTCATTGTAATGTGAGTTCAGTGAGTTCAGATCTCATCTGACTGCTTATTTGTGTTCTTGCAGCCTAGTGGTTAGCTTCCTCCCTGTCTGTCCTACATAGTCACAGAGGCAATCCATACAAGGAATCCAGTAAATTATATTGGAAGTATCTTCCACCTCCAAGCAATCTTTACAATGCATAATTTTTCGTCATATGGTAGCCTCTGGGCGATATGCGATGCCACTTGCAGATCTTGGAAGTTGTGTTCTACCGCTTCCGAAATGTTTTTTATATACGTTCATACTTTTTATTCCCGTTTTGTATTCTGCATACAAACTTAAGCTAACTAGCAATGAAATGAAAATGACAAGTACATAAAATTACAATATAAAAAGATATGAAAATAAGTCAAAAAGTCAGAGGGTAAAACAGATAAAATAGGTTGAGCAATAAAAAGACAAATTTTGATAAATTTATAAATAAATGTATTTGTTTGGAAATGGGAGAGCAAAGAGAGAGCTAGAAAAATATCTGACTGGGAAAAAATGTAGCCATTTTAAAGCTCTCCCCCCTCTTCTCTTCAGCCATTTTATAATTTAACAGGTCTCTTCAGATGGGAAGGGGAAAAAATCCCATGTAATTTCCAGGGAATTGCAGTAATACAGAAACAAATTCAGAGGTGGGCTGCTGCCGTTTAGGACCAGTTTGCCTGAACCGGTTGTTCCGATTCTGCACAGTTCAGAGAACTGGCAAATTGGAGCACTGGCTGTCCCTGCCCCTGCCTGTTTTCATGCCGTTTCATGCCGTTATTCCATCCAAAATCGGCCCTGAAAACAGCCTGATAAATGCTAAAAAACCAGGCCATTTTGGGGGCAAAATCCGGCCCAAAATCAGTCCAAAAGACAGCCTGAAAACGGTCCAAAAAACAGCTTGGAAACATCCCGAAAAATGGCCTGAAAACAGCCCCAAAAAAACTGGCTGCAAGAGGAAGGAAAGCCAAGTCAGCCAGACCCAGAAGTGTCCTGGGTCCCCTCATCCCAGAAGCAATAACCTCGCACTCTCCCCTCTCTGCTAGTCCCCTTCTTCGCACAGGATCGCCCAGCAATAGAGAGGGAGAAGGGGCGACGTTTCTGTGTGGCACTCTCCCCTCAAGCTACAAAAGCTAGAAGTAAGCTAGAGGTCATAGCATTTAACAGTATCTGTTCAACTTTTGAAAGGATGAGCAGAATTGGATTTGGTTAATACTTTAATTAGTCCTCCCAAAAAAACCCATTAAAAACAATGGTGAATCTTTCCCATCTGGTACCAAGAAACAATACTGACAAGTTCATTTAATCACCAATTGTTGAGCTTAATTTAAGGAAGTTCTCTCATTAAAACTGCATAACAGTGATATTTTACTCTACTTGTTAGCTGATTCTGAGCCAAATTCCAATTGTGACTGTGGTGTTGAGGATTCCAATTGAGACTGTGGTGTCAATTGAGACTGTGGTGTTGAGGACATGGACGCTAATTCTATTCTTAAATCTATTAGGGTCACTATGTGCTATTCCTTTGAGAAAATTGCCCTGTCTTTCATTTTTTATGAAGCTGCTGTATCATGGCTGAGGGTTTCAAAGGTAGTAATTCACTATTACAAATTGAGGGTACAGTAGTTTCATAGACAGCAAAAATATTTGAAATTAAAATAACTTATCAATACAACAAAGATTCTAGTTTGAAGAATTCCAAGCTTTTCTGACTTCTCTGGTCTTAACATATTAATTTGTTTAATATGTAACATTGGTGGTTGAGAACCAGAAGAAATTGCAATCATATTATTGATGGGCCTAGGTGAATATCTTGCCTTTTCCATTTTTTTTTTTTTTTGATGTTTTAAAAATAAAAATGTTAAGCCTATTGGAGGTTTAATTCATTTATTACTTCACTGGCTCTGAAAAAAAATTGTGCTGTAATTATTCAGCTGCAAAAAAGCAGTTAGGACTGCATGATGGCCAGATGTTACCCATCTTATTCATTTAACTTGAAGCAATAATGAAAATACTAATTTTAATAGTATTTCTAACAAATACATTGCGTTAATTTTTATTCTCAGGTTTTACTTTCTGTGTTCTATTGGATTCACAGGGTCATAACATTAATCTTTAGAGTGGCTGTTGGGCTTCCATGAATTACTTTATTGTGATAAACTTGACATACTGGTTTAGGTGATCCTTTTATGACACCGTTTGTTAGTTCCAATGTAAACTATGATTATATAAATCAAAAAGTGACTTTTAAAAAGAGGCAGTCAGGGAAATGATATAGCTAGGTCTACAATTTTTAAGCAATAGTTTATCTGAAGAGGATATGATATCTAACTTCTTTCTAAAGGTAGACTCAATGTTCTTTCTCACCTATACTGACAAGAACTGTCTTGTTGGTCATATGACGAAATTCTGGGGTTCTTAGAGATTTATTTCAGAATCAGTTCTTCTGTTCTTGGGCTGAGCCTGCTGGCCAATACTGGCCCTGGGCAAGTTGGCAGTTGTATGCAATCTTCTTCGCTTGTAGATGAACTTCCAAACATACTGACAAAATTATGTTACTATGGTACATATTCAAGTATTAACCATTCCTGGCAAATTTTCAGTGATTGTTTTAAAACAACAAATCTGAAGTTATTGCAGTTTGCATCTGTATTACATGGCATTGCTTCACTCTATGCATTTCCCTCTCTATTTATGGCCTTTGCACTTGGAAACAAACTGGAAGTCAGTTTTGACAGACTTTTATCACAAACAAAATAGGTTTAGAAAACTTGTCACTGGGTATGGAACCAGCTGAAGTTTATAAATACCAGATTTAATTAACCCCTTACATAATATATTAGATTTGCACCAAGCATGGAAAATTGTAACAGGAAGGGGCTGTTCCTGGTTCATGAGCTGAATTCTTTCAAAATAATGTTAAACTTTTATTAAAAAATTTTTTTACAGTATTTGTTCATTTACTTATTTGAAATATACCTTCCTTTCTGCTGAGATAAGCTCTTGATCAGCAGAGAAAATTAGGGAACAATGAAAACATTTTAAAAATACTGCTCTAAATTGAATTAATATTTAAAAGCGTAGGAAAGACATGTTACAGATTTTCTAAATGCTCTAAGTCTAGATGCAACTTCTGAGGAAGTATGAGTTCCCTAGTTTTCACTGGCAGCTGAAGATCATGGAGCACTCTCAGTCCACTGAATTGTTTTTTTCACGGAGCATTGCATAAAATTGGCTATAAACTCTCTATCCCTGGTTCTAGTTTCCTAACTATGTCTTTTAATTTAATCTTACTCAGGGTTTTAGATGACAGTTACTGAATTTCAGAATACATCTTTGAAATCAAATGGTAAAGAGCAGTAGAGCTGAGTATCATGATTATTCTGAGGATGCTCTCATACTCTCAATAGAATATCTTTCTGAATAGTTTCATATAAATACGGGACACTGTAGATCAGTGGCCTTGTATTGAACAGTAGTCTCCCAGTATTATCTTCTGAACAAAGCTTAGCAGAAATGATTGAAATAACAGTAAAACAATATCCAAAAAAAAAAAAATACCCAGTAATCCAGAAGAAGACTATTCTAATACTAAGAATGATGATAGTTGGTATTGAAAACCATTGTAGTGGACAAAGAAATTTAAACAATTTGGTCAAAGCATTTGGAGTTGCAGAATATTTGAAAATTAGAGTTTCAAGAAAAACGTCAAGCTTTTTGTTAGGAAACTTTCTGGATTCATCTTTTGGGTTAATTTTGTATTCCATAGATTAGCTAGAATGACAGTAGTATCTCTGACAAAGTGGGAAGCCATTTGAACCTATCTGATTGGCGCTGGAATATTTTAGCCATTTTCTGCAGAGTCTTATACTCATCACTAATTTCAAACTGACCAGAGAGTGATCTGTCAATAATAGTAGAGACATTAACTTTTCCAATCACTAGCTCCATGTGAACAAAATAATAAATCCAGCATGTGCTTTTCTGCATCTATAAAGCCCCATACTTTATAGTATGGTTTCTTTGCTTGTTGCTTTTTATGTTTACATTGAAAACAGTATTTAATAGAAAATGCATGAAAGAATCATTTTGTTCTGAATTTGAAACAAAACAAAACAGCCGCTCTCAGTATTTTCCAACAGAATAACTTTGAGCAGGTTGTATTCATACAAGAATATTCCACCATAAGAACAGTGGACACTTGAAATGAGTCCTTGCTCCCTGGAGCCACAAAAACTGATGGGTGACAATCTGAATACTATATACAAAAAATTGGTCAACGGGTGACATTTAAAGAAAAAAAAAAGATTTCATATTGCAAATAATGCAAGATATATTTAAATGTATTGTTTGCATCCTGCCTTCACAAACAACTACAGAACTATGATAAGAAGCAACAGCAATATTTTTACTGCAGCTCAACGCATACATAAAAGTGAAGTGAAAAAAATAACTTGCTTCAGTCTTTGACTCAAAGGTTCTTGCAGTTGACAATCTCTTTGCAAAACTAAGCAAACCAGCAGAGTTTTTGCATTTGGCTACTTGAAAGCCCCATAGTGTTACAACACTATCTGTAATGGTATGCATAATGTATCTGAAAGAAATGTGAAAGGTAAGAGAAGAGACTGGCAAGGACAAAAATTTGGGCAACTCTTAAGAGAGAGAAAAGAAGCAGTAAGACAATGCTATCACTACTGTGGAAGAAGTAATAAGATGGTGTGAGTAAATCTAGGTAGAAGAAAACCGTTTTAACATTTAAAGATTGTATTTTGAGCTCAGATATAAAGTCCTGGAGAAATTATAGAAGTTCATCACTGCTGGATTACTTTTTAATACCATTGTCACTACTATCAAATTTATCACTAAAGTTGTTAAAGAAATACAGTCTGAGAAGTCATATGGTAATAATAGCTCCTATTCAGAATTGAATCCTAGATGTTGTGGAATAGGTTACTGCATACTGTGATTCCTTTCCCTGCATTTGAAGTTTCAAACAGAGGCTGGCTAGTCATCTAGGAGGCATTCGGCGGTGACGTCAGAGCAAAGTGGGTGAGGGTGCAATCTGTCACTCCCGAAAATCCCAATTTATCCCTGATAAGGAGCCCTTTAAGGGCATTTCTGATCCCGGAGAGATCAAAAAACAAAAGGGGAAGGTCGGAAGACTTCAGACGACCTGCTATCGTCCTGGAGGACAAGACCGAACCCCTTAAATCCAGCGGGGAAAGAGTTCATCTTCAAGGCAGACCAAGAGTGATGGCCGCACAGTGACGAAGCGAAAAAGTGAGATCAGCATCAGATGGTGGTCGTGAAAGAGTCAGAAAAAGGAAAGGCGGAATCTGGTTGAGCGGAGACACGAGAGGAGAGAGAGACGCAGAGAAGAAGGAAAGGCGGTGACGGAGAGGAAAGAGCGCAAGATGGAGAGAGGATCGTGCAGAGAGGTTAGTGCAATAGAAAAGAAGATTCCATAAAGTGGATACAAAGTAATGGAGAGAAACTCAGATTGGAGCCAAAGGCTTATTGCAAAAAGGAAAGTGAAGAGGGCATGAAAAGGAAAGGAGACATCGAAGGGGATTCAGCGGAAATAGAGCAAGAGACTCATAAATACTGGTTTAAACAAGATTATAAGAACTAATATAGACTAGTGACTGGAAATGTCAGACTAAGGGCGGAATAAGGACAGAAAACACAAATAAACTTACGGATATTTTGGTGGATAGCTATGGATTTATAATCTTGGACTCAAAAGGAAGATCGTATTGAGTAGAGAATAAAGAAGAGGCACAGAAGAAAATAGAAGACAACAAGAATAAACCGAAAGACTTAGAGATAATATTGTGGAGAAGATGGAGACTGATGCAATACGGATTTAAAAGGAAAGATATAGAAAAGAAACAGGAAACTTTGAAAAGACTCTAAAACAATTGTAGATTGGGTAATAAGGGGGAAATAATTTTGTTAAACTGTCTTAATCTATTAATCAGTCTATTGATATTGAAAAAGGGGAAATTTGAATAAGTTGCTAAAGGCTTGGTGACTTCTTAAGTTCTTTCCAACTATATGATTCTCAAATTCTATAAAAATGTTGGTTTGCTTGATTGAAAATAACACTGAAATGGAGACTAGATAATATAGTTCCTTCCAAGTTACAGCTGTTCCTTGGCAACAGTACTAGAAATGGAATTTACTGAAACAAAGATAAATTACAAGATGAATGAAATATTTGATAATTTGTGATTTCTGTCAAATAATATATTTAAAGAGAAGTGTGGACAACTGCATAAGTACTGCATTAAAATTAAGTAGATTTCTGCAGTGTTCAGTAGGAAGTAGGAATTTAACTCGGATTATAAGAGAAATAAATAGCATTATAGGAATCAGATCATAATGTTCTTGTGCTCTGAATAACATCTAGTTATTCAGTCAAATTAGATGGGCCGGAATGAATTGTGGAAATTGTAATCTGGCTGGCCTTCATTCTGTTTGTGAAACTAGAAATGGTCACTAGGAAATAAATTCTTTCAACTGTCTTTGTAAAATGTATAGTGTCCAGCCATTTAACATCTCTTCCCGTTGGGGATAAAATAGTCTTATAAACAAATATTAAGAACACATAACATTAGGGCAGAATGGAATGGAATAGAATAACAGAGTTGGAAGGGACCTTGGAGGTCTTCTAGTGCAACCCTCTGCTTAGGCAGGAAACCGTATAGATTGCTAACCATTTTTCCCATCGTGTGCCAAAAGTGGGGGGAGTGCGGGGGGGTCGCACGCTTGTGTGCCCACATCCTTAATTCTATGCCCCCCCGTGCATGCGTTCATGACCCCCCCCCTGCACTCCCCCCAATTTTGGCACACAATGGCACTGTGGGCCCGGTAGGCCCATTTTTCACTCTCCCACTCTTGAGCCTTTCTAGGAGCCTGGGGAGGGTGAAAATGGCCTTCACCACATCCCCGGAGGCCCTCCAGAGGCCGGAAAAAGCATGTTTCCTGACTTCCAGTGGGCCCAGAAGGCCCGAAAATCAGCTGTCCGGAGCTAAGCTTGCATGCCCACCAATATGGTACTGCATGCCACCTGTGGCACATGTGCCATAGGTTCACCATCCTGGCCCTATAGCATTTCAGACAAATTATCTGTTATCAGAAATGATTTATCTGTTGGAAATTCTCTTTAATGGAGCATAAATACAGCTCTTATTTGTTCTGAACAAATGTATTTTTCAAAAAGTTAAGGAAATAATTGGAGTGTGCTATTTTTAAATCAGAATCTGACTAATAGGAAGGAAATGTTTGAGACTGTAAAAACTATTCCAAGTTAAGAGAAAGTAATTATGAACTGTTAGCATTATGAACTATGATGACTAAACTAGGAAGAAGAGCAGCTAAATAAAAGCAAATGTTTTTTGTTAACAATTATAAAAACTAGACAATCAAATTTTACTGGATGGAAAAAAATGTTGAGAGAAGAAAACATGACAAAAATAAAACCTGACATTTTTTCTCAAAGTGATCAGGACAGAAAATAGAATCTTTAAAGCAAAATTGAGGAAAAAAATCCAACTAATTTGATTTTGGTTACCAAACAGGAATGCAAACAGAGGCATTTTGTGTTGTTTGTAAAAAAAAAAAAAAAAAAAAAGCTTAGTGACTGTCAGATCCTTGGAAGAAAGAATTTCCACCATGACAACTCATAGCTGCCCAGAACATCTGTATTCAGTTGGTATAAGGAAAGACTACTTGGCCAGCAAGAAACGTATGTAATGCAAATCCAAGATATATTGCTGCCTGAAGTAGAGGCCAAATGTGTCTCCTTCCCCTCTATAATTATGAGCCAACACACTTCAACACCACCTCTCAAATGGTGGCCAACAGATGGCTTCACCCTGATGTGTCATGGGGCTGGCCCTAACAATTGTACAGGTAGTCCTCAATTAAAGACCATAATTGGTACTGGAATTGCCATCGCTAAGCAATGCAGTTATTAAGCAAGATGGCAATTCCTGCACTCCCACTTGCCTTCATTAAACAAATTACTGCAGATCTTTAAGTGAGGATGTCACATGGTCACCACTTGCAGCCTCCCGCCAGATTCCCCATTGGTTGTTTGTTGGAAGCTGGCAAAAAAGTCGACAAATAGCAACTGCTTGACAGTGCAATGTCATAACCATGAACTGGGAATGAGCACCTGGATCACAATCACCTGACTGTGGGAATGCTACTATGGCTGGAACTCCAAAGACCAATTGTAAGCATCCCTTGTTCAGTGCCATTGCTGAATGAGTGGTTGTTAAACAAGAGCTATCTGTACTTTGGAATCATGATGAGAATGTATACAAGACTTTAAAAATATACAGCAATGGTGGGGGTGTTATATATGTGCCCATAAAGTTGTAAGCGATCAGGGCTGATTTTGAACATTGGTCTTTAGATGCCAAGTGCCAAACTTGGAGCCACATGACCATGGGAAGGAGTGTGATGGTTTAAGTGCAAGGATAGGCCATAAATCATTTTTTTTCAGGGCTCTCATAACTAAACAGTTACCAAACAGTCATAAGTTCAAGGACTACCTATATCAGTGGTGGCGAGCCCTTTCAGCACCAAGTGCCCAAACTGGAACGCATGTGCGCATGCGCTGAAGCCCCAGAAACTCCGAGACCAGCTGGCTGATGCACATGCATCACATAATGTACATAATGTACTGCATAGAAGAGCAGCTGGCGACGGCGCACGTGCCCACAGATAGGGTTCTGCGTGCCACCTCTGGCACACGTGCCATAGGTTCGCCATCACGGACCTATATACTATGGCACTATGCTTTGATCAGCATAGATTGTCTGACAATTTTATATCATATTTTTAGGGTGTTAGACAAAGCATACAACTAATGTAACTATATTGGAAAGCTACAATTGTCATCTGTAAGTGGGTAGGTGGAAGGCTGGAAGGCCCTCCTGAAGATACTGACATCCAATGAAAAGTAGTGGCGGATGCTGGGCCTGGTGTTGATATTGGTATCAGAAGACCACAAAGTTGCTTACTGTCTGTGAAGAGATAATGAACTGAGATGATGAAAATTGTCATCTTGCTCAACTTCGGTTACTAAAGTACCAAAGAAAGAAAGAACACTATCAAATAATTGATAGTTGTATCAACTAGTACTTATTTCCTTTCCTTCTTCCTTAGAATTCACTAACCAATATTTCATCACTTTTACCTTGCTTCAGATAAAATATACTGTGCGCTCAATATTGGCAATCATTGTTCATTTCTATTTGTATTGTTATAATTATTTTTAAATTTTTCCCTTTTTCTTCAAAAACTATTTTATACTCTAAATAATAAAGGTATTCTAAAGGCCTTAGCTTATCTTGCTGGGTAATTTGTTGTACATGTGAGAACTGTTCTTACTTAAATTTGGAAAGCCGCCTGTGAAGATATACAGTTATTTCTGCATATTTTCCAACTTTAGCTTCCCAGTCTTACATTGTCAGCAATCTTTCATTGTGCCAGATGCAGATATCTTAATAAATGGTGATACTTTCTGTTTATATTCTCTGGGATTCTACCTAATAGAAATATTTGTGGTTTTAATTCTAATTTTATTTTCAGAATTTTCTGGATGCTTTGATATATTTCTATCTAGTACTTTTGAGGGTTTTTTTCTTTTCAAAACCTCCACATATGGTAAATATTCCTTCTTTATTGTGGCCTTGTCAACTTTTATGGCTGTGTGAATTGTCCATCTTAGTCACTGATGGAGTTTACTCACTTGCGTATATGCCTTCTGAACTTGGTCCCTGATCGTGTCATCCCTACTTCCTATGTGCTACTGATAAACAAATATTGGTTGCCATTCTAGCAGAGACTCGTCAGCTAATATTCTAAACACTTTTCTCAGAATAAGAGGTTGGTTGCTGTTTGTGCATCCTCTGGTTATCTGAATACCATGTCAAACAGTTAGAGACACTAATTACAGTTCAGCATTTATTGTTCAGGAATGAGTCTTCAATTTTAATTTCAGAAAAGACTGAAATATTTCATCTCTCAAATCGTAGCTTAATGCAGAATTTCCTGGTTGGTGTAAATTCATGCTTTTGTATTATTCCAAGATAGTACAGGTAATCCTTACTTAGTAGCTGTTCACAGTTACAGCAGTAATGAAAAAGTGACTTTGCAATCAATCCTTGCATTTATGAACTTCACAGGTCTGGAAAGGAAAGGAAAGCTGAAATAAGGTAAGCACGGTCACAGTTTCACTTAGCAACCACTTCACTTAAATACCTGAGTTGCTGGTCTCAATTATAATTACTAAACAAGGACTACCTGTAGGATGTATTGAAGCTAATTAAAGCTTTTCTCATTTCCATAACTTAGCTGCATTTACATTGTACTTCTACCACATAAGATCTTGCTTTAGCAACTTGGACTGTGAGTATTGCAAGCATTGAAGTTTATAGTAAATTGGCAATTGCATCTGTCTGTCAAGACATATCTGTCATGTCTTGTTATCTTGTTGGCCTTTGTTGAAGAAGGTTTAAACAAGTTGCTGTACCTATTCCTTGACATTTTCTTATGAATTAGGAATTGATCCTAAAGACATTAATCTTAAATCTATGCTATTCTTCCCCCCCCCCCCAAATGAGATTTAAAGTTAGCTGTCTTTGATACCGTTGCTTCTATGGAGGATTCTTCTATTTTCATTTTTAATTTTCAGGGGCTTCTTATCTGAGCAATGGCCAGTTATAATTCACTTGATATATAAAAACAAAAACCTTAGCGACAGTATTCAAAAACCAAAGAGAAAAGATGGTTCCAGAACAATTTCTATTGGGGGGGGGAGATTAAAGGCATTTTACAGACCAGATTTCTTGCTATTTTCATTTATAGGGAAAAAACCCAGATCCAGTACCAGCATGAAGCTTGTCTTTCTCTTTGTGCTTTTGTTCTTGTTGCTCTGTTTCTGGAGAATACAAAGGGATGCGTATTACATTACTTGAAAACAAGCAAATGTCGTTTGCCTAACAATGCCAGCTACTCTTGGCTTGGTGAATCTGAAGGGAGTGTGGGAGGATCTAAGACAACTATTGTGATAGGCCAGTGAATGAACTGCCTGTGACTGGCAACAAAACTCTCTCCTTTGAATTGTCATCATGCAATTCCCTTTCCCGCCACCTCTGCAGATATGCTAATAGAAGCCGTCCTTCTTTTATAACTAACTGTGCCCCACTTGCAGAAGCATTGTTTTCAGAACTTGCGTGAAAGAGTGATATTGATGTACAGCTTTACATTGATGTATAGATGATTGTACAGCAATCACGGTGGATCTGTCTAAAGTTTAAATTGAGACCATGACGCCAAGTTATATCTCGGCTTTCCAAGTCATGAAGTCATAGAAATAGGAAACATGGTGTATCTTCCAGGAAGAACCTACCTAGTTCAAGGAGCCAGCTGGCCTTTGCAAAGTGGTTTTACAACCATGATGGCGGATTTCTCCCTTTTCTTACATGGAAGTCCATACTGGTGCAATCAAAGGAAAAGAAGGAAGGCACAACAGATCTCCTTTGCTGCGCTTAGTTCTGAGCTGACAAGGTGCTCCGTTTGGCTTGCAGAATAGCTATGTTGCAGGCAAGGGCCCTGTTTGCTTTTGCCTCCGAGAGCAAAGTCCTTCATGAGCCATCAGATCAGCCCTTCCCAAAACCCACCGTGAACTATACAGTGGTGACTTCGAAAACAGCAGGGTCACCTGATGGGATCCTGGGATTGAAGCCTATCAAATGGATGGTAAGGAATAATGGGTTTCCAGATGGGATGAAAGTGCATTGGCTTCTGCTTCTCCTCGCTGCCCCACCTCTTCCCTCCTCCCCCCCCCCCCACAGACCAGTTCCTCTTCTTGCAGAACATGCTGAAAAGCAAGCATGTGTACAAGCATGCTAAAACAGTATGCGTATTTATAATCCCATTTATGATCTGAATCTGGAACAGGAGATTGTTGGAAATAAAGGGATCTATACTCCTTGCCTGCAGCAGGTATATTGTCATACATAGTTGAGTTATTTAAATCTTCGCCTGTGTAGGACTTATCCTTGATTTTATCTCCTTTATTTCCTAAAGAACATAGTATCAATAATAATTAATGCATTGAGTTTTTGCATTTAAAAGTTCTTTTTGTAATGTAGCAGGTTCTGCTTTTTAAAGTTCTAATATTTGTCACTTATTTCAGGCGCATAGAGTACTTTTCTCCCTCTCTCCAAAGGTAATAGTAGTGGGCAAAAACCTTATTTGGGATAATAGTGGAATGAGAAGGTTTAAAAATCACTCCTGTCTCTGTCTACTATTGATATTGTCTGTCTTTTTAATTTTTATTTAGCACTGCATCTATTTTGGCCTTCAGTGATGAATATTTCTGTCCTGATTTTTAAGAAAGCTTTTTTATGTTTCTAATAATATCTGCTTATGTTTATCTGAAAGTTGCATCTTCTGGCCTTGGAACATAATAACAGTTCTGTGAAGTAATCTATGTATATTCAGCAGTGAGGAAACTGCTAGGTACTATCTTCTAACCTGTTGGGCCTGTGTTCAAAAATCTAATGAGTAAGATCAAATTCATGTTAAACAATTCCAGCTTCCATTATGTAGACTTCTTGTACTAGTCTCATTTAAAAAATAAAGCCAGTATTTGCTTTATTTAGCACTGGTTAGAGCATTGGATGAGGACTGACATGCTCAAATACAGGTAGTCCTCCACTTACAACAGTTCATTTAGTGACCGTTCGAAGTTACAACAGCATCAATAAAAGTGACTTATGACTGTTTTTCACACTTATGACCATTGCAGCATCCCCATGGTCATGTGATCAAAATTCACACCTTGGCAACTGGCTTGTGTATGCAAATTGCAGTGTCCTGGACTCATGTGATCACCTTTGGCAACCTTCTGACAATGAAGTCAATGGGGAAGCCAGATTCACTTAACAACAGTGTTACTAACTTAACCACTGCGGTGATAACACTTAACAACTATGGCATGAAAGGTCATAAAATGTTGGAAAATTCACTTAACAACTGTCTCGTTTAGCAACATAAATTTTGGGCTCAATTATGGTCATAGGTTGAGGACTACCTGTACACCCTTACCCATGATATTAGCTATATATTTAGTCTAAACTATGTTACAGTACATTTTTTTTTTTGTATAGGTGAATTGAATCAGGTATGGTACTTTTAGTTCTTTGATAGGAATAGTGAGATATCAGTGATATTGAAAAAAATAAGTTCTACACTTGTATGCTACTTTTTAAAAATATTTACAAATTCCAAAATGAAGTCTGCAAATAGAAATAGTTTTTAACATAATTTGATTGGAACTGCAAACACTGGTTCAAATCATGAAATTAGGGAGTTGTTTAGGCCAGGGGTCACCAACCTTTCGGACCTCAGGGACCACTAAATTCATAATTTTAAATCCTGTGGACCACTAATATGATCTGCCTAATGACCAGCTGGGTGGTTGTGGCTAGATGGTCATGTGATTGGTGGGCGTGGCCAACTTGATGTCACTTATGTGGAGGGATACCTCGCCAGCCTCTACTCGCCCCTCCTCTCCCAGCCACTCCTTGCCTGCCCACTCGGGCTCCTTAGGGCCCCAACAGGAAGCCGTTGTTGGAGGTAAGCAGCCACTACTAGAAAGAGTTGGCCAAACAGTTCAGTTCAAATTGGATCTGACTGAGAAGGAGGCTCAGCAGAAGCACCTCATTGAGGACTATGAGGATAGGCTTTTCAAGCAGAGGGAAGACCTGCAGGAATGCAAGGCCAGGTACCGGCGCCTGGAGGCTCAGCAAGCGGAGATGGTCAGCCAGTTCCAGCCCATGATTCAGTCCCACTGGAATGAGGCCCTCTGGCTCTTCGCCACCAGCAGTGCTTCCCCCCAGCCTTCGCCCAAAGCCCAACACCAGGAGGCTGAAGCAAACTCCAAGTTGGAATTTCTGCCCCCGTCCGACCCATACAAAAAGATCCTGAAGGGGGAGAGACACAGTAACAAAAGCATTCATTGCATGAATCAGGCCCAGGGGCCATAGTTTGAGGACCCCTGATTTAGTGCAATATTAAAAAATGCAAATAATTTTTCTGTGGACCACCAAAATTTTCTCATGGACCACCATTGGTCCACGGACCACCAGTTGGCGACTGCTGGTTTAGGCAGTCTCAGAATCAGACACAGTTGAATGGAAGAAAAAAATCCTAAGAATATTTGCAAATGCTAAGGCTGACTTTTGCTTGCTTTGAGCTGAAGCTCTTTAGCTGTTTAAACACCCCTCTGAGATCAAACAATAGTTATACACCATTGCCATTATTTGCCTCTCAAGAGACTTGTTAGCCAAAATGTTGACTTTCTATAGGTGTTGTTTTGGAAACCTTGTTGGAGGAAATGTTCCCCAGTGCTGAATAATATCTTTGTTTAACCCTCCAGGTGCCAACAGTAGAGAAGTGATGTTAAGTTCTTATTTCTGTTCCAGAGTAATGCTACATCAAGAGTAATGTCACTTAATGCTGAATTACTAGAATTGACTTCAGTATTTTTGCAAATCAGTTTTTTTCCTTGAGGATTGTACAAATTGCACCTTTGCCAGGTGATGAGCATGGACTAGCCTGTGGCATACTTCAGTGATAGAAAATAGGATTCAGATGGGTATTTATACAATCTTTCCTCCTGGATTTTTATCTAAATAGTTTCTAAACTGGACTGAAAGGAAACAGTTGGACACAGGAAAAACCTGAAGAAGAAAAACGGCCAGAAATTTAGAAATAGTCACACAGTAAGAGCTTCCTT
Organism: Pantherophis guttatus; assembly: GCF_059756535.1. Taxonomy (NCBI): domain Eukaryota; kingdom Metazoa; phylum Chordata; class Lepidosauria; order Squamata; family Colubridae; genus Pantherophis; species Pantherophis guttatus. The sequence continues at coordinate 173,839,707 of NC_142064.1, forward strand.
AGGAATGAATCCTACTTTTGAAGTGGAATGAGCAAAGTGTTTAATAAATGTAGTTGAATTTATAAATCAGCATTGAATAAAGAACATCCCCATCTCAAAAATAGGCAACAGACCAGTATAAATAAAAATAACTCTTTTTTTCAGATGCATTGTAATGTACTGTTGCATCTGTTCTGGGGGGTTCGTTGCAGATAATTAGTACTCTAGTTTAGTTAATTTAGTTTTGTGATGACTAGACTCAAAATAGAGCATGAACTTAAATACCATAATAGCCAGGAGATGTGTTTGCACAGAATAAGACAAGCTGCTTTCCTTTGATATATAGATGTCAGCTGCTTCTCTGTTACAAAATTATTTTTTCTAAAGAACACTAAGACTTTTATTAATAGTGCAAGGTTCATTTTGTTTGCTGGTTTCTTTTTTGATTTTTTTAACCAAATACAGCATGCTATCTAGAACATTACAGCTTTTAAGCAGTTCATCAGCTTAAGTGCAAGAACATAAATTTCCAGACATTGAAGTCCTAGTCATTTCACACTTGGACTACTGGCAATGCGTTCTACATGGGGCTCCCTTTGAAGAGCATTCGGGAGCTTCAACCGGTGCAGACCGCAGCACCGTGGGCAGTCTTTGAGGCCACTAAAGTGGCCCATGTTATACCACTGTTCCAATAGCTTCACTGGCTGCTGGCTTGCTTCCAGATGCAATTTAAGGTGTTGGTTATTACCTATAAAGCCTTGCATGGCATGGGTCCAGGTTACTTGAGGAACCTTCTCACCCCTATGGGACAAGCCCTCCCCACCCATGCTGGCAGAGGAGGAATGCCACAGGTCCCAACAAGAAATTCCAACTGGCGGGGTCCAGGAGAAGAACCTTCTCTGTCTTGGCCCTTGCTCTTTGGAACATGGTGCTCCATGGTGATGAGATTGGCTCCCGCCCTCTTGACTTTCCACAAGAACCTAAAGACCTGGCTCTGCCAGTTGGCTTGAGGCCCCAATGTGGGAATATCACACTAGAGGTGGTTGACTGATGTAAAAGCAGTTCCCACTCCACCACCACCACCCCAATATATACTTCTCTCTTCCTCCCCATCTTTAATTATAAATTGTATTTTATTGCAGTTTTAATGTGGTTTTTATCGGTGTGGTGTGTGTATACACACATACACAATGACATACACGTGTATAATTTTATTCTAATGTTGTAAATTACTGAGAGTCGCCTTATAGCGAGATGGACAGCAGGTTTCATAAATGTATGATAGGTTGCTCCTCACTCCTCAAAGACATTCTTCCAAACTGAGTTGCAGGAAAATGAAGTAAGTCTGTAAATTATGCTTTCGATTGATCAGGTTCATGAAAATCACGTTCAGATTACATGTGAATTATTGGTGATTTACCAGCTTCAACAGCTTTCTTGGAGTAGCCCTGCATGCTGAACCAGATACTCTCTCTCTTGAAAAACCTCCTGCTTTGTTTTTTTGTTTTTTTGCTGAACAAAAGGGAAGGGATGAAATTATATATCTAATTGCCACAGTTTCTGTGCAGTGAGAGATTATTTATTTATTTATTTATTATTCAAATTTCTATACTGCCCTTCTCCTTTCGGACTCAGGGCGGTGAACAGCCAAGATAAAAACATCTATACATAACATCACAGTTAAAAATAAAGTTAAAATAATTTATAAATTTGGCCCATAATTTAAAACTTGTCAATTAAAATCAATATTAAAATTTTAAAATTAACCCTAAAATCATATATAGATTATATATATATATACACACATATATATGTATAATCTATATATAGATTATTTATATATACATGGGGAATATTACATGAACTCAGGATTGTGTGGTCATCAATGCAATAAAGGTGATTATTCTGCTTTATTGCTTGGTATTTTTATTTAGATTGCATTGTCTATCCGTATATGGACTAGTTATTGTGTTTAGAAACATGAAGTAGATAGCAGTGGCTTTGAAGGATTATTATTACTATTCCTGATGCTTATTTAGGGTAAGTCACTATATTAGGCTCTGGTGAGATTAAACAGGATCAGTTTAATCCATATGGTGGGTTTGTTGAGTCTCGCCAAACCAACAGAAATAGGTTTGTTTCCTTTATTTATGGAGCACCACCAACTTCACTGGGGCAAGGGAACATTGTGTTATGGAAAGTTTTATTTGCAACTTTGTTGAAATGAGACATATGTTATATGTTTCTGCTCTTTTCCTTGCTGAATCTCTTATTGAAACATTTGTTGTACTGTTATTCCTTTGTTAATGCTTGCAATTCTGGCAGTGGTTGAAAATGTGTGGTGCGTGTTAGAACTGAAATGGCTGGCAGATCCTATTCAGGGCCCTCCCATCACTGGATAGTGATAAAAAATTAGCTGAAAAAGCACAAGAGCCCTCTGGTGGGCAAATAAATTTTATTTCCACAGGCATATTATCTCAGTCTCTGGTAGGACTCTGAAAGCACTACTATGCCTCTAAGAGCACCAGTACATTTGCAACTCATTTGCGTATTAGACTTCTATAGTTAAAAATGTATTGGTGCTGTTCTATAATTAGTTTTTAAAATATATCTAGTTTTAATGATACGTATTTATTAAGCATATAAATGCTATCGAATTACCCTTTGTTGCTTTCTAATATCCAGAAGTGTCTATATTTTAAATATGGGTGGAAATCCATCAACTGGACTTTGCACATTTAATATGGGATAAGCCGTTAATAACCTCCTCCAAAATTCAAATCATTGTTTTCTCCTCCCTTGGGGAGGAAAGAAAGGAGTCACACCTAGAATTAGTAAACTATCTGAAACTAACACATACAGACATATAAAGCAATGGGGTTACTGGCAATGATTAAATGATCACTATAGGAATCCAAAACCTTGCATTCCAAGTTGGAAACAGTCCCAATCATCCTGTCTTTAGTAGAGCAGGGGATTATTTGGCGTAGTTAGAAAACCACAGCAATTTTATCTGTTACAGCTAGAAATACAATGCAAAATTTGTTTTATAAGGACTTGCATGGTTTTTATATGATATCACCACTGGCCTTCTTGCAAATGGACACCTCTAGATTTATGGAGATTTTTGATGTTAACTAAGAATTTTAGAAATTTTAGTCAAGTAACAACTCATAAGGAATGTGGGCTCTCTTGAAACAATATCTAAACAGATGAGTTACATTTGTTTGCTAATGACAATTCTGTTCTCTAGGATGTCTGTCCCCCCCCCCTCTCTCTCTCTGTGTGTGTGTGTGTGTGTGTGTGTATAACTCCTTAATAGAGGGAAAGACTATGGCTGCCTATAGTGGTAGATCCCATTCTTTGAGTGGTATATGCCATTCTTTGCACGTAAGATGTCTCTTTCATCCTATAAATCTCCAGATAGACCAAGAAAGACTAATATAAAAAATTGCAGAGTTTTGCACTAGTTAGCTATAGTACTGTGTTAGATGGACCAGGGTTCTGATTTTTGTGATAGAAAGCGGGGCCTGTGTTCCGCTGCTCAGAAAATATTTATAAGATACTAACACAGAAGGTAATAATCACTTAGTAAATTATAAGTTATTATTAGTAAATCACTTAGCAAATTGTTTAAAACAGATGTGTCAAAAATAAACATTATAAAACCTTAGGATATTAATTAGGGAAATAAAAGGAATTAAAGTTGAATCTGTTAGATTAAGGGGAAAAAAGATGACTATTATTGTATTGTAGCATGGACTATTGGGGTTCAAAAACATCTAGGGAAAAGGTCACAAAAGAGTACAGGTCCACTTCCTGCTGTAATGGAGCCTGGAATTTCTGTCAGATGTCATCACGGTCATAAATCAAAGCATTCATGTCACCAACACAATTTTATGACATTTTTTGCAGTGGTTGTAAGCAAACCCATTGCCATGGTGAGCATTTTTTGCTGGAAACCGGCCGTAAATGCTACTTTTTTGGGGGGGGAGTTATAAATCGCTGTCACATGGCAGCAAGATGGTGTAAATAATGGTTTCTGTGGGCTGATTGCTGTGCACCCAAAATGTGATGACATAACTTGGAGGGGGGGCAGAATTACAAACTTTGAATCCAGGTCATAAGTACCTTTTGGGAGTCCCTCATAACTTGGAACCGTCGCTAAGCAACCAGTCATAAGTCAAATAGAGCCTGTTTGAATGTTTCTGCAAAGCAGTCTTCAAGCTGGATAATTCACACATGCTGCTTAGTGGTAAGTGAGATTCAAAGTGAGCAAATGCATAGTATTCCCTGATAGGACCAAAAAAAACCCTACCTCTGTACATAAACTTATGGGATCTAAATTACAGAGAGGTAGGACCTGCGGGTCAGCTCATTGTGCTGCTGAAAAGGACAAACCAGACAGTGGACTGATTATGAAAGGGATTGCAAATGAAACTAACATTATACATTGGTAGTCTGCTTACTCAGAATACCATGCAATTTCAAGCCTAATTTCAGAATATATATATTGTAGAAGAATGTATAGGGAAAAATAAAGAAATGCATAGATACTAGAAATATAGGTATATACCATGCATTTTGGTAGGAACTGCCTTTAAAGAAAGTCTTAAAGAACATTTACTAATGCTGTGAAGAGAGAGTAGTAAGCATTCCTGTTTCAGAACATTATCACTTGAGGCTGAACAGTAACATGACAGCAAATAAATTCAGGGCAAATTTTAGTTAATTACTATTTTATGCAATGGATAGTGAACTCAAGAGATTCACTGCAGGAAATTTGGCTAGCTGTTTCCCAAAGGCTTTAAAACAGTATCATGTATTGCAGGTAAAACTATTAATAGCTGTAAATCATAAGATTGTAAACAAACACATTATATCTCTGCTTGCCAGATGCTGTGGACAAACAGTATGAAATAGTTATTGAGCCTATCTTCTTTGGTTTGCCATTGTTGGAAAAACAATACCGGATTAGATCAGAGTGTGCAGTTGTGAGTCACAATAAAATATAATTGTTGTTCTGGCCTTGTCCATTATTATTTGAACCTCGCAGCGCTTTACTCGACAATCAGCTGTGGCCCTTGGATATTTAATGTTGCAGAGGCAATCCTTAACATATTTGTGTCTGAGTACTAGGAATGCATTGTAGCCACATAGAATGATACTGTACATTACACATTTAATTGCAATGCATATTTCATTTGGGAGAAGACTCTGATTTTCCCAGGTGCAGTATAATAAGGGTATAAATAAGGGTATAAACATGTTTATCCTGCCCAGAGTCAAGGCAGTATATGCAAGATGAACAGATTTTGTCATCCAAAACTCAGAAGTTAGGATAAGGCTGTAGCTTTAACAAGTGACCTCTCCCTTAGGCTGAGAATGTGCAAACTAAGAAAAGGGATTTTTCAGGAACCAGCTTAAGAGGGCTATGTGATCACAATCAATGACTTAAGGTTAGATTGTGTTCCAAAATAAAAGAAAAAATAAATTACAAATGAACAACCCTGGTAGCGCAGCAGACTAAAGCACTGTTATTAACATCAGCTGCCTGCAATTACTGCAAGTTCAAATCTCACCAGGCTCAAGGTTGACTCAGCCTTCCATCCTTTCTAAGGTAGGTAAAATGAGGACCCAGATTGTGGGGGCAATAAGCTGACTTTGTATAAATATACAAAAGTATGAAGGCTATTGCTTAGCGCATTGTAAGCCACCCTGAGTCTCCAGAGAAGGGCGGCATATAAATCAAAAAAAAAAAAAAAACAGCAGGGGGTCAGTTGCTCACATCAAATTTCTGGGGTAACTTTAGTTTGTCCTGGTTGGCCATCTGAATTCTAAGAATTCAGACTCATATATAAGGGAGGAAAAAGGAATATCTGACTCTTAAGCATTTCATCTTTATTAATGTATTTCTATTATGAAGACACATCTTTGTATACAATAATGTTTATGAACTTTTAATTTTCTCTAACCTGGAAGCTCTTACGAGCAAGTAGCATGAACTTTGTCATGGACTGAACTCAAATGTGAAGAGTTTGTCTTTCATTCCAACGTTCCCACTCTGTCCAACTGCTCTGCTTAAAGAATACAGTCGCTGCTAAGGATTTTACCATTTAAAATTTATATACTGCTGAATCTTATGATTCACAATGGTTCGATTCTTCCCCTGCTAAGATAATAAGGGAATATATGTGAGGGTTTAGTTGGAAGTTGTTTCATGTTGTGCCAGCATGACTGCCTGCCTAATGTGGGGGTCAAATTAGACCCAATGTTGAATCTGGCCTTAAGGCTTGTGATATTTTTCCATAAACTCAGACCCCTCTGGTTATACAAGAAGCGAATGACCTGAGGTAGAGAAGGGAACTGCTAATCTGGATGGGTCATATGGAGCCTAAGCATAATACGAGGAGAGCATGCACAAGAGAACAAAATGCCCGATTTTTCTCTGTAACACAAGAAATTGGTGTGAGGAGTGGGAAAAAGGCTGCAAGAAAGTAGGCTAGTGTCTCTCTGTAAGTAAAAAAGATAAAAGTAGGTCAGACAGGCTGTGAACTGCAATTACATGTCTGCGTGGCTCAGGAAAACTTCTCTGCTGCATTGTGAAGGAATTGGGAGGACTGGTGTGGAAACATCACTGATTGTGCTCAGCAGCATTGTTCTTACAGCAGCCAGGTGGCTTAGTGCAATTCTTGCAAAACCAGGTATTTTAGGATTTTTTTAAAAATTTATTTATTTGCCTTCTGGGTTTCATATTGGAAGAAAAGGCAGTCCTGTGATATAGGAAAGAATGAAAAGCCCTTTTTTCTAGCAATAATAATGGTCATACAAACCTCTTTCAGTAAGTGAAGAGAAAATGTATGTGTGTGAAAAAGAGTTGAGGGTCAGGGTTCTGGGAATGTACTTCCAGGCCATGTTTCTGTATCTAGTATAGAATTGGGAAGGGCTTTTTTTACTGCTCCATCCCATTTTAAGTAAACTGTAATATGTTTGTCCCTAATAGTGGGCCCCTGAGGATTCAACTTGTAAGTTAATATATTTAGAATAACTACAGTTTGGAGATTTCCCTAATACAGCAGTGTGAGCGTAAATAGACACCCACCCCTTACGATTCAAGCAGTACTACTTAGTTTTGTCTTGTAAAATTTGTCTTCCATTTCCTAATTGTAACATTGGCAAGATGCCATCGCTCAGATGGAGACTTTGGCATGAGGAGTTAGTTGCCTGATCACTTAAGCTGTACAGACTCAGCCTAGAGCTACACCCTTTGCTTTCTAAAGCCTATTCTTCTTATGTTGGCAGATCTCCATAAACTTTGAGCTATTGCAGGGCAAAACCCAAAAGTTTATAATCAAGAGCTATATAAAGCTTACATAACGGACAGAATGAGGATATGATTATTTGTCTTATAACCAATCCAAATTGTTTAAATAGTAGTTTTAAATAATTTAAGTAATTAAGTTGTGGGCTCTATTTCTCTTCCAGATTTGCACATGAAGGTAACAACATTAATTATGTTTATTTTACTGTGGTGTAATTACAGCAGAGAAAAAGGACTGGGATTTTTGGATTCCTACTATTTAGGAAGAAAGATCTCTCCATCATACCCTCAAATGGTTTTTGGAAAGCCTGTCTAGCTCTGGAATTCCCACTACTGTAGACATTGCCTTAGAAACATAAGTGCATAACAAATAGCTTGCTAGATGAGATCTCTGGCTCAACTCGTCCAGCTTTCTGTACTCAGTGGCCAACCAGCTGCCACTCTCACTAGTCTTCCAAGAATGGCCTTCAGAAGCACCCCCACTGCTATCAAGGCTAATAGACATTGATTCCCATGACTTCTAGTTCTATCCATTGGTCCAAACCATTTTTGCACCCAGTCAAGCTTGTGGTAGCAGATTCAAAAGTTTAATTATGTGCAGTATAAAAAAGAAAAATCTTCCTTTTGTCTGTCCTGATTCTTCCAGGATTCTATTTTATTGGGAGTTTATCTTTCTTTATGAATAGGCTTTCTCAAAATTAATCTATGTCAATGAGTCCTAACTGTGTGGTCTTATAGTTTGATAGAAAAGCTTTTTCAACTGAAGCATTGCTGGGATAATAAATACTTACAGATCTCAGGAGGGCTCTTATTCCAGAAGATAGCCAATGTAACAGAATTGCAGCTGGCCAGAAACCTTGGGAGATAGGCAGTCTCTTGAATAATCGGCCCTATGTTGTGTAGGGCTTTGTAGATAATAACCAGCAGCTGGAATCAGCTGGAAGTACACAGGTGACAAAATAGAGCTTTTATGTGTTCATCCCAAAACATGCCCACCACTGCCCGTTCCTTTGCATCTGGATTTGTTGAAGCTTCTGAATGGTTTTGCGAAGAGCCACATGAGAAACGTGATATTCAAGCTATGAGGTTACCAGGGCATCCTTCTGCCTGAAGGACCTCTTGATCTAGGAAGAAGTGCATCTGGCACACCAGATAGAGATGTGCAAAGGCCTTTTTGGCTACAACTGCCACCTGCTCTTTGAACAGGGGCTGTGAGTTCAGGATGATCTTCAAACTGCACACCTTGAACGGGGAAGTGCTAAATCTTGGATATAATCTGGTTTGCGTGTGCAGCTACTAGAGAGTATGCATGAAACTTCCAGTGATAAAAGCAGTTGTACCAAATTCCAAGTTTTGAATTTGGAAATTGCCATCTGAGAAAAAAAGCTTTTTAGTCTTAATAGCTAGTGGGTTCACCGCTGCATCTTTAATTCTGTTAATTTGTTTGTTTTCTGAGACCTGAATGAGAGCTCAAAGTGTCTGAACCAGAGGTGGGTTTCAGCAGGTTCTGACCAGTTCTGGAGAACCGGTAGTGGAAATTTTGAGTAGTTCGGAAAACCGGTAAATACCACCTTTGACTGGCCCCGCCCCCGTCTATTCTCTACCTCCCGAGTCCCAGCTGATCGGGAGGAAATGGGGATATTGCAGTAACCTTCCCCTGAAGTGGGGTGGGAATGAAGATTTTATAGTATCCTTCCCCTGCTACGCCCACCAAGCCACACCCACAGAACTGGTAGTAAAAAATTTTGAAACCCACCATTGGTCTGTACCTCACTTGGTCATACTGTAGCAGTTGCCTGCTCTCAATTAAATGTCTGGGATCCCTGAAACTGTATGTGGCATATAAAAAGAGATAAGATTGGTCTTTGTTCTCTCAGCATTTTGCAAACCAAGTATTAGTATTAGTATTTATTAGTATTTATTAAACCAAGTATTAGTATTTATTAAATTTTTAAGTAAGGCAATCCTAATTTTTTAAAAATTTTATTTGTAGTTTTAAATGGTGTTTTAATGTACAGGTAGTTCTTGACCTACAACAGTTCGTTTAGTGACCGTTCAAAGTTACAAGGCACTGAAAAAGTGACTTATGACCATTTTACATGCTTATGACCATTGCAGCATCCCCATGGTCATGTGATAAAAATTCAGATGCTTGGCAACTGACTTTTGTTTATAACAGTTGCAGTATCCCTAAGTCATGTGATCACCTTTTGCAAGCAAAGTTAATGGGGAAGCCAGTAACAAACATATAACTAACTTAACAACTGAAGTGATTCACTTAACAACTGTGGCAAGAAAGGTTGTACAATGGGGCAAAACTCACAGTTAACAAATGTCTCACTTAGCAACAACAAATTTGGGACAATTGTGGTTGTAAGTCAAGGACTACCTGTATTTTGGTTTAATTTATCATCTTGGTGGCATCTCTGGGGGAAGTTTCTAATAAATAAATGATGATACCTCCCCAATATTAGGACATTACATTAGAGCTGCAAAAATCAGTGCCAAAGAATTAATGTTTTCTGTAGCTTTTTCCTGCCATCTAATGGCCATCCATATTTTTGCAACACATTCAACCTATTAAGTATTATGCTGTTAGGCCTATGAGCAATTGTAATCTAGAACAGCTGATGACAGTAGCTTTTTAAATTATTTGGATTGGATTGGCTCTTAGAGTAATATGGATTTAATAGGTAAGTTTTTATCATGTGTTCAGCCATTAATCAATCGTTGATCATTTCTGATCCAGAGTATAATAGCTGAATCCTGGAGAGATGTATGTATGCTATTTTCTACAATCCTGGAAACAATGACTCCTTACAAGTCAGACTTGTTAAAAGAAGCTCCTTCTGGTCTAATGAATGAATCTAGTATTCATCAATATGCCACTCAAAGGAGTGAGTGAGAGACAAATCCTTGTTAAAAAGGGACTCTTGCTTCCCATTGAAGCCTCCTCAATTTATATTATTCAACCATTGAGGTCTTCAAGCATCTTTCTTACTTTTCAACATTGTTTCTTCCCCTCTGCTTTCTTACAGTGAAGGAGTTTCTTGCAAAAGCCAAAGAAGAATTCCTTAAGAAATGGGAGAATCCATCACAGGTATGGTGATACCTTTGCATTTCTCATAGTCAACTCTTCTTTTTTTCCCGTAGGAATAATGAAATGAAAATTGTTCTTCAGCCCAATTTTAAAATGACAATGGGTGTGTAAAGGGAACCACAAATTATTAAATTTCCATTGGACTGAAACTGCATTTAAACAAGTTTGTCAAGAATTCTAATGTCTTGTAAAATGCTGGCACACCTAAAAACCAGTGCTATGATGTAGATGTACAGTTTTTATAAAACTTCTTTCAGATATTTTGAATCTTTGCATTCTCTTTATGAGAGCTTCATATGGGTCCAACGGATACTCAAAGGAAACAAAACCCGCCAAAGTTTGGAAATGGTTTCATTTATTTCATAACAGAATCATCCAACGTGTAATATAGTCAATATGAAAAAATAATCATCCTACCTCCATCAGTCAGTTCAGCTGAAAGGATACCAGTATGCATTTCAAGTTGCTGGTGGTTACCTATTAAAAAAACCCTTCCAGGCTTACAAGAGCATCTCTCTCCACTGGGGCCTATGCATCCTGTTAGATCTAGCAAGAGAGGCGTACTCTGGGTCCCATCCATGATAAAAAGTCATTTGTTGGGACCCAGAAGAAGTGTTTTTTCTGCTTTGGGACTCATCCTTTGGAACATCACCCACTCAGAAATGATCCTCCTGGCCTTTCACAAGTCACTAAAAGCATAGTTTTGTTATTAAGCCTGGGGCCCTGATAAATATGGATAAGCCTGTTTGTGGTTATGCTGAGTGTTTAGGAGTGAGCCTGTTTTCTGGTAAGTCTGAGAGTTCTTGGCTGCTGTTTTTTGCTATTTCTGTTATTATTTATTCCCCTTGTTTTTATTATTTTTATTCTGCTTTAATTGTTAGCAGTCCAGAATTTTGTATATATAGGTGGCCATATAAATTTCCTAAATAAATAAAGGCTATATGGGAGTGAGTTCTACATTAAATAATTGAGGCTATTTGGGAGCAGCTCTGTCCAATCTGACAAACTTTGGCTCCCATCACCCTATGAAGTTTTCACTACATAGATTTTAGAGATACATCATAATATGCTCACATTTCCAAAATTCTCAGTAAAATGTAGTTATTTATTTACCCAACCAGTTTGGAAGAAGTTACAAAACCATTTTCAAACTCTGAAATTTCACCAAATCACAGAAGGAAACCTAGTCTTGAAGACTGAATTTGAGATAATAGCGAAATCTTACCAAGTCACAAAAATGCCTAGAAGAACATTAAGGGATTTAGAGGCTTTTCTCACTTGTCTAAAATTAGAGTTCATGGTTTCACCATCAGAAAAGCACGAAGTACAAATGGGAATGTAACATGGCAGAAGCCATTGATCACTAAGAAGAACATCAGTATTTGCTATAGTTTTGCAAAAAAAATCATTTAGATAACTGTCCACACTTAATGGAGGAATGTTCTATGCACAGATGAGTCAAAAGTGAGACTTTTCGGGCTATTTAAGTGCTAGTAAGTATGGTGGTTACTATTCATTGCATTCATGATTATCTCATGAATCTCATGCCAACTGTCAGACCTAGAGTGGTAGAGGGCTTTGCAATATTTTGTTGTCCCAGGACTAGGACAAGTTGCACCCATGGAAGAAGCATGAATTCTATTTGTATTTCATAATTCCACATTCTGTCTGAAAACTGAAATACAAATGGTTCAGGAAGATAGTAATCCTAAAGTTGTCAAGCAAGTGTGCAAGATAATGGATTGAAGGAGAACAAATTCAGTTGTAGATGGTCAAATAAAAGACCTAAACCCCACCGAACTGTTGTGGCAACACTTGAAACAAACATTTTATGCTAGAAAATCATCTAATGTTGTTGAATAGAAGCAATTTGCCATGAAGAAATAAACCCAGGAATGGGATACCCTTAATGACTAATTACAAGAAACATTTGAATGCATTTATAGAAACTAAAGATATTGTAATGCAATTACTGAATGTAGGACATTGATTATTATTTCATACTGGTATTTAGCATGTTTTCAGAAAATCTGAAAGGTGGCAAATAGTTTTTTTTACAAAACTTTAATTTTAGAGGTATGAAAACTTTTTGCTTTGATTCTTTAACTGTGGCTGTTGTTGTTTTCAAAGAGCTAGTCTTTGAAAGAACTCGTCAGAAACCTCGGTTACTAGTACTTACACCAGATGAAAATATTTTGATGTTAATATGAACACTAAATTGCTCTATCCAGGGAACCAGCTTTGAATCAGTGTTAAATGTTCAATCTCACTACTGTATAATTAGAAATTTACCCATAGTTCAGATTCCTGATCTTGTAATTTAAAGTTTGTTTAGTGTTTTATATGTAAATAATCTTGAAATATATAACACCTTTTCTTTTATGTACACCGAGAGTGTATGCACCAAGACAAATTCCTTATGTGTCCAATCACACTTGGCCAATAAAGAATTCTATTCTATTCTATTCTATTCTATTCTATTCTATTCTATTCTATTCTATTCTATTCTATTCTATTCTTTTTTTCTCTTTGAAGGACATTATTTTCCATAAATTTAGTTTGTGGAAGCTATCTATCACTAAGGATCAGCAGTGTTTATCAGGATGGTTGTATGTACCACAAGTGGACAGATGATACAAACTGTTCAAAAATATTGTCGCCTGCAGACCATGTTCTAAGTAGCAAAATGTAGTTCTCAACCTCAGAGTCTAAGATAGGCAGTATTTTTTTCTTTCTCTGTTCCACTATCTGCTTTATGCCTGGTTGCCTAACTAGCACATTGGGGAAGTATTACACTGTTAGACTACAAACTCCAGGTTTTGGTGGTGTTATTTTACTTTTTGATAAGTGTTGTTGGCTAGAGATAATATATATATTAATCTACTCTTGGTGGATTAAGTTTGCTTGTAGTGTATGTGCTACTAGCCTACTGAAAGGATTTACATCTTGTGCCCTCTAGTGGTGGAATCCTAACTCTTCCAAATCCTACATAAGATATTGATAATAGATGAAAGTAATAGTTGAACGCTTGGCCCGAACATAAAAGTAGAGGCCTTTGAAATCCCCTATGATATGAAGAGGGCTATCAATCAGACAAAACCTAATCATCTCACAACTTGAAGCTTTGTCTCCCCAAATGTAATAGCTATAGCCTGTTATACAAAGCCATTTCCCCCCCCTTTCTTTCTCCTTTTGCAGAACACATCCAGTTTGGATCATTTCGACCGGCTCAAGACCCTGGGTACAGGCTCTTTCGGGCGGGTGATGCTTGTGAAGCACAAGGACTCTGGAAATTATTTTGCCATGAAAATCCTTGATAAGCAGAAAGTGAGTCTGGATGTGCTGATGATCTTTGCTTTGCAAAGCAGGTTTGAAGAGAAAGTTGTATCTGACTTGATCTCGTTTCTGTATTGTAGGTTGTTAAACTGAAGCAGATTGAGCACACCCTCAATGAAAAACGCATTCTTCAGGCTGTGAACTTCCCATTCCTTGTCAGGCTAGAGTATTCTTTCAAGGTAGGTGATGTCAAGTAACAGTCTTTCTCTCTCACCTGCTGGATTTCTAATTCTCTGAACATCTGTTGCTCCAAAGTGATCAGAAATTTGGCTCCAAGGAAGAATTTTCCTTTCTAGAGGCAATGAGCAGATGAACACAGTGAGTATCTTCATGTAGTGTCCTTTGCAATTAAAACACATACAAACACTTAGCAAAACTTATACTTATCATAAATTTTCTGCATGTAGTAGAAGGGAAATAACAGCTCTCAGTGTTGAAGTGCCAGTCCTGGAAATAAGTCTGCCCCTGAAATGAATGTGCAGTATTCTGAAATGTGCATAAACTGTCTTAGTGACAATTTCATAGGGGCAGCCTAGAAAAAATACTTTGAAATGACCAATATGAAACTGCTATAGTGAGCACATAGGTTTAGGATACATAACACAAGATCATATGCTTTAAAGGCTTGGCCATTCCAAATGCTCTAAGGCACGGATGGCAAACTCGATCATGTCACGTGATGTATTGTGACATATCGTGACATTTTTTGCCTTTGTGGAACCTGGGTGGGTGTGGCCTGTGTGTGACACATCCGGCCTGCGGGCCGCCAGTTTGACAGGCCTGCTCTAAGAGTTTCTGTTAGTTAACACACCTGTCAGACCAGATTATAAAAAGCCATTAAACTCAACCTATCTTTGCTGTAAAGTGCAAAATGAGTTTTAAAATCCTTCTGGTATTCTCCATGTTTATAACATAAGATGGGCTAAGCTGTGTTTGTATTGTGTCTGGGTTTTGCTAAAAAAAACCCTTGAGGTCCACCAGATGCAGAAGAATAGATCTAACATGAAAGACTTATGAGTCCAAGAATGTGTCCTGAGCACTAGAATAACAAGCTAATGACCTTCCCACACAAAAATCCTCTCTGGGTTAATCACTTTCTGTGTCCAAACTTTGTTTTATGCCAATATTTTAATTTATGATTGAAGGAGAGTTGTTACTGGTGTTAAACATCTAGGAGCAACGAGTCATCTTTTTTCTATTGGAAATCACCAAAAGGCTTACCAGAACATCCTGATCTACCTTCTGCACAACCTTGAGCTAAGATTATGAGCTTAATACTTGTCTGAAAACATGCCCAATTGAGATCTGTGCTAGATATTTCCCCAAGCATTGCAGTCCTTGACAATAAAATACCAGTGTTAATGACTCAATCTGCCTGAGATGTTGTACGTAGTTTATGCAGTATCAGAACTGTACAACTTGTAGAAGGGAAAGGGCCACATTGATAAATTAAAAATCACCATGAACTCTAAAGGAATATCTTCCTGCCAATCTGCTTTTCCATAACTAACTAAGTAATGGCAATGCTGGAAATGGTGATAAAGCTTAGAGATGCTTGGCAGTGCATCTTTTGGGACAGTGGGTAATAGTGAATTTATTACTTTGTTAAAAACACCCTCCAGGCTGCACAAAATTCCTTGGTGAGACACATGATGTACAAGCCTTGTATATTGTATAACATGTGTTGATTCTAGAGATAAGAATTGAAAGTTGATTCTAAACAATTGTTTATTTAGTAATTAGTCACTTTTAAACTTATGGCAGTGACTTCCTAACAGCAATATTTAGGACTGAAGTCTTACATTAAAACATATCTGTGCATATCTAATTTGTCCCATTGCGGATGAGAATAATGTGTAGAACTGAACTGTGTAGTAATGTATAGAACTGAAATAGAGGTGGTAATCAATAGGTTCTTATGTTACTTCTTAAGGTTGCAATAGCATTAAGGACATAGAATACAGGTAGTCTTCAACTTACAACCACAATTGACAAAAATTTCCATCCCTAAGCAAGATAAGTGAATTTTGCCCTATTTTACAAACTTTCTTGCCATGGTTGTTGAGTGAATCACTTCAGTTGTTAAGTTAGTAATATGTTTGTTACTGGCTTCCCCATTGACTTTGCTTGTCAGAAGGTTGCAAAAGGTGATCACATGATCTAGGGATTCCGCAACTGTTATAAACAAAAGTCAATTGCCAAGATCTGAATTTTGATCATGTGACCATGGGGATGCTGCAACACTCATAAGTGGGGAAAATGGTCATAAGTCACTTTTTTCAGTGCCGTTGAAACTTCAAATGGTCACTGAGCGAATGGTTGTAAGTTAAGGACTACCTGTAGTTATCAAGCCAAGGTCTATTCTAGTCCAACGTTCTGTTTTTCATAATGACCTCCATATATCACTGATGTGACATAGACAATTGAGGGCAACATATCCCTCTTCCTCCATTGTTCTTCTACAACTGGTATTTGATAGCCCATACTAGATTTGTTGTCTGTTTATTTATTTGTGTTCCTAGTGGCCATGATCATGTCTTATAATATTTAATTCCACAGATCAATTGACCAAAAAAAGTATTTATTTTGTCCGTTCTAGTCACTTTCTAAGTCAGCTTTGTTAGATTACCTCTAGCTCTAGCGTTTTGAGAATGTGAGGAAAAATCCTGTCTGCTTTGTCCATGCCATGCCTGATTTTACACAATCTAATATAGTTGTTTTTCTTTTCAATTGATTTTAGGGATCAATTTGAAGGGAAGATATTTGAATTCTCTGATCATTTAGTTATCCTCATTTGTACTTATTCCAACTCTGTTATATCACTTTTTTAAACATAGCAGCTATAATTGTAAAATATAATATTACTATTTTTATTAAATTTATATGCTGCTTGACTCCTAGCAATATCCCAATTGTTGCCAGTTTTATTTTTGGTATCATTTCTAATGATTCCTAGTAGAAAATTTGCATTTTTCACAGCTGCTACAGACTTAGTTGACCTTCATTTATCTGCAACCTCTAGAGTCTTTTTTTTGTTGTTGTTAGTTGCATACAGCTCAGACCCAATTTCCGTATAAGAAAATTTACTGGTTTGGGGGGTAATGCACACCACTTTACACTATTTAAATAGAACTGAGTTTGCCGTTTGGTTAATTAGTGACTCATTTTAAAGAGATTTTTCTAGAACTCTTGTAATAGTATGAAAATATCTTTCATAGAAAATGAAGGTAAAATGTCTGCTTTTAAATACAATCTGCTGTCAAGCCAGAATTTAGTTTGTGCACATATGTGGTATAAATGAATAAGGACGAAGAACAGTTTGCAGGGCTGCATTCTAAGCATCCAATGGGTGAAGTTGCCTGCTCTAAGTTGAATTCTAGTAGTGCAGTTCCTATGGAGTTGATTAAGTCATGGTCTGTCTGACTGTGATTTGGGAAGAGATTGAGCCCATTGGTCCCGAGAAAGTGGACAGAGTCGTCAGGACTGTGAGCTTGGCCACCTGTGTATTAACATCTGTATCATTCCTAGGTGGCTAAGGCTGCTTGAAGGTGATGTGTTGTTGAGTCCAAGTGCTGGTTTTCATCCACGGGATGAAGTAGATGGTGGTTCATCTGCCATTAAAGAGGCAGTGGCCTGTCCCCTTCTCAAGAAACAATAATTGGGCCCAATGATACTTTCATCTTGTTTCCAGTTTTCCCTTTTTAGGCAAGGTTGTAGAGAAGGTGGTTAGGCTGCAACTTCAGAGAATTTTGGATGATATGGATTCAGGTCCTGTTTCAAGTCTGAGCTTAATAATGAGATGGCATTGATCATACTTGTGAATAACTTCTGGAGGGATAGTGCATTCATCCTGACCTTCCTTGATCTCTTAGCAGCTTTGGATACCATTCGTCATGGTATCCTTATGGACAGACTTAAATTACTGTGATTCTTCTTCTTTCCCCAAGATTGATTCTAATTTATTTATTTATTTATTTATTTTTAATTTCAAATTTATATACCGCACCTTCTCCCAAGGGACTCAGGGCGGTGTACAGCCAGATAAAAACATACAATACATACAATACAAACATTAAGAACAATTAAAAGAATATATTAATTTGGCCCCAGTTTAATGCCTAGTCTCCTGCTCTGTGGAGTCTTGCTCTTATTTAACATCTACATTAATTTACTGACCAAACTCATCTGCTGGCATGGAGTAAGATCACCATATCTGTATGCTGATAATACTTGGTTACTCATCTCTACCTCTGGTCAACAAGCGATGCTATCAAGGTTTGACTCAGTATTAGAAGCTATAGTGATCTGGATAGGAAGAAACAGGCTTTGGTTTAACTCCAATAAGATTCAGTGGCTAGGCGTTTTATGCAGATTTTCCATCTTTCATTAGGGGTGGAGTGGCATTCCCCCAGGCAGAAGTGATGTGCAGTTTGAGAACTCTCAGTTCCTCCTGGAAAAGCAAGTGGCAACTGTGGACAGGAGAATCTTTGCAAATTTTATCTTATGTCTCAGATGTGCTAATTCCTGGATTGGGATACCTTCCAATCCAGGAATCAGCACAACTGAGCCATAAAATAACTTTAGCCCCTCATGGTTTAGTCACCTCCTGCTTGGAGTACTTTAATATACTCTACATGGGGCTCTCCTTGAACTGTATTTAGAAGCTGAACTGGTTCAGAATTTGGATAGTGGGTAATTAGAGACTGGACATGTCCCAGTGTATCCATATTACACCACCATATGCAAACTACATTGGGCTCCAGAGGCTTCTGGGACAATTCAAAGGGCTGGTTATTACTCTGAAAGCCCTTCATGGCACAAGATATTTGTGGACTATCTATCTGTTATTAATTCTGTTCAGTCCACCAGATCCAACAAAATTGACATGCTCTTGGTGCCTTCCATCAAGCCATGACAACTAATGAATTCCAAGAAGAATGCTTTCTCTGACATGGTACCTGCCCTATGGAACAGCATATCTTCCCCCCCCCCAAAAAAACCCTCCCAAAATTGAATAGCCCTATTGGCTTTTATTAAGGTTGTGGAAAAACTATGCATGATGGGCCAGAGTGTTGAATGAATCCATCTCTAAAGGCACTGTAGTATATTGATTGGGGTCCTCTGGCAATTTTTTTCTGCTTCTCCCATTATTATTGTTTTTAAGTTGTTTGTAAGTTGCCCAGACTTGTTTTTGAATTGTGTGGCCATATAAGTTAAATAAACAAATAAATATTTTTGGTGTGTGTGTGTGTGTGTGTGTGTATTTCAGGTTTTCAAGTATAGACATTGCTGGTGGGGAAGGAACAATGCACTTATACACAAAGGGAATAGATGGAAATAAGTAAAGTAAAATTAAATAAGTATAAAGATTGGAGAAAAGTAAACAATGCAAAATGTTCCACTTTTGGAACAATTTGCTATTCCAACAGCAAAATGAAGGTTGGAGTACTCTGTAAATTAGCTTGGAATGTTTCTGGTAAAATCAGATCGATCTAGTTCATGAATTGGAACATTTGTAAGATTGAATTGTTTGTCATATCTCTAGTAAATTAGTCATGACAAAAGAGGTAAAACATATTGATATTGAATTCTAAGCAGTAAAATCTGCTCTGTAGCCAGCTCAGATCCATAGGCATTGTAAAAATAATGAGGGGAGGGGGGATTCCTTTGCAACTGTAAAGCAAGATACCTGGATTAATTTCTTGCACCAGTTTGCAAGATAACTAATTCTGTTTACAAGAAATTCTTCTTCCTTCCGCTTTCTGCACATTACTGCATTACTTTAGAAAGCCGGTTGTCTTTTTGTAATAATTGATTAGTTGTGTACCTGGAATCATCAGAGGTGAAGCGGGGAACAAAGCACTGCTTGTTATTATTACTCTTAGTTTATTTCTGCATTCAATTACAGGATAATACAAATCTGTACATGGTGATGGAATACATCCCAGGTGGTGAGATGTTCTCCCATCTACGACGGATTGGCAGGTTCAGGTAGGTGTGCTGCCTCATCACTGCAAGGACGTGATTATGCTAGTAGGAATAGAGGAACTGGGTATTGTAGTTCTTATATTTGATTCCCAGGTATGAAAGGAGGAAGCTAACCCAGTAATCATTTTTCCAGTTTCTTTCACCTTCTACTTAAGTATATCTGGGGAAAATCTATACATTTTTTTTTTTTTTTGCATACCCTGCTAATCTTTGATACAGAGTTATGCATTTTGAGATAAAGTCAAAAGATAGGATGGAAACTGTTTTATGGCTAGATGGCCAAGCCTGGTAGGGTCACTGGAGCTTAACACTTTTCATCAAATGACTATCGATTGATTTGGGCATAACATTGGCAAAGTCAGAGTAAGAAAAAAGCTTCAGCACAGGTTTAGTCTAGAGTTGCTCTTGTAAGACAATTGATGGAAAAGTTAAGTTGAAAAGTTGAAAAAGGAGAAAGAAACATCTGGCTCCTTATTAGTGCCCTGGTGAACAGTGTAGAATGAAAGCCTACCTGACATTGTTTGGAAATCAGTAATAAAAACGTTTTTCTCTATTTTCCTGTTGTTGTTTTTTACAGTGAACCTCATGCCCGGTTCTATGCCGCTCAGATTGTGTTGACTTTTGAGTACCTGCACTCACTAGATCTTATCTACCGAGACTTGAAGCCTGAAAATCTCCTCATTGACCAGCAGGGCTATATTGAGGTAGCACTATTTCTATCAATTTCATACTCATATTCAGCATTCTTAAGAATTGCTATCCATGTCAGTAATCTGGCACAGTGAACATTATATGCAAATCTGACCACTAGATTATATTAACAGGCCATGACTGAACAACGTCGCCATGTGCAAGCAGGCAGCAATATAAATTTCCTAAAATAAAATAAATAGATAATAAAATAAATTGACTCAGCATATGTGAACGAAGCTTCTGCATCTGACTATTTGGAGCTTTAGGTAGTGTGCTTGCTTAATAACATCACAGTGGAGGGGGTTGATAGATTAAAAATAGATCCCTCCTTGCCCCCATCCTGCTCCCACCCTCCCCATCTTTTAATTGGGCTGCTCTATGTGTTTTATTTTATATGAATTTTACTTATGCTTTTATCTTTGTACAGTTTTAATTTTTTTATGATTGTAAATCACCCAGAGTTACCCTGAGGTAACTCAGGGCGGCCAATAAATTTTCTAAAAAAAATAAATAAATAACCCCAATTGGGATAAGTAACCTTATTGCTAAGTGAAGGGGTTTCTATGTGGGAAATCGTGTGACTGCAAGAGTCCTTTCTTGCTGGAAAGAGACAGGACTACTTTTGTTTTGGTTTTTGGTTTTGTTTTGATTTTGTTTGCCTCCAAACCATCCCCTGTCCTTTGGAATGTTCAAGTACCTGCTTATTGTCTTGTACGCATTGAAAGGAATGCAATCGTGCCACAGCCTGGGACTGGCAACTGTGAGCAGGCTAGAGTACTCTCTTTAAATCTCCTTCTCTCCAACCTCCTTGTTTAATGAAGGGGATGGGGAGAAAAAAAAGCAAGTGATTTCTGTAGGCAATGTCTTCTTTGCCTGACCTTTTCCTGCTGTTTGATTGCAAGATTGCAAGAAAGTAAACTGTTTGCTCTTCTACACATCAACATCAATGTGATCACACTGGAAGCAGGGAAGGACCAGGCAAAGGAGAGATTACTACAAAAATCACTTGCTTTTTTTCTCCCACCACCACGTCACAGAGCAGAATAGCTTCCTTTCTTCAAAACCCTTTCTCTCCAAACAAGTAAGGGGGAAAGAGAAAAAAACACCATAAGTCAGGCACAGGACATGCAGCGATTGTAATGATGATCATGTGACTAAGGGAAGGAGAAGGAATGGCAGAACCTGGGGGCAGAGTCAAAAGAGGAATCAGCCTAGAATCTATGTAGCCACAAGTCCAGTTCCCTCTTGAATTCCATTGACCCTTATCTAGCGCCAAAATAGTGCTAGTTAATTGAGTAGATTCCTATACCTAGGCATGCATAGTAATAAATCAGTTTAATTGGAACTTCACATGTGGTCCTGGTCTTTCCAGCTGACAGAGACAACTATAAAGGTTATAAATGGACTGTAAAGTTATTTTTTCATAATTGTTCTCACATCAAGCAGTCTCTAAATAGTCAGTAAGCAGGAACTACTGTATAAGTAAATGAATATTGCTATACATAAGCAATTTTGTATGAATGTAATAGAACTGCTGGCAAACAACAGATACATGTCCTCCAATTATTTGTATTTGATTAATAGAAATATATCAGTCCAACAATAGTCTGTCTAATTGAATGTACTCTGAAGAATACTGTATAGCATTTTTCTTATCTTGGAAAGTACTGCAAATCTTGGTATTGCTCTTAAGAGATCTTTGCAAAACAAATCTCCTTAATCTACCTGTTCTGACCTTAAATATTCCTTTTACCCAGATTGGATTTGTGTTTAACATTCATTCTCATCACCTTTATTGTTGACAATTCTCATTTTTAAAATTCATCTTCAGGTCACGGATTTTGGCTTTGCCAAACGAGTGAAAGGCCGAACATGGACCCTTTGCGGGACTCCAGAATATTTGGCTCCTGAAATCATTTTGAGTAAGGTGAGTGATCTGCATTGTCCATGAACAGTATGTTGTGGTTCTATGCCTGGTCAAATTGGGGGAGGGCTGGGGGAACCCCTCAGCTCTTTGAATATTCCACTTCTTCTGGTTGTGATCTGAGTTTTTATTCCTGTTGCAGGGTTATAACAAAGCAGTGGATTGGTGGGCTCTTGGTGTCCTCATCTACGAGATGGCAGCTGGCTATCCTCCATTCTTTGCAGACCAGCCCATTCAAATCTATGAGAAAATTGTCTCTGGGAAGGTAATATTTCAGCAGATGCCTTATTTGCTGCATGCAAGATATTACACCCGCCTGTTGTACATTATTGGTCATTTTTTTCATGGAATAGAATCCAGACTTTACCTTGAGTGCATATTAAATAATTTTTTAAAATATATATATATTTACACAGGTAATCTCCTGGTTTTGAGTGTTCACAGTGATCGTTTGAAGTTATGCAATAAGCAACCCCTAGCATTTACGAATAAGTCCCAAAAATACAAATCTTGCAGCACCACGGCAGTTGTTTGCCCTAACGACAATCACAGAGGCTCGGCAACATTCATCCTGCATGTTGCCAAAATGGAGTTCCAGAGGGGCAGATCAGTCCCTGTGATGCACAGTTTGGGCCTCTGCAGACCTCCCCCAGCATGTTGCAGACCAAAATGAAGCTCCAGAGGGACGGATCCATCCTCCTGATGCTCCATTGGGGCCTCCGGAGGCCTCCCCGACACGTTGCAGGCCAAAATAGAGTTCCGTTCGGGCCTCCCCTGGCATATTGCAGGCCGAAATGGAGCTCCGGAGGGGAGGATCTGTCCCTCCAATGCTCCGTTTGGGCCTCCGCAGGCCTCCCCTGGCATGTTGCAGGCCGAAAAGGCGCTCCAGAGGGGCAGATCCACCCCTCCGGCACTCCGTTTTGGCCTGCAACATGCCAGGGGAGACCTCCGGAAGTCCAAATGGAGCATTGGAGGGGTGCACATGGCTGAGAGGCTGAAAAGGAGACTGCTTGCTAGATCTTTGCATGGTAAGTGACTCAGCACAGCAGGTTGGGTGGGGGGGGAAGCAATTGTTCAGGAGCATGAGGTATTTCAATGGGTTGGGGAAGCCTTGGATGGTCTTAGGCAGGTGGCCTGTTCCATCACTGGGCCTCCAATGGCCTTCCCACCCCTGAAATACCTCATGTGCACTTAATGAGCCTCGCATTCAATTAACAAATGTGTGGGCAAAATGAGGGAGCGATCCCGTTCAAGGTATGAGATTCACTCCCACAAATCCTCGGCTTAGGAATGGAATGGGCAGGGTCCATTCCATTTGTAACTCAAAGACTACCTATAATACTCACTAAAACTTGGATATAACTTTACCCTGCCAAGTAAATGCTAGAGTAATTATAGTTCTGTAGATTGCAAGTGGACACCTTTAAACTATTTTTTTGACAACATTTTGAACTTATCTTTTTGGCATTACTCACAGCTTTCACTGTAGTAACAAAATGTATGGAAATTTGCATGGGTTCCCTTTTTCTGCATAATGTTTAAGAAAATAAAACCAGGCAAAGGGTAATCTTATTGAACTGTAACCATGAAGGTGTGAGTTTTCAGGGAAGGACTAAATAGAAAAGAAACTCCAATCCTAGGCAAAAAACCTATACTCCCAACAAAATTCATATGCTAATTTTTTGTTCATCTGCCTCTAACTTTTTTTGCCTTCTCCCTCCTTTACTACTTTTCTGGAAAAGTTTCGAAGGGCCCTGCTTATGCACATTGTTCTAAAAAAAAATTACCTCTGAAAACATCTGCCATATGAGGCAGAATATAAGCCAAAAGTTAAACTGTTTCAACCTTTCTGTACAACTCTTACTATAAGGAAACTTACCTTTATTGATAAACAATCAAGGATAATGTTTTATTGCTTCATTTAATGCGGACCATTGTCTTGATTTGCTTTTGATTTGAAATTCATGCGGGTATTACAAGTTCCTACAGCGTCATTCAGCAAAGCAGTATCCTAAATTTTAGAAATAGTTTTAGTAGTTTTTCCCAATAACAACATTAACACTGTGGCTAGACATGTGATATTATTTTTAACTTATTGGGTTAATATAAAATATATCAGAACTTAGTGCTGTACTTTTGAACTGTAACAGCTCAATCTAATCAGTGAAAATTTTTCTTTTTTATGTTAGAGTCTCCTATCTATCATCTCTGAACTGCATTTTATATTCTCAATTTAAAACAAAATATATTTTGGAGAAAGTGCAGATGTGCAGTAGGTGGTGCATAGGATGTAAAACATTCTTATCTTTCAATAGCTAGTTTGTCAACATTATCCTCTCAATTCCTTGCCACAACCCCAGTCAATTGAATTTTTGGTTTAGTTATTCTCTCAATTGAAAAAAAAAATCCTTTTTATTCTGCTCAAATACTTATGTTTGACACCTTAGTTTATTGCAGGGGCAAATTAAGTTAAATAAATCAAGTAACCAACTTCTGCAAGTATGACAGATATTTCTTTAAAATATTCCAGTTATACGCATTAGGCAAATATTTAATTTAATGACTTGCATATATTAGATTTGGCTTAAGACATTTAGCTTTCTAGACTTGGTGCAACTCTTTCTCCACTACAGTTTGTCCACTTGAAAAAGAGAAAAGATGGGCCAAACTCAAATCTAAACGATCTACTTTTGCTTTATTTTGTTTTATTTTTCTGGAATCCAAGATCTAAATGGTAAAAATACACATTTACATTTTAAAACCCTGAATTCAAAATATTTATTTTCTTTTGTTTTTGAATATTAGTACTTAACAGAGCTTTTATAGTTTCAGGCAAATAAATTATTTTTTTCAGTAGTATGTTAGATGATTATTATCATTCAATTGGGAGTCAGGAATAATGCAAGCCACACAATCTGCCCTCTGCTTATCCTGAGGGAAAGCTAAATACTAAATTCTACTCTGTAAAGTAGTTTGGCAATCTATAAGTTTTATGCAGGAATATTTTTGCTAGGTTTTTTTTTAATCCTTCTGCTTCTCTTGTGTCAGTAATTCTTATTATACCATCTGTACTTTTCCCATCTTCAAGTTCCCGAGAGGCAGAAATTCTTGTAAAAATAAGGGCTTGGGAATTCAAAAACAAGATGTACTGGAAAACCTACATGGAACTGTAGTTACATGGTAAATGTTCTAATTTCAAAAGTGTGTTAATGTCTTAAGCTATAGAGTGCTCTCCACCAGCCTAGTCATTCCAAATATTCCAGGAGGGCACAAATTTGAGAATAGATTGCTATATACTATAGTATGAGACATCATACTGCCTACCCTATTCCTGTAACTTTGAGATGTCTTTCTGGAGACAGAAAAAAATATTGGGTTTTTTGCATCCAGGTCCGCTTCCCATCCCACTTCAGCTCAGATCTGAAGGACCTGTTGCGTAACCTGCTACAGGTAGACCTCACCAAACGCTTCGGCAACCTCAAAAACGGAGTCAACGACATCAAGAATCACAAGTGGTTTGCAACCACCGATTGGATTGCCATCTACCAACGGAAGGTAAACAACTGCAGCCAACAGGCTTTTTTAAAATAAAGAGTACATATTATTATCAGGCATTAATGTCAATTGCCTACTAGGCTTAAGGCTGCCATTTGCACATATACAAAAGGAGCATTTATTGCTATGTGATGGCGAACCTATGACACACATGTCGAAGGTGACAGACCACAATGTTTTGAGTGAAACACCAGAATTCAACTGATAACTACGGTATTCTTGGAAGCATACCCTAGTCTGTGATTTTCAGAGGCTGCAAATGTTATGTGAGAGGACCATGCTCTTGCATGGCCTTCAGAGCCTCCAAAACTCATGTAAAAATGGGATTTCTGGAGGCTGTGGAGGTTGTGTGAGAATGGATTGTGCTTTGGTGTAGCTTCCGCGTTTTCTTTCAAGTCACATAAGAGGGCTCTGCTCTTGTGTTGCTTCTGGAGCCTCCAAAAATCGCCTGAGGACAGGGCATGCTTTCTTATGGTTTTTGGAGACCATAGAAATGCAGAAGAGCATTCTTTAAGTCACTTCAGAGCGAAGGCTTCGTGAACCCAGAACAGTCTCAAGTAGGCCCAAAAGCCTGTCAAAAGAGAACACCACTATTAGGATGTGACAGATTCTGGGAAGCACTGGGCTGCAGGGACAATTGTGCTAGTCCCCAAGGTTCACCTTCATTGGAGAATGGCATGAGGTGGCCTTTTTGAGTGGTAGCAGTGGCAATAGGACTGAAGTCAAAGCCCAGGCCTCTATTTAGAACCCACCTCAGTGCTGTCACCAAGTGCCATAGTTCAGGATGACCTGAATGGGAGCCAGTTTGGTCTAGTGGCTAAGGCACCAAGCTAGAAGCTGGGGACCATGACTTTTAGTCCCACCTTATCCATAAAAGCAGCTGGGCCAGTCACACATTCTTGGCCTAACATACCTCACAAGGTTGTAGTTGTGGGGAAAATAGGAGGAAGGGACGTTGGATACGTTCACTAACTTGAGTTATTTGTAAAAATCATAAAAGCAGGATACAAATAGATAAAGAAATAGAGAATTGTTTCCCTTTTGTTTGGGGGAGACATGATATACCAGCAGAGTCAAGTTAGGCCATATTCCAAATTTTTGACATGCCAAGCCCAAAAGATTCACCATCATTGCTCTACATTGTATGGTTACTTATGTGAAGTGAATTAGTTGAAGGAGAAGAGAATAACGGAAGCAGTGACAATGATTCCCCTTTTGAAAATTGTTTGCCAAACAATTATCACTGGTTATTCTAGTGGTGTAAAATGGGGCTGGAAGGTTCTGAATGTGGTATAAGAAACAACAAGTTTGTGAAAAAAGAACTATTTTAGATACAAATAAATAGGTTCTTGTATTTGCTACTCCACTTCTGATCCTCCTCAGATTTGCTGAACCAGAGGAATGCTGTCGATATAATTTATTTGGACTTCAGTAAGGCATTTGATAAAGTAGACCATAACCTACTACTAGATAAAATAGAAAAATGTGGGTTAGGCAGCATCACCACCAGGTGGATTTGTAACTGGCCGATCAACCGCACTCAACGTGTAGTCCTCAATGGAACTGCATCTATATGGAGGGAAGTATGCAGTGGGGTATGTTTTAGGCGCTGTTTTAGGCCCAGTACTCTTCAACATCTTCATCAATGATTTGGATAAGCGGATAGATGGGGAATTCATCAAATTTGCAGACGACACCAAGCTAGCAGGAATAGCCAACACTCCGGAAGATAGGCTTAAGATACAGAAGGATCTTGACAGACTTGAACATTGGGTGCTATCTAACAAAGTGAAATTCAATGGTGAAAAAAGTAAGGTTCTATATTTAGGCAAGAAAAACAAAATGAACAGGTACAGTATATGTGGTACCTCACTCAATAGTAGTAACTGTGAGAGGGATCTTGGAGTGCTAGTGGACAACCATTTAAATATGAGCCAGCAGGGTGCAGCAGCTGCCAAAAAAAGCCAACACAGTTCTAGGCTGCATAAACAGAGGGATAGAATCAAGATCACATGAAGTTTTAATACCACTTTATAATGCCTTGGTAAGGCCACACTTGGAATACTGCATCCAGTTTTGGTTGCCACAATGTAAAAAAGATGTGGAGACTCTAGAAAGAGTGCAGAGAAGAGCAACAAAGGTGATTAGGGGACTCGAGGATAAAACATAAGAGGAACGGCTGCAGGAACTGGGTATGTCAGGTTTAAAGAAAAGAAGGACTAGGGGAGACATGATAGCAGTGTTCCAATATCTCAGGGGCTGCCACAAAAAAGAGGGAATCAAACTATTCTCCAAAGCACCTGAGGGCAGGACAAGATGCAATGGGTGGAAACTAATCAAGGAGAGAAGCAACTTAGAACTAAGGAGAAATTTCCTGACAGAACAATTTATCAGTGGAACAGCCTGCCTCCAGAAGTTGTGAATGCTCCAACACTGGAAGTTTTTAAGAAGATACTGGATAACCATTTGTCTGAAGGGTTTCCTGCCTAAGCAGGGGGTTGGAATAGAAGACCTCCAAAGTCCCTTCCAACTCTCTTATTCTGTTTTCTGCTGGATTGATTTATAAACAATGGCTTGGTTTATACATTGTGTTAGACCAGGGTTTGTATTAACCAGAACTTTCTAAGCAAGACATAGTGCCTATTTTGCTTTATTGTTTTTTTACATTAAATTAACCCAAATCTACAGTTTACCAAACACAATATATTAATCAGCATATTGTGGTTAGTTAAAACAAAGCATATACACCAAGTAATTCTGGATAATTTTTAATTTGACTTTTCCTAAATTAGAAACAAGAAATGGGAGAGTCAGCTGATAAACCTGTATTTTGGGAAGAAATGGCTAAGTAGCAGACATGGGGAGGAGTAAGGTAGAACTCCGATTGAGCTGAAACAAAGTAATAGTGCACTTGTTTGTGCGCCGCTTTACCTGGTGAAGAAAACCCTTAAAGCATATCCTTACATCAATGAGTGTGTGTGCAGGAGCTACGTTAAGCAAATTTTCCCAGTCCTGTGTTAATATTAGAAGTGAGCTATCCTAAGCGCAAATAGCTTTAAGCAGCTGTGTGTTTTATTCTCTTCTATAGAGAAGCAGGGCCTCTTTAACCCCACTTTATAGATAAACAAGTAAGCATTTTTGTTGGATCTATACATTTAGTCCAGTATTCATTGGATTCATCTGAGTGTAAAAGTTGTTAAGACCTGTTGTTGAGGATGTGCCACTCACCATGCCAACAGAATTGACCTAGTGGTGTACTTTCTCTCATCAGGATCACTATGCCCTTTATGTTCCGGTTTAAAAAGAGAGAAAATGAAAAAAAAAAATACTTAGATTAATAACCAATATGGTAGCCTTATTTCATGCCTCATGTTATAATTGATCAACTGATGATAAACACATGATGACTATCCCCATATTATAATAATGCTTAACAGTGCTATCTCCTCCACAGGTGGAAGCTCCTTTTATACCAAAGTGCAAAGGACCTGGCGACACAAGTAACTTTGATGACTATGAGGAAGAGGAGATCCGGGTGTCCATCACTGAAAAATGCGTCAAAGAGTTTTCAGAATTTTAGGGCCAGCCCCCTTTGCTTTGTGTGCCCAGGAAAAGAAAGGGCTGGATTTGATCAGCCTCAAGGGCCAGAGTTCCTTGCCTATTTGTTAATTTTGGGAGGTGGGAGAGTGTTGGGGTTCACCTGGATCTGTTTGGGCAGAAAAGAGAAAAGGGGAATTCATTTGAAGCTGTGGAAAAGACAGTAGTCTGAATGTCATCCATCCACCATCCACTGCAAGCTATAAGGTGGCTCCCAGCCACTCTCAGGCAGTTTTTAAAACAAATTCCCTTCCTGCTCACATTGACTCCAATCAATAACAGAAACCCTAATTGGACAGTCCCTGGTTTTTTGGTGGCTTTTTATTTTTAAGGGAAAGGGAATACTTTGTAATTCATCACCATCTCTAATGATTTGGTTCATGGGGCATTGCAAAAAGAAAAAGAAAAAAAAGGGAAGGGAATTGGGGGGAAGGCAGAAAGTAAACACATCCACAACAGCACTTTGGTGTTTAGACCAGCATAAAATGGGTTCCAACCCAATTGTCTCGCCTCCCACTGTGAGACCACCCTATCCTTTTATCAATAGCCCTTTCCTCCCCTATCCCTTTCCAAGGCTCATTTTATTAAAGAAAAAGTTTAAAGACATAGTTGACTGGCTTAAAAAAGGTTTTAACAGTCTAGGTGGGGGCAATGCTTTTATATGCTCTGTTTCCAGCACAGTTAAATGAAATTCAGCAGGAATTTTAATTCTGTAAAAACAGCTGGATTTTAGCATGAAGAATATGTGGTTTCTTTTCTTTTCTTTCTTTCTACACTTGATTTCATGTTTTTGTCCCTAGTTTTGGGAAAGAAAGAGGCAATAATATCCACACTTGCAGAAGGGGGACAATGACTGGCTGCAGCTGGGGCAGGAATACTATGGGAAGAAACACTGTTTGAATGTGTATTTCCAAAACCCATTATTTTGCTTCTCAGCTACCCTCACCCCCTCCAAAATGTATCTCAAGATCAGTTCTACTGCATAAGGTAACTGCTGGAATATTTGAATGGATGAGAAACAAGCAGGATTTGTGAAAGATGAGAATCTAGCTATTTGTCACTGTCTGAAGAGGTTTGTCCCCCTTAGTAGCAATTAAAATGGGGATAAAGTACATGCGCAGTGAAAGATGTTGGCAAGACACATTGGCTGGATATGATTCTTCCTATTCCAGCCCAAACCTCAGTGTTGATGAAAAATGGATCTGTGGGTGTGGACTCTCCATTACTTCGGTCCTTAAGATCTCTACACACCTGCTCTGGTTTTATGCTAAGATAACAAGAGAAGGATGGCAAACCTAACCCTGATAATAAAGATGGTGAGATTTACAAACAAAATAGACAAAACCCATTCACTTGTGCCATGCAGACAAGGGAGTGACCAGTTTTGGTCTGTTGTTGAGATTGGAAATACAAAGTGGCATCTGTTTAGTGTCTTTTCTCTGAAAAGATGGAAGCAGTTGGAGTTGGACTCAAACGATGTGGAGGGAAGGCAGCTTGTTGTTTTGTCCTAAATTTTTCTGATACTCCCCTTCACTTTTCCAATGCAATGCCTCCTTGTATTCTGTCTTCACCTACCTGACTCCAAATACACTCTTTCTAAATTCACAGTTTAAGTTTCTTCTGTTCTCCTTCCATGGCTGGAGAGCAGAGCAGGCGTCTTTGGATTGATAGATGTAATCTGCACAGAAGTGCTATTAGGATCAGACAAGCTTTATTTACCTCCACCCCAACTTCTCATCATCCCTTCCCACCAAGAAGCTCCTTAGTCCCATTTTTGTGAAGTTGGGGAGGAGTAGACTTAAAGTCATCTGCTCCCAGTCTTGGAAGAAACAAAAACCACTTCTGTGTAATCCAACAAAACTTGTTTCACTGAGAAAAAAAACAAACCCTACTTCCTCTTTAACAGTGTGCTTTGTTGTAAACATATTTGAAACTATACCAATAAAGTTTTGTTTAAAAAAATAAAGTTTAATTCCTAAAATTTAGTATAAGATGGGAAACAGCAGTAAGGAGTTTGAGTCATGATGGCCGGTGCTAAAAGATAACATGAAATAAAAAGGTATGGAACTTTTAGGAATTCACAATGCAGTTTTCGTTAACTATTGATACAGCCTACCCTTTGTATAAAGCTTTAAAACTGATTGACATAACTGAAGATATGTGAATTGAATGCTCTCTGTTTTAATTTGAAGTTGTCACTCAATGAAAAGTATTAGCTTTTTGAAAAACAAATGCATTTGTTTTATAATCAAATATACGTTATATTTTGAAGCTTTTAAATTATATCTGGAGAGTATTGATAATGGAAGGGGCAATTTATCAAATGGCTGTGAAATCAACACGTCAATTATCTAAAATTTATGTGAGCAACCCAGAATTGTCAGATTCTTGAGTTTCTATATTAGAATTTCATACACACTGTCATGTTAATGTGCATGGAAAGCTCTTCCACTGTTTGTATTTTTTTAAAAACTTATACAGAGCAAATAAAGGCATGTATCTAGTTACATAATGTTCTACGATAGCTTTCCCCAAACCAATACCCTCTAAATATGTTGGACTACTATTCCTATAATATCCTGAGAGTGGTGGCCCAATGCATCTGGCAGGCACTATCTTAAGAAGATGCTGTTGTGCAATGTATTCAGATACTAAATAAGACAGATACTCAAACTCTTGAGACTAGGCAGACAAAATGGAAATCACTTTTGAAAACAAAAGTAATTGAGTTCCTATGGGTTAGTAGTAAAAACTGTTTATAAGAAAATTCACAATCATCACTGGAAATACAATTCTATTACAAGGTCTTTGAACATCTGCATTTAAGGTTTTGAACATATTTGAAGAGCTCTTCTTTCCATGAAAGAAGGCCTTATCATTGGTTAAGTTATCCCAATAATAAAATTACAAAGAATCATAACATATTGAAGGCTAAATTGTATATGCTAAAAATTGAATTCTGTAATGTGGTATATACATTATTACAATCTATAAGTCCAATTTTACCACATCGGTTTAGAGGGGACTTTTTTCAACGGAATAGAATGAGGTGTACTGAAAAGCTGAGTGCACTACTACTTTCAGTGTATCTCAGCCAGTAAATGCAACAAGCTGGCTGTTTATATACAAGTAAGAGTTATCGGAGAAAATAATAGCTACTGGATTCTTCACAGTTCTTTCATTTTAAAAAAAATTAAATTAGAAAACTGGTTTCCCCAAACTGTGGGAAAATTAATTCTGCTTTGCTTCTGGAACTGTATTATTTAAAAAAGACACGAAAATAATTTAACGGAAGCTGACACATGCCAACCTTTCTGAGCCTAGTGACTTACAGATTTTGGAAACTGACCATGCTAATTTGGAAGCTATATCCCAACACATTTTGTTGGTGCCTAGTTCAAGAACACCATCCTATGTCTGGAAATTGAAGTATTTCTTACACTTAATTCTGTTGCTGTATAGATCTTGTTAGAGGTGAGCTAGAGTGTAGGATAGACTAGAGAATGACGCCTTAGTCCAATGATTGCTCAAAAAGAAAAAGATGGATTGTTCTTGATAAAGATCAAAAACTACAAAGAAAGGCAGTGATGCTAGCATTGTAAACTAAAACTGGCCAACATTCCAGCAGCTTTTCAAAGCTACTGATTATCTCATAGATTATCAGGATTTCAGACCATTTTGAGAATTTGAGTGTTTTCCTATTTTGTAAAATGAACTAAGAGGGGCAGCTATTAAGAAACTGGTATGTCCAAATTACAATATCACAATAGTCAAAACTTTTATAATACGGGTTGTGTGTGTGTGTTGGGAACAAGACTTTGAGTTGAACTTTTTTATTTATGTTTAAACAAATTTGAACATTATATTAGAGGAAAGGGAAATTGTTTATATTTGGAAAACTTTTACTTCTAACACTAAATATTTAGGTATGAATCTGGAATTTAAAGAAAAATTTAAAATTAGAAATGGTGGTATTAGAATAGCAAAAAATTCCTACAGCACCCTTTCAGAACAATTGCTGTTAATGTCAATTTCAATTGATATTTTGATAATTTAAACAAAAATGTATTTATTCCCATCTTTGAAAACAAAAAAACAACTGAAAGGCAGTTCACTCTTGACCACTTCCTGCCACTGAATCAGCTTTTGAATATGGACCCATTTCCTTTTCCTGTGTGTAGGTCGATATAACCACTGTTGCTCACAGCCTTCATAACTGCTAAATCCTGACTCTACTATAATTCAACTTCTAGTAGTATAAATATATTAAAATTATTGTGGAAACTTCACAGTGTACCAGAGAATCCATATTTCAGAAAGAAAATTTTGGATCTGCCTTTTAACTTAACCCAAAATAATCTAGTAGTGAAGAGATTCAGGTTCTTCTCCTCTCTTAGGCATGGAAGATGGCAAGATAACATTGGGTTAATCATTATCTCACAGCCCTAGCTTGGGAAATAATAATTTAAAAAAGCAACCTGCACTGGACAACTCAATGTGGGTCTATAACTTTCACTGAAGAAGCCATTCATCCTACAGTGGATATATTTGGTGATAATAATGCAGCAAAGGAAACTTCTATATTACTAAGTATCACAGAATGTCATCTTATTTCCGGCATGAAATCAAATTATTTTAATTATCTTATTATTTTCTGCTAGTCATGATCTATTGGTAGTAAAGTGAGACACTTTCAGAAAATAAATGTTTCATTACAGGTAAGCAACCACAATTCAGACTGGCAACTCAGTTGTTAAGCAAAACATTTGCTAAGTGAAACCATGTCTGTATTTATAATTTTCAACAAAGTTACTTTTTCATTATTACTGTAAGTGAATGGTTGCTTAACGAGACAGTTGCTAAACAAAGACTATCTGTATGGCATCTTTTTAATTTACTGTAGGCTGGTGGAGTTTTGGATCTGCAATTCCAATTTTTGGTCCAATTGGACCAAATTCCAATTTTCGCAGTTTTCAACCGGTTGCTAAGTTTTGATTACGTTAGAAAGTTGCCAACAAACTAGTTCAGTGCCGGAGGTTTCGCCCAACCCAGAATCTAAGTAATGACCCTAAGTCTATATATCCAGTTTGCGAGCAATTCTTGATATGCTAAAGTGAAGATGAGCCACCTATATCATGTGAAGTTTGAACAACTGAGTTGGAATATCAGCTTTTATATACTGTAGTCTTAATTGTATTTCAAATTCTAAGAAGAAATACTTGCAAATTTCCCTCCTCCCCAACTGCTAACATAACTTGATCAGTGTTAGATACTAAATAATTTGATGAAAAGAAACAGCAATTCTACCTCTGACAAAGCTCTGGAAAAAAGTTGCTAGCTACAAAGAAGTATAGACTGAATACAGAGTTAATACATGGAAGTCTCAATTGCTCTTGTGTATCCAACTTGATATGCCAAATGATTTGAGTATTCAACTTTCTGTGGTTATGATGAAAATATTAATTCAAAACTCTCAATATCTTGATTTTGTTTCTGTCACCAATTATGTATAGGTTCCTTATTTGAAGGTGTTGTGATGATTGGTAGAACAGATGTATATCTGACAAATGCAGCAGTTATAAAGTCTTTATATAGTATAGTTTCACTTCTGAGATATATTAAACCTCTACTCTTTGACTGTGTCCACACACTACACTGAATCACAAACTAGCCAACCATATTTTACCTTAATTTATTGTAGGATTCCCAACTAGTATCGCTAGTTTATACTTCAGTAACTGTTAATTCAGTAAGCCATGGTTAAATCAATAATGGGTAATGGGTGAACACATATTTTTCAAGAAGCTAGGAGCAGGATATGAAATTCAGCACTACAGTAAAATCCATATTTTTACAGAAACCTTTCTTTTTTTGATCGTATTTGTAATCAGAAACAAATCGCTGCTTTCATTTTGTTCCTCTTCTCATACGAGGCATCTAGGCCTTGGTCCTAAGGAAAAGTAATCAGAATGCAAGACAGAAAATATGCTTCAGATCTAGAAAATGAAGGCCACGTTCACCAGAGGGGAAAAATGCAAACTTAAGGCAGCAGATCTTTCTGTAAAAGAAAGGCAGTTCCCCGCGTCAACTGTTCAGACCTCTAAATCCATTCTTTGTCTACGGCATTTACTCCAAATTCAACCTCATTACATCCAGCGGTGGACTCTCTGGGGCATCACAGAAGAGAAACTTCCGTGGAATAGGAAGTAACTATGACAGTAAGACGACATCAGGGCTGCCGAATCGGTTCGCTGTGGAGGAGGCGGGGGATAGATTTGTGATTTGTTATTTGGACTAATGAAGAAGGGCGTGGGACGAGAAAGCAAAGCACTGCAGAATAACGGCTAGGAGGAAAACTTCCCTTCTACTTGCCCGCTGGAGGACACGGTGCAAACTCCTGCCGCTATAAATAGCACAGACTTGGACCTCTCCCGTAGGATTGGGATTGAGTTTTGACGGAGGCGGCCTGAGAGCGCCTTTTCCCTCCGTGCGGCCGCTAAGGAAGCCCGAGAATTCTCCTGCTCCACCTTAAGTCGCCAAGTGTAGGGAGACTACGGGAGGCAACAGCGCCTCCTTAAGCGGCTGCGGGTCCCGCTCGGGCGGTGTTGGAGGCGGCGGCGCGTGCGGCTGGGGGAAGGGGAGGGAGGAGCTCGCGCTGCCCGGACCAGCCCGCGCGCCGCCGCTTCCAGCAAGCAGCAGCGCCTGCCGGGTGGAGGGTCCAGTTCGCGCCGTGCGGACAAGGGCTGAGGCCAAGGCGGAGCGGCGCACGGGGGCAGCAAAGCCCCGGGGGAGGCGGCAACACCATGGCCGGCCCCCCGCCGCCGCCCCCGGGCCAGGAGGCGCCCCGCTACCAAGAGTGGATCTTAGACACCATCGACTCGCTGCGCTCGCGCAAGGCGCGCCCGGACCTGGAGCGCATCTGCCGCATGGTGCGCCGGCGGCACGGCCCGGAGCCGGAGCGCACCCGCGCCGAGCTGGAAAAGCTCATCCAGCAACGCGCCGTGCTCCGAGTCAGCTACAAGGGAAGCATCTCGTACCGCAACGCTGCGCGGGTCCAGCCTCCCCGGCGAGGTGGAGCGCCCGCCGCCAGTCCGGCGGCCCCGCAGCGCCCGGCCCGCACTTCCCCGCCCAGCGCTCCCGCCGCCACCGCGACGCCCCGGTCCTCCCAGCGTGCTGCGCCTCGCGCGGAGCCAGTCGCGCCGCCGCCGCCACCGCCGCCGCCGCCTCCGCCTCGTCGGACCGGACGGGAGCGACCGCCGCCGCCCGCAGTCCAGGAGGAATCCTCCCCCGTTAGTCTGCGAGAGATTGTGCGCTACTTGGGCGGGGACGGCGCCGCGCCGGGGGGCGGCCGAGTGACTCGAGGCCGAGCACAGGGGCTGCTTCAGGAGGAGAGGCTGGAAAGAACCCGCTTGGGTGGCGGCGGCGGTGGCGGCGGCAGCAGCAGCAACAGCGTCGCTTTGCCCAGGGCGGAGAGAGGCGCGCAGGCCCGGGCCCCCAACGCCAGACCATACAGGAACAAGGTGAGGAGGCGCCGGGGCGCGCTCTGGGGGGATGGGTTGGCAACAGCGGGTGGCGGCGGCGGCTGTGTCTGGCGTGGGGCGGAGGGGACGCACCGGCTGAGAACAGGTGAGGCTCTCCAGGAAGGAAACGGACCGATTAGAGTGCGCGCGCAGGGGGGGTGCCCGAATGCTGGGGGGAGGGGAGGGGCGCCAGTGGGCGCCAGAAAGCCGCCAGTTTGGGGGCGGGCGGACGGCGCCCAACCCCCAGATGTTGTCAGTGGGCTCCCGTGCAGGTGTGCGTGTGTCTGGAAGGAAGAGTTGAGGGCAGCACCCAATCAAATCGTGTCGCACTGGAGGGGGCGCTAGGATTGGTGCGTGGTTTTAAACGGGGCAATATTCCCTCGTACGTTTCCGAAGTATTTTGGCAAGGTTAGGAAGACAGACTCTGGCTGGCTTTTGGCGCCCAGAGAACTTCAAGGTCGACTCTCGGGAGGGGGGGGGCGGCGGGACGGACGACACTCTTCCAACATAGGAGGGTGCTTTCTTAGCTCACCTGTGTGTGTGTGGTCCTTCCATAAGGTTAGTTTAACTGCCATTGGTGTACATTGGGCCAAGAACAGCGCCCCCTTCTACCCCCACTCCAGTCGTACCAGGCTCCATCTAAACACAGAACAAAGAGTCAGTTTGTGCTTGACCTAAAGAATTTGGTAACCTCCAATAAAGTCAAGAGGTGGTGGGAGCAGTGGTGAATGATCACTTGAGTATGGGTAAGCTGGAGGTGGGGAGGAAAATATCATGCAGTGTGGGTCGGGAAGCAATCCCCTCAGAATGTTATCCAGTTCAAGTTAGCAGCCTTGAAATTACCCAGGAGGGATTAGCAGTAGGGGGTGAAAAATCCGGCCCCTTTTTTTATTCTTTCATTATTTTTGCAATCTTTAATTGATGAGAATGATCACAGATTTTCATAAAAGCTGCGGGTGGAAGATGGAGGAGGCAGTGGTTTTAGTAGCACGAAATTCTCCCTGGATAAAAAGTTTCCTGTTCCTGCTTCGAGGAGCTTTTAAGCACATTGCTAGAGTAGTGGAGACATTTAAGAAGTTTCCCATCCCAGCACCACTTAGTCTGATTGCATCAACTGCCCATGGAGATATCTGGGTGTGTACAAGTAAGGGAAAGTGAAACAAAATGGCTCAGAAACTGTCTGGGTTTGGGATCTGAGATGTCTTATCCAAAGTAACTAACAGTGAAGTGATGTGTCTCAAAAGTAGTTGTGCTTGCTCCCATGTGTGGCTGTACCTGCCTTCATGATAGATGAAATTAAAATGTGTTTGCTGTTCTTATTTATTCTCTGTGATATTAATAGAAGGCAGGGGAGGAGATCAAAGGCGAAGAAGACGAGGACGAAGACGAAGAAGAGGATGAAGTCTCCACTATGTCTGAAGGTTCAGAAGTGGCACAAGATTTTGAGGCCAGCAACTACAGCAGACCTGGGACAGGCCAGGTGAATGGTGACTGTAAGGACAGCAAGCATGGTGGGAAAGAGATCCCACCCAGCAGTGCCACCCCCAGAGACCTGCACTCCCTAGAGGAAACATCTTTGAACAAAGGATTGGAGCATTCTCAGCATGAAGGAAATGAGCAATGTCACACAAAGGCCTCTTGGCCTGGAGAAAGTGCCTGTCACCATCTGGGAGGCAGCAAGAAAGATGGCAGTGCCTATCAGCAACCAGACAGAGCAGGTATGCGTTAGGCGGGAAAAAGTAGCAGAAGATGGAGAATTAGTTGGCTAAACTTGGCTTTTCTGGGAAATTTAGTAGATAGTAAGGCAAAAGATCTGAGATTGGAGGTCATTTAAGCGTTAATACATGGATTTAATGATAATTTAATGTATTGCATGCTTGCATTGTATGCCAATGTATATGTGTAGCTCTGCAATAAATATGGAGACTCATTCAGTTTTAAGAATTATTAACTGGCATTCTAGAGTAGGTTGGAGCTAGAGCTGGGGCAAGTGAAAGGCAAGAATATGGTTAGTGGTATTGACTAGTTTGGAAATTAAAATGTTCTATTGATAATAACATTTTTCATTGCTTTTAAAGGACCCAAAACACAGTACTGTCCAATTCCAGTTATACTGATAAAGAACAAGACCTATCTCTGTTTGTTTCTCTGCTTTTTCTCCAGTGTCACCAGCTGTTGCAGGGGCTGATCCCTCTGTGCCCTCATCTCCTGGGAGACCTGGCATCCAGGCAGATGGGAGACCATTCAGTTGCGTGTAAGTTTTGTGCAGAGATCACAACCTATTCTTCAATTATACCTGGTTTATTTATGATAAAGAAAAAGTGGATACATTTGAACCCATCTTCTGCTACATCACTTGTCTTTAGAATCTAGAGCAGTGTTTTCAGCAATTAATGTAGGTTGAAGGTATCTCAGAAAGCTTGGTCATATCTTACTTGTTCTGTACTTTCATAACGGTCACTGCCACCACACATTGACTTAGTTCTAATGGCAACAAGGATCTAATATGCCCTGCCTTGGGAAAGGAAACTGGTGTACAAGAGGAAGATGGCCTGAACAGGAAAAAGGCTATAAGGATTCTTTGGCTACTGTCTCTGTGATGGTTGTTAGAGGAAGTGAGCCTCCTCTTCCTTTTAGATTGCAAAATAAGAGCTGTGGGGTTGAAATATCCACACTGGGGTTGTTTTGTTTGTTATCCTTGAAATGTCATACCATGCTAGAACTCTTGATGTGGTGGTTGCTTCCAGTTGTTCGAGGAGACTCATGACTATCCTGGCTTCAGTTCTCTGTGCCCTGGCCTATTTGTTTTAATGCCCTCTATATTGGACTGGCTTTGGTTGCTGTTCAGAAACAGCATTTAATGTAAACTCCAACTGCAAACTTACCAAGCATGGCTGGATGTTAACAATTGTAATGCACCTGTACTGTGCCAACTATTTTATTCATTACCTTTTAGATATCGTTAGAGCTAAGAATCAGAGTATTTGGCCACTCTGCCTCATATATGCTTAACTTCACATTGCCTCCTTTGGGTAGCAGTAATGTAAAATGAAAAGTTGTGAGCAAAGAGGGTATCTTCAGTCATTCCCAGTTGTAGAACATTGACCCGAGAGAGAATTGTCTTAACACCTGCTTTCAGCTTCAAGCCAATAACTTTTTATATTCCCAGAGTTTTTAAGGCCGTTACATTTGGTTGTCAGTTTTTTGAAACTCTTACAATTTTCTGATGTGTGGTATTTAATTTTCTTAATTTTTACCTTAAGTTATAATCTCTCCTGACAGTGTGATTGAAAACATGGGTATAAATTGGTGCATTTTTCTGTGTCTGAAGTAGATGCTTTAAAGCAGATTTAAACTTCTACAGAAAGATGCTATACAATTCACTTGTGATGAATTCTTACAGTGTAGTATGAGTGTACATGCATAAGCACACATGAACAATACCCCTGATCTGGTGCTGATGAGGAATACCTGGCTTGGAGAAGAAACTGTGCAATGCCTCTGATCTCAATTTCACTTTCTCCCCCTCCTCCAGTTCAGTGAAAGAGAGGCCTTCTGACCCTGTGGAATGGACTGTCAGTGACGTTGTGGATTATTTCACAGAAGTTGGGTTTGCTGAGCAAGCTTCAGCCTTTCAGGAGCAGGTGAGAGCCTGGGGATCCCAAGAAAAGGAATTGGAGGGTTATATTTCAGCTAAAGTGCTTATGAAATAAGTCCTAAAAGTTTTGATCTCTTATTTTGATGGGGGATGTGCTAGAACTCTGTCTTTAGTTTTGGTCCCATTTGACCGGGGCAATTGCTTTAAAAATCTGGGTAAAGGTACATCCAAAGTTCAGTTTTCTTTCATGTAGTGCTTCTGTCTGTTTCTTACCCTTGTGATTCTCAATGCCATTCCAGGCTCTCGGTATTTCAAGAGAACAAACTGCTTAAAAGTAATTATATACTGCGTGATCACTGGTTTATTTCGGTAACAATATATGTCTTCCGTTTCATTAAAAAAAAAACCTCCCTTTAAAACATGGTAAAACTGAGATGAGAAAGCGGCCTCTCGCTGGATGTCATTTGACATTTGTGGTCCTCCTTTTTATAACTAGTTTTCTTGAGCTCAGGCTGTGACAAGATTTTGGTACCTCTCACCAAAACATGTTTTCAGAAAGATCCCCCCATCCTTCTTTTGCGCCTCCAAACTATTTCAGCCACCCACAGTCATGCTCCCTAATTCTTTACTGTGGCTTATGCTCTTTGTTAGATAGCCTTTTTTTGGCTTCTTCAAAAATACAAATTTCAGTTTGCAATAAAGGCTTGTAAAAAGCTTTGGGCCTTCTAAAAGCTTAGATTTTAAATCTTTTAGATCTTATTTCCATCTCACATTTAGGTGCTGGGCAAGTAAACCATTTTGATGCCTAGGAATCATAGATGCACTTCTGAATTCCATTTTGACAAATCAGTAGAACTGATTATTGAATTTTACTTCCACATTGGCAAAATCTGCCAGCACACCTGGGGTGCCTGGTTACTTTAAGAGGTAGGAATAGAATGACAAGCACCAACAAGCAGCTAGGGAGTGTATTGGGCCCCAGTCACCTGCCTTACTTTGCCTAATGGTGGATTGGCCAAGCCAATGCAATTGGGTTGGCTGTTTTTAGTTTTATTATAAATATGTTTGAAATTAGCAAGTGAATAAAATGTAAATGTAGGTATAATTTTCATTTAGCAACCGTTTGCAGTTATGACAGAGATAAAAGTACCGGTAACTAAGATTTCATTGACAATCTTTGCAGATCTGTAAAGCAAAGGAAGGTTGAAATACGGTAAGATCATAAGCAGAGTCATAGTTTTGCTTAGCAACTGCTTTGTTTAACAAAAGAGGTGCTGGTATCAAGTGTGGTCACTAAAGAAGGATTAATAAAAGTGATATAAAAATCTAATTAAAAATACCTGTATTATTGAGAGAGTAGTTGCAGCCATATCTATTTCTAGAACACATTTTCTTTAGTAGATCCCTGTGCTAAGCAGAGTAATGGACTAGATGTCTTACAGAGTCCCTTCCAAATTAGGCAGTGGTGATTCTGTAATGGCTCTTCTCAACTCACAGACTGGTGAGAGATAATGCATATATGCAGTGCATGTGTGTACATATGCATGCATGGCTGGATGCCTCAGTGTTGTTTTAATCAACTAGATTTGGAACACTTTTCCTGCTTTATAGAAAGGAAGAAATCTCTTCCTAGCGTGCTGCCGGTGCACTGATCTCATGACGTTCTGTTTTTGTGTATCCCTCCCCCTCCCCAGGAGATTGATGGGAAATCTCTGCTGCTGATGCAGCGCACTGATGTGCTTACTGGCCTCTCTATTCGCCTGGGACCGGCCCTCAAGATCTACGAGTATCACATCAAGGCCCTCCAGCAGTGCCACTTCGAGGAAGACGAGGGCGACTCCTTCATGGGCTGAGAAGAACGGGCCAAGCCAGTGAGGGGGAGGGAGAGAACAGGGACTCTGTCAACGCTACTGTCTCAGCCATTTCAGCCTTCCTTTGCCTCTGAAAACAAGACAATGTTGTGGGAAAGGAGAAGGGCTTGGACTATATCTGGTGAGAGGAGGGAGGCAGAAATGATGACCCAGCTTTCGTGACATCCCTATCCCGGTTATCTGGTGATCCAAAAGACTGGGCTCAGTGGGCTAAAAGCTCACTTCCTTCTCTCATCTTGCCTATCTGACCCGACCCCAAGCTTTTCACTCACCATAGTGCATTGTCTGTTTGGGGGAAAGATGAGGCAATATGGTTTTCCTCCTCTTCCCAATCTTCACCTGAGCTGAAATAATTTATGCTTCAGCACCCAAATGGCTTCTCCCTTCCCTCTCCCCATCAGTAGTATTTGATAGCCCTGATTGCTCCTCCTTTCTTTCGGTGATTGGCAAGAAAAAGAGCTTGCTGGAGGTGCCAG
This sequence comes from Pantherophis guttatus, assembly GCF_059756535.1. Taxonomy (NCBI): domain Eukaryota; kingdom Metazoa; phylum Chordata; class Lepidosauria; order Squamata; family Colubridae; genus Pantherophis; species Pantherophis guttatus. The sequence continues at coordinate 173,882,665 of NC_142064.1, forward strand.
GAGGTTTTAATCAAATAGCTTTTTATTCTCTTTTCTGTTCAGGTAGCCTTTTCTTCCAATTTTCATGATTGTTGCCCAGAGTTGATTGCTTTTTATTATTTTTTTTCTTCCCCGTTTTTAAAAAATATAAATATTTAAACTGGAAAAAAATGATTTAGTATTCCCAGATACCTTAGCCCTCTACAAAGGGTAATGGAACAGCTGAAATGACTATGTTTAAAGGGCAAAAGAGTGCAAGAGGGCTCCAGATTTTGGGTTCTGCTCTAGGGAGAAGTGTCATCTGGTAACCAAGTTTTGGAAAGAAGAAAGCAAGTGGGAGTAGATTATCTTCTGTCTAGTCCATAGATGGGAATAGACTTTAAGGGTTCCACCTTAATTTTCAGTATTGTAATCCGTGGGATAAAAGCGCGGTAACCTTTACATAATCACCAAAAAGTCTAAAATAAATGTAGGATTTATAGATGGGCTCTTTCCAGTGGGCAGAGAGTTATAACTATGTGCGTGCGTGTGTATGTATTTTCATTAGCAGTGAGTGTTCTTATATGAGGACTATAATAGACAATACCACCAATATTAATGCTTTGGGGACATAGAAAAGGATAGGGAATGGAATTGGTCAGAACCATTTTTTTTTCTATCAAAAATCCAGGTGATGGTTTTCCTGTCCTTAGGATTGGCTTCTTCCTGTTTAAGCAGGCTAAATCCTAAAAGATTGCAATGCCAAGAGGACACTATACAATATTAAGAATTATTCGTGGTAAACTTGTAAAAATCAGGTGATGGAGGCATTATGGTGGGCACCTTATTCAACATTTCAGATTCTCAGTGGTTTTGAAGACACATTGTACTTAATCTTGGCTAGGAAACATCTATTTCACAATTGGAAGTCAGTTTCGGTTTTGCATTAAAAACAATGGGAACTGAGGATGCGGACAACTCTAGAATAGGTTCTTAGACTGTATACAGAACATCATTTCCAAAACTCCTCATTGGAGAATCATGACAGATCACTTTAACTGATATAAATTAGGAATGTAAAGGGGATCTTATTGAGAGAGAGAAAAATTTATACCTATTGTTTAGCTGTGCATTAGGAACAGAAAACTACATACCGGTAATTGCAGAGAGAAGGAAACTTCAATTTGCTTAAAAGGAAGAATGCAGATATGAGCACACTGAATTTTATGTTCTCAACATTTTCCTTCGACCCACGAGGGCTAGAAACTTATACTTTGAACTTTGATAACACAGGTTCTTGATGTTTTAGCACATAAGTGCCTCAGGGGCTTACATACTGGCAACACATTCCTCTCTATTGCACTAGGCCCTATTTTTTTGTCCAGAGCTGGGAATAAAAAAACCAAAATTTTTAAGTTCTAACCAGTCTTAACCCCTTGTATTTTGTCTATTAGAAACTTGCTGTGTGCAAGAAGTAATACACAATACAGTGTAGAACACTCTGGCTGATCCAGCAGCAGCTGGAGTGGCTTTTGATCTTGCTCACTCCTTTTGGTAATAGATATGGAGCTCTTGGTTCACTCTTACTCGTTCCAGACAAAATGAAAGATTAAACTGCAGTAGGTAAATTAAAATATATATATAAAGAAAGCTCAGTGAGGCCAAATTGAAGTGAGTATTGTACTGGTGTATCTTAAACGTTTTAAGGAGCAGCTTAAAGCATACCTTTGCAATGAAAGATTAAAAAGCTGGTAGCAGCTTTGTGGATACATACATGAATTTTTCTCAGAGTTAAGACTGTATATAATACATGATCGTCATACACTGATGAAAATTCATATATATATATATATATATATATATATATATATATATATATATATATATATATATATATATATATATATATATATATATATATATATATATATATATATATATATATATATATATATGCATGATAAATGACTTTGGTTTCATCATGTGCCCAAATCATAATATAAAAAACCTTGAAAATATGAAATGATAGATTTGACCAAAGATCTGTTACTGAATTGTGAGTTGGACACGTGTTGATTTTTTCATTCATTTCATTTCTTTCCACAGAGGAAGCTACTTTATATGATATATGCAAAACTTTATTATAGCACCTTTGAGGGCATAGTAATCACTAGCAGAAAATTTTAAATATTTGAGATTACCTACTCAAAAATTTACGAAGGTTGCTTCCCTGCATTGGCTAAGGTCAGGTCAGCACAATTGTATCCGAACTATTTTCATTTCAGGGTAATGCTGAAAGAGGCATTTGGGGAGTGGTGGTTGGGTGGTGGTCATCTTTGATATGTGAATCTTGGCTACCTTGGTCAAATGTGACTACCCATAGTGAAGCCACAATGCCATCCAAGCTCACTTTCCTACACAAAAGTGGATGGTGGCTCTTTAGGAACATGAACCTAACAAACTGCACCTGTGCTTAAGATCAATTTCTGAATAAGTATTCCATGTGCAAATAACAAGGGCTGGAATTGCATTAGGACCATCTATCACTTGTTGCATTCCCCCCCTCCTCCAATAATCTCAGGTTTAGTAGAATTTATTCCCATAGGTGGTCACGGGTCTAGTCTTAAATAGTTTTATCTCTAGTTCATCTGGGTCAGGGGTGGGTTCTACTTACCTTTACTTCTGGTTTGCATCACATGCGTGTGCTCTTCTGTGCATGCACAGATCACCTATGATGACGTCCGGGTCAGTGGGCGGGACCTCCTCCTGGTTTTACTACCGGTTCGGGGCAACTCACCACTGATCTGTGTGTTCCTGTTAAGTGTCCATCTTTGGTTCCACCTAAGTAACCTATCTTTTATCTTTTTAAAAAAATCACATTTAAAAAGGTATCCTGGATGTTAATTATGGGTATCTACAGAACTTCAGTTGCTGGTGCGCATTGTGTATAAATGCAGAACTAGCAGAAGTTATCCCAATTAATATAATGGTGTATTTACTTTTTATTTCAGCAAGAATATTTTGGATATATAGTAATTGGCTTGGGGGTTCTATAAGATGTCCCTGCACCATGCTATGCCTTATTACAAAAACATTTTAAGTAGCCAACTTGATCAAAGAATTATCCTTTTTTTATGCTGGAAAGGTGAAAGCATTGCAACTTCTTGTTGAACTGGAGGTCAAAAATTGTTAATTCTCTGTGGGATGGAAAAAATTGGCATTTCCCTCCGAAATTACTCAAGAGGCATCTAATTGTAATGATGGATAGTGTATGCTGTTCAGAACTACTTTACCATGTGCTACAATGAATTGGTTGAATTTCCTTTCCTAAAATGTGCCACCTTTAGAGAGGCTAGGACTCTTCTTTGTTGTTAGCCCCTTGATAACTTTAAAAGAATTTCCAACTTGGAAGCAGAACATGGATGTTGGGGGTGAAATGGGAGATTGTTTTGGAGCATTTGCGTGCAAAAATAGGATGCTGATTTAGGCATATCTACGACATAATCCATCAGAACTCTTTAATGTTCCTTTTCATGAGTTTATTTTTCAATGTGGACAATAGTAGGGCTGATGCCATTTCTTGCAAAGATTTCCAGTAAATACTTTTGCTGTGCCTCCAAAGGTAAACTCCACTTCAAACATATAATTCATTTCTCAGACTGGTCCTCCGAGCTTTCAACTCATCTCATATGCCTGTTAAGCTTCCATAGGAAATCAGCTTCAGGTGTAGGATTGTGTTTGCAGCCATCTTGAGAAACTGCCTTCAAGTGTTTGAACAGAACCTTGGGCAATAATGACCCCTTGCTGGAGTGGAATAAATTTTTTGGTTATACAATTCTTTGTGCCTTATATAACAGGATTGAGTTTTTAAGCAGCCAGACAAACCTACTATCTTCCTTAATAAAGCCTGACTTGTAATTCACAGACTATAGATTTAGTCTCCTGAACCGAACTTTCTGGGTATCTCAGCTCAGAATTAACAGTACTCAATTAGTGAGAAAAAGGCAAGGAATAGGGAAACATGATACAACTCCTATTTTGTTATGGAGAGCTTTTCACTGAGAATACCAATTGACTAAAAGGCTATGTAGCATGTTACATGCTTTAAAGAACACATTTTGGAAATGGAGCACAAAATTAGTAGCAGAACATGCAAAAATACTTAGGTTTTGCAAGCTACATGTGAATATCACCTGTTGTATGATTTACACATACTGTAAAGTACTGGAAGGCTGAAAACTCTTCTAGGTCCCAGGCAAAAGTTTACCACAATATAGTTTAGTACAGGAAAGTGGATAGCAAAGATCGGAATATTTCTGTACAGTTAGTACTGTATTTAACCACCGTAATGGAGTCTGCCCATTAAGAGTCATAAGTTGTAATGATTGTAAAGTGGTTCACCCATGTCATCAACCCCATCTTTTTTTGTGGTGGTGGTGAAGCAAACCTATTTTTCGCTAACTGGACATTTTTGCCAAAACCCAGCAATAAACCCCCTTTCATGGCAAAAAAAGTAAATTGTAACCATCTGCAGTGACCATGGGGCACTGCAAACATCTGTAAAGATGGATCGGTTGCCAAGTGCCAAAATGCAGTCGTGGCAGGGCATTAAAACTTCGGAATTGGGTTGTATCTTTGGGGGGAGTCCACTGTAACTTCAAAAGGTCGCAAGTCAAGGACTACCAGTACTGTCCACTCCTCTTGCAGTTCAAGATGCTCATCTACTATCAGCAGGCTGAGGTGGAGATGCTGTATCAAGTTTAGTGTGTTTGGTATAATCTTTTAAACTCGCCCTTACTCTCTGATTCATGAGCTAATCCCAGTTAAAGAATTAGAACTATTTCAGCTACTTTTGCTCGGCAAGTGACATTTGTTACGATTGTACAGCAGCTTAAGTGAAAAAGGGCTAAAGAGAGATTTCTACCATGGAAGAAGACTTAATTCCACATGTCTATGCAATCATGAGTACCTAGCATTGGAAACTCAGATCGTTAACTTCTTCGAGCCTACCTAGAATGTTTATGAATTTAAAGCAGTTACAGCCATTGCAGTTTAGCCATTTGTTTTCTACACAAAAGTAGACCTGGCCTGTATCTTTTAACAAGGCTCTGGTTCTGCAGCAGAACTTTAATCTGCAGAGTGGCTTCTCAAGAATTAGTTAAGTAATCAACTACCTTGTTTTAGGTAGACACAAGAGGCCCTGAGCCATTAAAAGTGTAACCGATTTTGCACTGCATTCCAACTATTAAAAACCAAACACTTTTCAAAGAGGGACAGCAGAATAACCTCAAATTTATTTTTATTTTTTTAAAAAAATCTATATCACACTTTGCTACGTTACAAAAAAAAGTTGCACACATCAATACTTTGTTACAGACAATAAGGCTCTATATCAATCTTAACTAATCGAACTACTGGGAAGGTAGGTATAGGAAGATGGCAGAGTTACTGAGATGAACATTTTTAAAAACACATTTCACATTTCAGGAGAAAGATAGTATTGCAACAGATTAGCTTCATGAGTACAGTACCTCTTAAATATGGCAATTAGAAAAAGCTTTTTCACATTGTTTATCTGGTAGTAGGTTAGAAGGGCAGTCTAACTTTTAGATCGTGATCTCTGCTCTGAATTTAGGCAGTTTAATGTAGATTCTCAGATGTGGTAACAAAAAAAAATATGGCAGGGCTAAAGGGAACTATTAAGCAATTGCTGTTGTGTGATAGAGTCAGTTTATCTATTCATGCTGCTGCTGGACACCATCCCATAGCTGCTGCGTAGTTTCATACTACTCTTACTAACAAATGCCAGAGCAAAACTAGCATGGTTTCACTGCCAATCTATGACTCTCTGAAAAATGTCTTAACGTTAAACAGTTACACAAATTGACAGAGGCTGCTTGGAATTGTAATTCACAACTTAAAAGAGTTATGCCAGATATTCCTCATCCCACCACTGCATTGGCCCCAATCAAGTCAGGAAAACCCCTCACAACTACACATATACAGCTCTATTTGGCCAGGCATAACCCTTGGCACAAAGGAAAAAAAAAAGGGGAGTTGCCTACAGCTACATAAGCATGGAGCTTGGGCTAGAGCAAGTATAAGAATCAATTGCATCAAAATGAAACTTGGTCCCTACATTTTCTAAACTTTTCCAATTCAGATAAGAAGTTTAAGTGGTCTGAAAATTGCATCTTTGAAAAAAAATTCCAAAACCGATTCTTTAGCAGTCTTTTCATACTTAGTCTTGTTTAGGATGCTAAAGTACATCTCCCTTTGAATCCAAGGTATCTTCCAGCCACTGTATAAGGTTGCATATGTTGCTGAGTTGTCCACTTCATAGAAGTAGACAAGAGGCATAGAGTGACCACATTCTAAATAGTAGATACACTAATCATTCAAAAACACTAAGATGTCCTCATTTGTAAATTTCTCTTCCATGCTGGCTACATTCACACAACCCATTTAAACTACTTTTTGAATTAATCCATGTCCTTGTACCAAACATATTGTGCAAATCCAGGCTGTTTGATAATATACAAATTCATCTGTTAGGTCTCATCCTAAGTATATTGTGTGAGCACAAATTTCGAAATGCTACTTCCTTAAAAAACCTCAAGGTAAAACACCTTTGCCAGGAAATTTGGTTTTTGTCAAAGTAAACTTTGTCAAAGTTTACCATGACCAAAAAAAAAAATCAAATATTGGCAGCCTGGCAACCAAATGTTCATAGCTTTCCATGCGGAGGTATCAGTAATCAGGCCCACTAGCATCTTCTGTTAGATAGCTTTCATTAATGAAGAACATGAGCGCTTATCAAAGTACGTGGAGGGGATTTATTTTTATCATGTTTGACAGATAGTGATATCGATAGTTGGCACAATCACATGTTATGACTAAATAAAGATGGGCCTCACCCTCTGGAAATAAATGTATGGCCTGGAAGTCCCAAACATGAAAAGTTGGTCAGTCTATTGAACCAAAAATAACCTAAGGCCTAAAACTGCCTGGGGCAAAAGTAATTATGATTCACAAGTGCTTAATTATTCATACCATTAGCTGCTGAAGATTAAGGGGAGAACAGTATCTCCAGTCAGCTAATACTTACCCTTCCTGAACATTTAATAGATACACTCGGATGACCTCCAAAAAATGCCTTATATATATAACTTGTGAGGGGGGAAATAATCAGTGGAAGGATTCTACTTCTACCACAGTCCAATCCCCATGGGGGGATGACATGTCCTCTGGGGAGAAGCTTGTCACAGAAGTGATGCTGGCTCGAGATTCTTCCAAAGGGGAGATCAGTTCTGTCCATTTGCCAATCTCTGCTTCGCTGTTCATGGCCCCCTTCCCACTGACAGCCCCAGGAGGTGCTTCTGTTGGGAAGAGCAGGGCTCGGCTGATTAGCTGCTGTACGACTGTAGCCTGGATGTTTCCTAGCTGAAGAGCCTGTTCTCGGGAGGTGGCACGCAAGCAACGGCTCCCATCCTCTTCATCTGGGCCAGGTGTTTCAGCACCACTTTCTACTTCATAGATAGTGGAGAGGATCTCTGATGGACATGGATCCCAGGGGAAGGGCAAGCCAGCCCCATTGTCACCTACAAATAGGGCAAGGAGCTTGGGTTGGAACGGATGGCCCTCAGGATTGGTAGTGGTCACAACAGACAAAAAGGAAGTGACAGACAAGAACAAAAAAGAAAAGGGAAAGTGGAAAGAGGCTAGGTTTTAAAGAAAAAAAAGGAGATGCTTCTCAGATTTGCAAGAAATACATTCCATTGCAGTTATAGTGCCAATGCTCGGCTGATAAAATGTTGTGTTCCCAACCAATTCATTTTAAAATGGGTTCAGAGATTACATTGGGGCATGTCTCTAGTACTAGAAAATTTTTGCATGCTTGTGTACTGCTAGTTGGCTCCACTGGCTTTGGAATGAGAACTGTTAACCCTTTACTTCCTGAATGGCTTCCCTCCAAGGAACTGTTCACATCGATCATCTCAAATTTTCTCAGAGTCAGAGAGAGAGATGCAAGGACTGATTAAAACTTCATTTTATCAGGATCTAATTTATCTATAGACTGCTTGGTTCCAGGTTCAATCAACCAGCAATAATGAAGCAAAGAGAAGTTGAAGGACTTGAGGATTTAATTTGTTTCTCAGCTTCTATTAGCAAACCAATTAGTAAACTGAAATTATTTATCTAATTATGAATACTAAAGCAGATATCAAAGCTGAATCATTTTTGAATCTAGGAATATTTCAGCATACAAACATGCCCAGGCAGAAAATTGCAATGTGAGTTTTCCTCAACGGCCTTCCTGCTATTCCAAAATATCTATGGCCTGAAAAGATCTAGATGCAGTCTATTTCCTGTAGAATAATTGCGATCATTTATTACATTTAATGACTGAGATTTCATTAAAGGAAATCTTCCTTGGTTAATTAGCAAGGGACTTTTAAGCTAATCAACCTTTTGTTCATTCCATGAAAGCAGGGTATTCTTAACAAATGGCTGTCTAGTCTTCCTGTGATGGAAACATGATAGTTTCAATGACTTATTTCTTATGCTCATTTCTTTTTGTTGTGGGAATATTTTTCTTCAATCAAAAATCTATTAAATTTAGCCCCGATTTCTAGGGTATAGACAATAAATATGCTTTTTATGGCTGGGTTTGTATTATCCTAAACTTCAGTATGGCATGTTTGGTTTTGGCTTAGTATGTTAATGAATCCACCCAAGGTTAGGATATTTGCCTAAACACAGAAATGTACATGATTCCAAAGGAAAGGCAGGTTCAGATTGCCGGACAACTTGGTTCAAATTGATTGTGAGCCCCATAAAACATCTAGCAGCCCAAGCATTTTGTGGAACTCTTAACACTATTATGCTGCTTAGTCCCTGCCCTGCTCTAAATGTTCTCAGAGCCCAATGCACCAAAAGATGCAAAATCCGATGGCATGAAGAAATTGCAAAAAGGAACCTTTACCAAAGGATAATTAAAGAAGACATCCCCCAGGAGCTCATGGCTGCTGAGCAGGATGAGGACGTCAGGCTATTCTGATGGATCAAACTTTCCTGATACTTATTCATATATTCTAAATAAAGTTTGCTTCTCCCATATGCCACTCATATATTTGTCCAGTTCATATATAGCAAACCCCATAATTTCTGTTTGCATTCTAGGTACGATTTGTTATTTTCTTTCTTATAGCCACAACATCCTGGTGGGACTTCAGAAACCAATCATTACAGCTATTTTATTTGGCACCCCTCTTTCCAAGTTAAAAACTGCAAGTTGTATGGACAGGTAGGTGGAGAAGACAGATTCTCTGGAAAAACAATACAGGCCACATCAGATAGACAAAGTGATGCTTTATTTTACATATTGAAAGGCTAAGAAGTTTATTCCCACCATCACCACCACCACTAAGAAAAGCACTAAAATATACACAACTTTCCCAAAAGAAGTCTGTAAGAAGTTGAGAGAAAAGATTTTAAGACACACAAAAACAAGAAAATGCCCATTTGGCTAGAGACACAGATGGAACAGATACACAAGGAGGAAGGAAGCCATCTCCATTCCCTACAGGATACTATTGCACATTAACATACCACAGGTTGGCCCATCCAACACAGACAGGGCAGGATTTCTATACATTACCTGCAGCCAGACTATGAGCGGCAGGGAAAGGCTGTGATGATTCTTCTTCGTGCCCTCCAGTCTTCAAGGGCGTTGGGGTGAGGTGCAAGTGTTGCTCCCAATCCATGGGGATCTTGCTGCAGGTCTCCTTAGTGCCCTCGGTGGAATGTTCTTCGCTGTCCAGGGAAGAGAGGCCGGGGCTTTTGCCACAGCTGTCAGTTGAATGGAGATGGAAGGCACCAAAAACATCACACGAAGCTGCAGAGTTGGTTGAGGCTGGGGTTTCTGTGCCAGCATCACCAGAACCTGGTTCATCAGACTCCTCTACCGAATGGGGCAAATGTGACTTGGTTGGAAGAGGTGATGTCAAGAGGCATACTGTTTTGGGAAAGCCTGCTTCCTTCAGAAGATCTGCATCCAGTTCGGCTTCCTCTTCGGAGGATACAGTGGGTTCAGTAGGTGGATCTCCAAGGACTTCATCTGCTGGCAGGGTCTCTGCCTCATCATCTCCCTTTTCCATGTGGATGCCCAGATCAAGTTCACCAGGGAGGTCCTCCAAGGGACTCAGGAGCTGATGACAGGTTTGTTCCAATTTCTCATCTGATTTGGACTCAACTCCAGAGCTACTGTCATACTCCCGTAGCTCTTCAGGTGTGCTAGTTTCACTGCTGCTCTTACCTGCTAGATCAGGCCCACTTAGGGTGCTGGATTTGGAAGATGAGCCTCCCTTCTCTGGGGAGAGAGCTTTCAGCTCTGTACTACTTAACAGCAACTCTGGCATTTCAGTTAACTCAGTTGGGTATTCTTGTAACAAATCCAAGCTCTTCAAAGGCAAGCTCTGAGGTTTGTGCATTGACAGCTGAGCAGTACCACTATTTGGTGAGAGCTCCCCTGAAGGATGAAACAAGAAGTCTGGAGTTTCATATTGGGTGGCCTCTTCTTGCTTCACATTACTCATGCATTCTTCTGGAATGACTGCATCATCCTCAAGTTCTCCAATGGTGGGGTATTCATCTAAGCTGCTAGACTGATCATCATAGGCTTCAAAAGGCTCTCCAGGCAATTGTGTAGGAATTGAGGTTGCTGCCACAAACACAGGGAGGCGGGTTTGGTATTGAGTAGCTGCTCCCATTATTAAATGATCTGCTACTTGCAGAACTTCCATTAGCTCTTCATTTTCAGCACGAATAGGGACACAATGCACATCCTCCATCTGCTGAGAAGTGACTACTTTCTGTGTAAGTTCACTATCTTTAGTTGCAAGATCTAGGGGGCTCTTCAGTCTTTCATGTCTTTCATTTCCTACCTCTAGAGATACCACTTCCTTCTGCAGTTCTTCCTCCGAGTTCTGACACAAATTCAATACCCTATTCACCATTTCCAATTCACTGCTGTCATTGTGGCCCACTGCTAGTGACTCTGTTACAGTGTTTAAGGTTGGATCAACCTGGCTAACAGAGAGAGAGTGCTCTGCTGAAAGACTGGGATCCTCCTGTGGCTCAGCCAGAACTACTAGCTTTATAGTTTGAGTCTCTTCAAGCAATTCAGACTCTAAGGTCAAGGACTCAGAAGAAGGAGATCTCTCAAGCACAGGAATGGACTCATTTATTAAAATCTGGGAATCCTCAGCTGGAAAGGATGTTGTTGAAATATGATGTACATCAAGAGATGATGTGTCAGGGTTGTGCAAGAAATGGGGCTGCTCAATAGCCACTGGAGCATCAAAATGAGATGTTTGTTCTCTGAGATGCTCAGAGTCCATGCCTCCTTCTTCATGCCATAAGGTTTCTGCTGGAGAAGTTTGGTGAGAGAGCTCCAACTGAATGGGAGGAGATGTTTCACAAGGGAGTTCTGGCTCTAAATTATGTGTTTCATCACTACTATCACAATGTACCTCCAGGACATCAGGAGTGGTCAAGTGAGGCATCTCACTAACAGAAGATATACCAATATCTTGTGGTCCAGGGCAGACCACAGGTGCCTCAAGGAGTGCTGGAGGCAGCCCTTCTGAAGCATTAATGTTTGTCTGTTCAGCTCTGTCTTCTTCCAAGTCTCCTGGTTCCATCTGCTTCATCCCTACTACTGTTATGCAACAGTTTGCAGTCTCCTGGGAGAGTGGCTGGTCAACAGTTTCTTCTGCTGCTGTAGATTCCAACTTTTCTAGAAACGTTGTATCCTTGTCTGAAGCACTTTCTGCTTCCTTGATGGTTTTCTTGCCATTCCCTTCCTTGGCAATTGTCTCTTGAGGCTTCTTTTGGGGGGACACCTGCTCACGACTGGAAAGACTATCTTTCTTCAGAAGCTTCTTGCCTGAAGGAGGCAGAGGTTTGGGAGAAGAAGCGAAGGCTCTTGGAAGAGTGGTTGGATGGAGACTCCCACCAGTTGCCTTGGCTGGAATTTGGGGCTTACTGGGGTCTGAAAATTTCTTTGTTGCAAACCTGCTGTTCACAGGTGCAGTCACATTCCTCTCTCCGAGATTTTGCTCAGATTGTGATTTGGAGGCTGAGTGTTTGGGATGCTTTAAGGCAGGTGTTATCTTCACAGAGGAGTTGGAGCTTGAAACCTTGGCCTTTAAAACTGTGGCAGCTCTAGAGGCATCTGGAGTAAGAAAAGACATCTTACATATTTGTTTGGACTCAGAAAACTAACATGTAATGTATGCAGAATATCTGAAACCCCTCCAGCAGCCTAAGGCCTATTTCTGCCCTTCTGCTATTTAAGGTTCATATTCCTTGGCAATTGAACACGCTCTTCCATTGTAGAACTGGCTCATTCATAAGAATAATATAGCGGTCATGCTTCAGTGGCTTACCTTTCTCAATGGGCTTACCGATGATGTAATTTTTTGCTCCTTGTACTTAGCAGGCCCCAAGTCTGTTTTTTGGAATAAGCGGCTATTTTTAAAGTATTTAATGCTTAGTGTGACCTAACTTCTCCAGATGTGGAATATTAACTATTCCAATCCCTTGTGGTTTTGCTAGCCAATTGTTATGGCAGTTAGAATTCAGCACAATCTCTTCGCAAGTCACACCAACAAAAGCTGCTATGTGCCAACAAAAGCCACTATGACTGGAAATTAAGCTGAAGTAAAAAAACATTGGAAAGCATTAGGGGAAAATGGTTAAATGGAAACATAGTTCTAATTCTCTAAGGGGTGGAACAACCCCGCCAAGAACTTACTAGGTGTGCTTAGTGAAGCTACCTTTTGCCGCCCTGATACTCCATTTGCAACGTAGATAATTCTGATTGATCTTAGAGAGTTATGATCCTTGAATTGTAAAATAATGCTCTATGTTTTGAAAACTAAAATCACTGTAAAAATATTGAAAAAAAAATTTATATAATGACCTGCCTTTAGCCTGATCACTCCCAGTTATATGTAGTATCTAATATTTCTGTGAAGTATGACCTTTCCCATTTAGACATTGCAAAGTTCAGGTTTTGGTAAGGCATTCTGTGTTGTGATGTACCTCTCTGTGTTGCCAGAGTGTTTTTCTGCTGCTGTGCTGACGTGGCCTGACCAGCAGGTGGTGGTGTTGGCTTATGTTTGCCCACATTCTTATCATTAGTCGCAGTTCTGTTTAAAGAGGATGAGGTTGAATTCTTTGTTCCTGGCAACCAAGTCCTGAAACAGACAGCAAACAATTATGCACAGCAGAAAACCTTGTCCAAACCCTTAGAAAACAGAAGGCACAATTGTCTCAGAAATCTAGTGCCTCAATACAAATGCACTTGAAGCTTTTGCCAGTTCAGAGTCTATGAGCCAAGTTTATCTGAAAAGTACCAGCTTTTAACACTTGCAGTAAAGAGAAAAGGACTAGTTAAAAAAAAAAAAAAACCTTCAATTATCTCAGCCATTAGATCAAGAACCAGACAAGATGTTTCCATTTTGGTTAATAGCTTGAAATATATTCCTTCTAGCTACCCACCTACCTCTTGCATCGGATGGCATCTTCCAGTATTCAAATAAACTGGGGCAAGGGAGAAAAAAATACAAAATAGCAATGGAGCCATTTCCTCCAATTATTTTCAATTATCTGAACTGGATGCATTTCAGATTCCCTGCATCTGGCATATATTCTAACCTACTCTCATTCCTTTACTGTTCACCCATCTCCTCCTCCTCCTAATTTTCGCTGAGGCTAAAAATGTGAGATTGCAGCAATATAATCAGAGTGCATATTCAATTATCCTTAATTTGGAGCAAGTAGAATTTCAGAATGTTTGATCTCTGCCCAAACCTTTGTTTCCAACTGCATTCTCCGAGACTGGCATTTAAGGCTGGACTGAGATTTCTCTTTCAGATAACCACCTCACTTCTACGCAACTAACACAACCCCAAATACAGTTCAGGGTGTGGTTTAATCCAGTCTTTCCTAACCCGATGCCCTTTAGATGTGTTAATTATCACTCCAGTTTTGCATAGGGATCGAGAATTCTAAGCTATAGTCAGAAACATTTCTGAAAGACAAAAAGTCACAGGAAGGCTGAATTAGCTATTCAGCTAATAGAGGAGCTGATGGGCTTCTCTAAGGAATCCAAACGTGACAAAATTACATATTCCTTCTTTATCAGAATGACTATAATGCTTTAGAGACTATGAGGCTAAATACCGTACCACTAATTAGTGTTAAGCCATTCATTTCATTTATATCTTACTTCAATCCAATTAAGATCTCATACTGGTGCAGAGATATACATATATATCAGGGGTGGGCAACTGTGGCCCTTTTACAACCTGTGGACTTCAACTCCCAGAATTCCTGAGACAGCCAAGCTGGCTCAGGAATTCTGGGAGTTGAAGTCCACAGGACATAAAGGGGCCATATTTGCCCACCCGATATATATGATTAAACCTTTCAAAGTAAAAAATAACATAATAGAAAAACAATATAAATAAATGTAACTATCAATGGTGTCGATCCTCAAACATTATATGAAAAAACTCTTGTTTTAACCTGTTTGTAGAAGGCTCTGACAGAAAAAGCTACTCGAATTCTAACCAGGATGCCATTTCAAAAGGCTGGTGCTGAGACTGTGTAAGAGAAGGAGTGGCAGAACATGGGGGCAGAGTCAAAAAAGAAATCAGCCTAGAGATACTAAAGGTAAAGGTTCCCCTCGCATATATGTGCTAGTCGTTCCTGATTCTAGGGAGTGGTGCTCATTTCCGTTTCAAAGCCAAAGAGCCAGCGCTGTCCGAAAACGTCTCCGGGATCATGTGGCCGGCATGACTAAATGCCAAAGGCACACGGAATGCTGTTACCTTCCCCCCAAAGCTGGTCCCTATTTTTCTACTTGCATTTTTTACATGCTTTCGAACTGCTAGGTTGGCAGAAGCTTGGAACGGGAGCTCACCGCTAAAGATTCTAGGTAGCCACAAACTAAATCCAACCTCCCTTGAATTCCATTATCTCCTGTAGTACCCAAATAGTGCTAATCTTTAGTTGACTAGATTCCTGTGCATAGGCATGAGCAATAAATCAGTTTAATCCTGGTCTTCCTGTCTGACACATTGCCTCCTGACCCCAGCCCCCCTTTCTCACTCCTCTTTCAAACTACTGGCAGTCCCACTCCCCTAATAATGTTAACTACCTCCTAGATTCACATAAGCACCTCTTCCCCAGTCGCTCACAGATGCAGGAAGGACAAGGATCCAGACCCCAAGTGGCAGAGGCTATCCCCTGGAAAGCATCCTATCCACTTTATTGTCACAGGCCAAAAAGGAGTCTCAACTAACATGGCAAGACTGCAATATAATCCAAAAGGGTGATTGTCAATTTCATTTAGGCCAGGATGTGATCTAATCATGGCTAAGGGATAATAGAAATTCCCTCTACGTATGGACAGCTGCTTTGAGGTAAAACAAGGCCTACCATATCTATCCTTCTGCATGTGCAGGGCCTAAAATTTCCTCGGATAACCTCATGATTGCCATCACCTCCTGGTCACAGAAGTTGAAGAAACTAGAAGCATTTGAAATGTGGATTTACAGATGGCTGTTGTCAGCTTTGGAACCCATATTAGACCAGAAGCTTCCACGCTGCCACCTTCTTGTGTGTGGGAAAGTAGGAGGGGGGAGATTTAGTAGAGGGAATGTAGTTAGACAAAATAGCATTCTTCCTTTCGGTCAAGGTCAGGACAATCATGCATCTGGAGGAGGAGTGATTGGAGTGATGTCTCGAGATGGGACGGATGGTGATTGGACCATGTGATGGACTGATGAGTGAGGGGTTGGTTTTGGGGATTTTGATTTACTGAGGGAAAATCCGGAACTCTCAGATTCGGGTTTTCCCAGATGTGCCAGTATACCTACTCTAATAAATGGAACTTTGAGAAAATGCTTGCCTCTGAGTTTTTAATTGGAGTTGGAATGCTGACAGCTGTTATGTATAAGCTGGGTTAACAAAATCACAAATGAGGTGGTGATAAGCCGCCCGGGAAAGCAAAGGAAAATCATCAAAGCCATTAAAAAATGAAAGTTAGAATATTTTAGACATGTGAAAAATTTTAGACCCAGAAAAATACGGCATCCTTCATTTAATCCTCCAGGGAAAGATTGAAGACAAATGAGGTCCAGGCAGAAGAAGAACATCATGGTTTCAAAACCTAAGGGACTAGTTTGGACAAAACTCAGCAGCACTTTTTCATGTGGCTGTTGACAAAAATAGGATTGCCAACATGATCGCCAATGTCCGATGACTGATATGGCACAAGATGATGATGATCCACTGATTGTATGTGCGCTCATTGGATTTACAACTGCATCAGTGATAGTATGCAATAGTATACTATAGTACAGTACACTTGCGGTTTGCCTTGTTATAGAGCAGGTGTTGGCAACCCGCAGCCCGAGAGCCGCATGCAGCTCTTTGACTCCTCTCCTGCGGCTCCCTACTGACCCGGTCACGCAATCTGCCCTGAGAAGGCACGAGCCTCCTCTGCAGAGCTGCATGGCTGAAGCGCCCCTAGCATTTTTTCCGCACTGTCCACAACCAGTTGCTTTTTGTGATTCCGTGTCCTTCACAGCCAGCTCAGCGCCAGCTGCGGTCCCCTTCATGTTGGCTCAGGAAGGAGGGGAATGGGGAGGAGCAGCACAGCAGCCGCTGTCGCCGGATGCAGGGAGGGGAGAGCTCCAGCTCTCCTGCGGGCCGCGGCTCTCCTGCACTGCGCAAGAATCTGCGCAGCACATTTGCAAACCGGTAGGGAAGATAAGTGAATTTCGCCCCTGGTCATATCACATTGCTATCATGTCAGAAAGACAGTGGTGCAATGGACAGAGTGCCACAGAGTGGCAAAAATCCAGGTTTCTAACGAGATACAGACATGACACTCATATGCTGCAAGGACTGCTTTAATAGGACACATGCGTATGCTTTCCATATATGCAACCTGACCTGTCTGAAGGAATACATTATATTGATGTACAAACAATTGCTCCCACCATAATTTCACAACTATTCCCTCCACCAAGACTCTGCTTTAAACCTCAAAAACCTGGCATTTCTGCACAAATCAGCACACTCATACAGAACATTTAAAATCCCAACTCTTTGACTCGTGCATCTGAAACTGATACCCAAAGCCGATACCTGGAAGTTTTAGTCTGTTCAGTTCTGCTGGGCTTTGTTGAAGGTGCTTTAGATGCTGATGGAAGAAAGAAAAAAAAAGGCAACAGCTTAACAATTAATTGACAAATTTCAATGAACACATGCAAGAATCATCTAATGAATGTAGGGCAAGGGAGGGTTTCTTTTTCACAGGATTAAAACAGAATCTCATGGCTTTTAGAGAAACATCAGAGAAAATAGAGAAGGTGCAGCATCCTCAGAATTTTGGTCTTATGGCTAACAGAGTTTAATGCTGGGAATACCGCTTGCCTGGTTACAAGTTATAAAAAGCCATCCCAGTATCTAGTGATCTAGGAAAAGAGATCCATATAGTTCTTGCATTCTTCCCAACCGCTAATATTAGATGGCTCTCAATGCTTTTTTCTGAATAAAAAAAACAACTCAGTAAGTTTAGAACACTTAGTACACTTTGAAAAACATGACTCAAACCATCCTCAAAAGATGCAGGAATGAACCGAGTCCAGGATTAATTACTCCATGCTGAAAAACGGGCAAAGCATACCTATGGGCTGTGTGGTCCCTTTTGGGGGTTTCTGCTGCACTTCCTTCTCCGCAGCCATCTTTTCTGACGTCTTCAGTCCACTTGCCTTGTCCCCTGTTGCCTTTTTCATTGTCGCTCTAGCAGACAAGTTGTCAACGTTACTAGTCTTGGATGCTGGCTGCTTGGGCTGCTGCATGTTGGCCTTCCGGGCAGGTCCATGTCCAAGTGTTCTGGAAGCTCCACTAGGAACTGAAGGAGAAGCAGCTACAGGGGCTGCTGGCTGCTTCTTGTTGGGAACCTTGTTTGGTGGCTGGGGGGGCTTGCTGGCCTTTTGCTTGGTAGCAGGGGGACAAGCAGTTGGCACATTCTTCCTAGCAGTTGCCACCCCACTGGCCTGCGAAACTGAGGCTCCGCTAGCAGCTCTGCCACCGTCATCCATCTTCACATTCACAGGCTCCAGGCGGGTGGTATGTGTCTGAATGGCTTGGCAGGTTGCAGTTTTCACTTTGGTCCTGAAAAAGAGGAGCACGACCAAGGTGACCCAAACCATACCTACTGCTGGACCCGCAAGAAGACTCAGTAAATGAATATAGAGAGGCACTGTGACTATCCTCCTTGCCAATTGTGGAAGATGACACTGGATACAAATGGGATTGAAGCAGGAGTGAAATCCAGCAGATTCTGACAGGTTCTGGAGAACCGGTAGCGGAAATTTTGAATAGTTCAGAGAACCGGCAAATACCACCTCTGGCTGGCCCCAGAGTAGGATGGGAATGGAGATTTTGCAATATACTTCCCCTGGACTGGGGTGGGAATGGAGATTTTGCAGTATCCTTCCCCTGCCATACCCACCAAGCCACGCCCACAGAACCGGTAGTAAAAAAATTTGGATTTCACCACTGGATTGAAGTCAGTACTGACAAAACACACAAGGAAATCCGACTATGCCGTCATCTGTTCACTGATACTACTATCCTTACTTTATTGTCACAGGCTTTTACAACAATATTCATATCCGAAATAGCTGGGGTATCACAAAACTCACCTTCTAGGGAGGTCACGTCAGAGCAAAGTGACTTTCAGCTTGCTGTGGCAAGGTTAAATCACCTCATTCAGACCGCACACTGTCAGGAGCTGCATTCCAAAAAAAACACAGATGGACCCAGGTCAAAGTTCAGTTTAAAAGACTGAAATTAGATGCCTATACACACTGTCGATTCATTTTCATCTACAGCATATTCACACTTCTGCTCTCCTCTAAGTACTACTGCCTATAAAAAAAACACGGCAAAAGAAATTGAGCCAGCAGTCCGATATATACAAACATGAGTGTGTGTATATGGGGCGGGTGGATGGGGGGAGGCAGAAGCAATTAGCTTTCTGAATCAGGAGGCTTCACCCTTCCAGAATCTACATTAGTGATAAAGGAGATTCTGAATGGGAAATGGGAGCTTTTCTTCTCTCTTATTGTTACCACAGAAAGCATTGATGCATATTTATGTGTGAGAGGCATACAAATTTAATAACTGGCACACAGCACAGTTCCCTAGATTAGTGTTGATCTTACTTATGCCCCTAGTATCTCTAATTTGTGAATTGTTATCCATGAAATAAAGCAGAAACATCACTAATTACAACAAGAAGCAGAATCAGCAACTATTGGATTCAGGCTACCTTGAATGCAGAAAGGAGTCCATGCCACTAACAGCACATACATGTACACTGCTTGGACCAACTACTACTCATACACAGACAGATAATAATACACCACATTTATATCCTATCTTTCCCTTCAACACAAAGCACTCCAAGTGAGGGGTTTAGCAGGACAAGTTTCCTTAACTAGTCTCTAATTTGGTTTGAGGATATGATAAGCAAGGCTGCAGTTATCACACAATCACGGAAGGTCAGGATTGGAAGAGATCACCCTTATCACATGCAGTCTCTCATCCAATGCATGAATCAACAACTACAATACCCCCCAAAGGAAGGTTATCCAGCCCTTCCTGAAACTCCCAAAACAATCTCTTCCCTTGCTTAGCAGCTTAGGAAATTTTTCTTGATGTCCAACCAAAATCTATTCCCATATAATTTAAACCATTTTCTAGTGCCATGTCTTCTGGACCAACTTTACCTGTCACATATTCTACATGACTGCCATTCAGATATATTTCTACATCTGTCTCTGTCATCCTTCACTATACTCCAATTTTCCTACCTAAATGTAACACTTTTCATTCACATTGTATGGCATAGAGCCTGGATATGTGAGACCACTTATCTCCAATAGTTTCCGCCCACCCATTGCATTGAAGCAGAGCAGGTGCACTGAGGTCTCCTCCATTAAATATGGTTATCTTGTGGGACTTACAAAGTGGGCCTTCTCTGTTACAGCCCCCACCCACTGGAACAGCATCCCCCCCCCTCCCCCAAGAGATAAGGATGGTTTTCTCTCTCTCCTAGGAGTCTGGAAAGCCTTAAAAACCTGGCACTGGTCCCAGGCCTAGGGTTGACAGTTCTCATTGCTCTCCTCTTTTGTTTTGTGGGCTTTGTTTTCTGAATATTTTATCCTGGGCTGCCTTTTGATTTAACATTTCTCACTGTTTTTATGATTTTTAAATTTTTTATGTTGCCCAGAGTCCACTAGAGTTGCGCAGCCAATAAATTTAAACAAATGTGTTTCTACTGAAATTTATTTTTTAAAAAATTTCGCCCGATGTTCCATTGTACAAGATCCCATTCAGTCTTGAAATTGTCCTCCAAAGACTTTGCTACCCCCCCAATATCATCTGCAAAGATAATACAATTTTTAAATAACCATCTAAATAATAAATATGTTCAATAGTACAGTGCCTAAAACAGAACCCTGTGATATGCCACTCAGTGCTTCCTTTGATGTACTAGTGTTCAACAGCTCTAGTATCCATTAAACCGTAACATGGTCCAGCCCACATTGTCATCTTCTCTACTAGTTCATGGGAAATTGTATTGAATAAAGTTGTTGTCTAGTTTTACCAGAATATCTCTGGGCTCCTTTGGCCCATCATCCTAGTAAAATGTTTTTCAAAAAGAATACAAAGTGTTGCTAGCTACTAATATATGATCTAGTAAGTCATGCCAACCCAAGTTGCCAAGAGCCTTGGTAGTACAGTGGTTTAAGGCACCCTGTTATTAAGCTGGTTATTAAGACCAGCTGCCTGCAATTACTGCAGGGTTTGAATCTCACCAAGGCTCAAGGTTGACTCAGCCTTCCATCCTTTCTAAGGTAGGTGAAATGAGGACCCAGTTTGTGGGGGCAATAAGCTGACTTTGTATAAAATATACAAAAGTATGAAGGCTATTGCTTAGCGCATTGTAAGCTGCCCTGAGTCTCCGGAGAAGGGCGGCATATAAATCAAATTAAAAAAAAAAAAAAACCCAAGTACCCAAAGTCAGCCTGGTAACCAAAGGGCAATACTTATACATCTAGGACTACCCAAAGGAGAACTACATCATCCCTGGTTTTCTTTTATTTTCCCCAATCCTCATCTGAGTGATCAGCCTCATGGTCAACCTGCATACCCAAGAATTTTGAGATAATTCATGGCAACTGTTAATACAGCACACAAAAAGACAAGACATCCTGATCTTCATGCTGTGTAGATGTGTTGGGAATGCACCTTCCACTGTTTTCCAGCCAACCTAGCTACTTCTAGAGAAAGGATGGGCCAAGACTGAAGAAAGCTGCTGTGTGGGGGGAAAAAAAAGGCATCTGGCAAATGTACCAGTGACTGAAGAAAACCGGTTAAGTAATTAGAAGGCAGAAATTTAAGAAAATTCACAGGAAAACCTCAGTATACAGAATGTACATACAGAAGTGAGAGAACATCACATGGAAATGCAATTTTAATTAACACAATAAAGCTTTTTATACACATAGTAAACCAGGGTCACAAGATACCACACCATCCCCCTTACTTGATCAAGAACGTATTTTATTCCCTCCTCTGCCCAGCTGAGTTTAGCTGGATAGGATAGCTAAGTAAAACAGTTTACTTAGCTATCCTTCAACCATGACCTTTTCACAGATTTGATCCAGAAAGGGCAACGAGAGGCCCTTGTAGCTTAGAGTTGTGAAGGGTAACAGAGATAATAGAATACATGGGAATAAAAAGGGAGGAAGCTGTTATGGCTCCATGTGCAGCTGGAATTGGAGGAGGAAAAGACATTCGTGATTGTTCTGCCCATTACTGAACAAGATAACTGGGAGCTAACAGACAATTTCCGTAGGAAAGAGATAAGCTGAGAACAAGTTAATTGTAGGTTCCTATTAACATTTATGGTGAGAACAGAGGGGCAGTAAAACAAACATCACTGTGATCAAAGACCTACTAATTTATGGCATTTTATTTTATTTCTACAGCCTGTGGAGAGTCTCAAGCCACCCAGGTCATAGTTGTCTCAAAGGTGCTTTTTCAAAAAGCAACTGGACTTTTTTTTTCCTTGAGGAAGAACGACAAAATGTTTTGTTTCTCATCCAAGAAACGTCATCAGTTGTGATAGTGGTGCTGGAGGGGAATGGAAGGACAGACAGGTATAATTTCTATATCCATCTTATTTCTATAGTTTCAACAACTTCAGAATTGAAGCAGCTCTTGAATGAGAACTGAAACGTCTTCAAGGGAAAACAAAGAAAGTCCAGTTGCTTCTTGAAAAAAAGCACCTTTGGGACAACCATGACCTAGATGCCTGAGAATCTCCATAGATGTAGCCTCAAACAAGTGACCCTAAGCAGCATAAAAAACCACAAAAATAATTAAAAAGAACTCCACTGGAGGCCCCAGGCTTGGCATATAGCCAGGGCTTCAAGGCCAGCAGGGACAGACAGGCTTATCCTAATCTCAGAGGGGAGAATGGTGCTGCAGTAGAGAAGACAGGTCTCCTGATCTCTGCCAGCAGATATTCCTTGATTGACAGGACCCATAACAGACTGAGATGGACAGAAAGAAACCACTGGGAGAAGATGGACCTTTAGGTAATCCATTCCCAAGCCATGAAGGGCTTTAAAAATGATAACCAACGCCTTGAATTGCACCTGGAAGCAAACAGGCAGCCCAAGCAGCAGGGGTGTTACATGTGTTGAATATCTGACACCATTTGCTACCGGTGCAACTGCATTCTGCACCACTCGGAAGCTTCCACATGCTCTTCAAGGGCAGCCCCATGTAGAGCACATTGCAGTAATCCAGATGAGAGGTTACACAGGCATGAGTGTCTGTGAACAAAGCTGTACAGAAAAAGAAATTGTTTTAATGTTGTTTCCTTGCAAGAATCCACCCTAAGCTTATCCAAAGCTTAGAGTGTGTACATGCTTTGGAACATTTTTCCTGCCACACTTTATTCACATAAATAAAATCATTTAATCTCTAGTCTCTGTGTTTTTTTTTTTTTATGTGAAAAGTTTTACAAATACATTTCCTCCCCAGTTTCCCCCCCCCAAAAAAACCCAAACCCTCCCTAACCCTCCCCTTTCCCCCCCCCAGGACTTCCACAAAATAAAATCCTAATCAAAAATACATTTTATGAAACTTAAACCCCTCCACCCCCATACTATTTATACCTTCATAAAACTCAATTAATCTATCCCTACATAATACATTCATTCAGCTAAAAGCTATCTGATATTTCCTAGTTTGATATTTATTCTGCACATAATCTATCCACTTTTTCCACTCCCATACATAAGACTCTTGAGATCGGTCTTTTAAATATGCTGCAATCTTCTCCATCTCTGCAAAACTGGCCATCTTCAAAGTCCATTCTTCAATAGTGGGCATAGCATCACTTTTCCAATATTGACCTATCAATAATCTCGCTGCTGTCACCATATACAATATCAGCTTTGTTTCATCCAATGTAAAACCCTTGACTATACCCAATAAAAACAATTGTGGAGAAAACTGAAGTTTTATCTTCAAAACATTTTGCATAACCCACCAAATTTTTATCCAAAAAGCCTTCACTTTCTTACAAGTCCACCACATATGATAATATGTGGCATCTAAGCAATCACATCTCCAGCATTTTGGTTGAACATTAGGATACATACACGATAATTTCTTAGGATCTAAATGCCACCTATAAAACATTTTATAAAAATTTTCCCTCAGATTCTGCGACTGTGTAAATTTAACATTCTGGACCCATATTTTTCCCCATGTTTCCAACATCTAGTCTCTGTGTTAATTGGCTTTGCAAACTGGGTCCAAAAGCCCACTTGGGAGAACACAGCTACTCAATGCCATGAAGGACCAAGGGCAACAGAGCCTGCATTTGCTTTTCTTCAGTTGCCTCTACTAAAAGGAGTCAGCTGAATCATCTCATCCATTTGTTTGGTTCTTGCAGTGGAAACAACTCCCAAGCATTAGCTCTTGTCTTTTTTGGGGGGTGGGGAGGGGGAGCTGCTGCAAAACAGAGCCAGTAAAAGGATTGTTCAGTGCGAACAGAGTGCATTTAATAGATCTCTTTCTCTGCAGCACCATTTCCTTACACTTAAGTCACAATCCATTGCAATATCTGTGTTTCTTCACATGACCTTCTTGAACTAAGTTTTATAACCTTTCCCATCATCTGCTGTCAATAGTTCCAGTTGGAAACCATTTTCTCTTTCCTACCACTATCTAAAATCAATTGTTTGAACACTGCCTCTTTTCCATCGCCCACCATTCTTGGCCTCATCAATGCTTTTTTAAATCCTTCATTCTGTTTCTTTGGCAACAAAGTTAGGGCACCTTTTCCCAACCCAGTGCCCTCTAGAAGTGCCAGCTGGAAAATATGAGGTTAAAGGTTAAAGAAGCATCCATTTATTTTAACCATCCAAGTGTCTTCTTCTTCTTCAGAACAGCTCACATCATTTTAAGAACTGCTAATTCATTAAGAGCCCCATTTTGCTTCAATTCTACTCAGCATGTTATTATCATTACTATAGTTTAGCTACTATAGCCCTTATTCCAACTCAGAAGAGCAGGGACTCTTTTATTTTTAATACAAAATGTTCACATATCCCCAGTTTAAGAGCAATTTTAAGACTAGAAGAGCCTTTATATATTTCTCTCCCAGAAGAGCACAACTCCTTTGTTTCACGGAAGCTGCAAGAGCCTGTGTGAAGATTTTTTTTTTAAAAAAAAAAATCAATTGGATGCTGGTGAATGAGCAAATAACAATTTCGCTCAGCTTGTTTTTTTTAACTATGGGAATACATACTTTTTTTTTTTAAAGAGATTTACTCAAAAAGGAGGGGAACAAAAAATAACTATTCTTTCCAACAAAGCAGCATAGGGCGAGGCTGCCGCCCATTACCACCGTAGACCCCTCCCTTAACAAAGAAAACGGACCGGCGACCGCGCCTCTGACCGACACCCCCCCCCCAATACTCTCAATGGAGACTTCGAGGGATGGGGACTGTTCCGGCGGCCCGCTTTTTTGTTTTTTGTTTTATTTCTCCGCCAAGACTCTTCTCCCCGACCCCCATCCCCTTTTTCAGCACTTATCGTCTGAATTCCGTTTCTCAAAATTACCCCGGATCAATCCATCCAACAAACCAGCCACAAACCCAGATGGCAAACAGATAACCATCCTTTTTTTTTTTTTTTTAAAGTTTAGCAGGGCAGCAACCAAGGCAGGCAAAGGCGCGATGGAAGCTGACGGGGTTAAAAAAAAACGCGAATCTTCCCACCCGCCCCCCAACGGGGTAGCCACAAAGGCAAGCGGGGTTCGTGGCCAGAAATGACTCCGGATCCATTGCAAGCCTTTCCTTTCGGCCGGAAGGCAAAGAAGCCGTGCAAAAACTGCCCAGTTTAACAAAGCCAACAGTCCCAGCCCACCCACCCAAAACAAGGCGCGGCTCGGTCTCTCGCTGCACCTGCAGGCGAGCTGCCTCTAGACGCGCGGCGGCCGCCGCCTAGTTCTCTCCGCCACGCCACCCGCCCGTCCCCCGCTTCCCACAAGCCAAGCCAGGGGGAAGACACAGAGAGTCATCCAGCGTCCCTCCGTTCCCCCCTCCTCCTCCTCCTCCTGCTTGCAGTTACTCCGGCTCCGGCCGGGAACCGCCTCGCCAGCCCCGGAGCTTCGGCTTCGGCATCCTCCCCCACCCCTACCCACCCCCAGCCCAGTGCATGTGGACGGCTGTTTACCTCGCTTTGCCTTGCGGCGGGAAGCAACGCTAACCGTTCGTGCAGCGTAGATGTGAGAGAACTCTAATAATAGAGGCCGGTCGGTGCCGCTTGCTGGTGCCGGCGGCCACTCGCACTGGGCGTGTGTAGAAGACGAGCAAACAGCGCCGCCGCCGCCGCAAAGTAGGCACTGGGCGGGGGGAAAAGCAGAAATGCCCAGCTCGGTTACCTGGCCAGCCAATAGCAGCGCCGGTTGGTATTTGGAAAGGGATGATGTCACTCCCGCGAAGAGGCCGGGGCTGAGCTGATCGATTGTCTCCGGCTGCAAGAAGCAGCTATTGTACCCCCTTTGCCCCACCCCCCCGCCCCACCCCAGCTAATGTGGCAGCTGGTTAATAGATCAATTCAGCCGGAGGGGGGGAAAAGGGGAAGGGGAGAAGCGAGGGAGTGCATTAACCCTTCCGCTGCCGCAGTTCGAGGAGGCGACCTCTCAAGACCTCTTAACCTAGTCGCGTAGAAAATAGGTCTGGTTCACGCACCCGGGAACAGCGCGGCGGTCTGTGGCTGGGAGTGTGAACAGGATTCCTTGCAAAGGAACGGAGGAGGCGAGGGGTTTTTTCGCAAATCCCAAAAATAAACTGGCCTTCAGTGGTTAAACTGGATCCCCACCTCCCTGCAGGGGCAGAGCTGCGTGAGGAGGCTCTACTTGTCCGGAGAAGGGAGTTGAGGCTCGGCCAAAGAGCTCATCTGATAGGCCAGACGGGATCCTAGGTGAATCAGTATCCACGCCCTCAGGATATTGCGGGCGCCTTCACGCGTAAACTTTGCTCTCTTTTTTTTCCCTTAATATATATTCATCTAAGTTAATTCTCTAATTTAAAATTCCGCAATAAGGAAAATGACGTGTCCAAAATAACTCCCGCCCCAAAGGCATTCCACGTAAACTGCAAATGATTTTAGATACACCTTTATGGGCTTTACTACAATCCTGTTGTACATGTATAATTCTAGGAAAAAGTAGGGACTAGCGTGGTTACTATTTGATTGGTTATTTGCCATCAAGTCGTTGTTGACTCTTAGCAACCACAGAGATATTGTCTGGGAGGATTTGTCTCTAACCTGGTCTTTTAAGTCTTCCAACAGTAGTGAGTATGAAATATTGCATAAATTTAATTGGTAAAACACAAAGTATTCCCTCCAGCTGAAAGGCAGCTTTAGCTTTCAACAGCTTTTAGTCTTTGATAGTTCTATGAAAGAATCTGGGAAGAACAGCTGTACTTGATTATTTTCATAAGTCAATAGCTTCCTGTACAAAGACTAAACCACTGTCATTTAGAAAGAGGTGTGCTGTCTTCCATTTCCCTCCTCCTGTATTTCTTTTTTTATTATTATTATTCACACGTTACAAACCCATGATGAAGCAAATGTAATCACTTAAAATTAACCATTTTTAATTAGCGTAGAAGTTTTGTCTGTTTTTGTTGTAACTAAAAAGTCTCCTTTGACTGAAACTCAAATCTTGGTGACTTTGTGAACATGAATGACCATATTGTGTTCTTGGCAACAGGAGACAGAAATGGTTTAGCAGTACCTTCTTCCGAATATTTTATTCTCAGCTCCCAAGTCTAGTCTCTGACCAAGATTCCTGATAGCCTCTCATTGAAGAACTAGCCCTGCTATTCCGAGCTAGTCAAATTTGGCTAAGGGCTGCCACCTGTTGTTACCTTTTTAAAGGCAAAGGTAAACTGGTAAATAACTTGCTACTGCTATTCTAAAATGTCAAGTCTACATTTACTTACTCACATATAGAATTTTTCACTTCTGAACTGGCTCATGTTCTCTGTGAGCTTTCCAGGGCATTTTCACTGATTTCAGGTGTGCTTTCAAAGCAGAACTTGAATTTTATCAGATTTAATACTATTTCTCAAGAATTACACATAAGGTTTAATTATATCAACAATGCCAAAGGAACTGAGATTCAACTGTTTTGCAAATGTTCCAAGTTTATTTTTACTTACATTACGTATGTTTCATTTTTCACAGATCTTTTTAATGTAGTTTTCCCCCCACTGCAAATATTTACATAAGAGAGAATATGAATGAGCAGAAAAAGAGGCAGACATGAAACCAGAAGATAACAGAAAACATGTTAACTATTGACAGTATATGAGCAAAATTACGCATCTTTGTAACCCAGAAGCTAAAATGTTAGCAGAAAGGAAGACATGCTAAACCAGGGTGTCAAACTCACATCATGGCAGCGTGATGCAGCATGACTTTTTCCCCCTTCGCTAAACCAGGCATGGGCGTGGCCAGTGTGTGACACATCTAGCCCGTGGGCCGGGAATTTGACAGTCCTGTGCTAAACTGAACTTTTTCCCATCACAGAATGTTTCCTCCAGCCCAGCCTAAACATTACAATAGCCGCCCAATTGCTTATTTATCTTAGAAAATATCCTGATCTTCTTTTATAAATAATATATATTTATATATATATATCAATATTTAATAATATTTATTAATATTTATATGTAATATATAAATAGTAAAAAATAAATACATTTATTTTTTGTTGACATGGCAAAATAGAAGAGTTAATGAAAATAGTTTTCAAAATTGCTTCTTAAAATTATCTCATTGTTTGGAAGAAGGTCCAAAGCATGATATTCATTATATATGTTATTATACATATAATGTTATATATCAATATAACATTATTATATCTGACTGTCCTTCAACCTTACCTAAAAATCTGTCAACTCTTGCTGCCTATTGGAAGAAGAAAATGATTGAGATATTTATTATTTATTTATTTATTTATTATTCAAATTTCTATACCACCCTTCTCCTTTCGGACTCAGGGCAGTGAACAGCCAAAATAAAACATTTATACATAAAGTACGATTAAAAATAGATTTAAAATAATTAAATTTGGCCCATAGTTTAAAATTTATCAATTTAAAATCCATATCAAAATTTAAAATCAACCATAAAATCATAAAATCAAGAGAGACCGGCTAACTGAAAGAGATGAGTTTTTAGGGCCCAACGAAAAGTCCGGAGGTCGGAGATCACTTGTATCTCTGGGGGTAGATTGTTCCAAAGGATAGGTGCCACCACAGAGAAGGCTCTCCTCCTGGGGGTCGCCAGCCGGCATTGTCTAGCCGACGGCACCCTGAGGAGGCCCTCTCTGTGGGAGCGAACTGGCCAATGGGAGGCTATTGGTGGCAGAAGGCAGTCCCGTAAGTACCCTGGCCCTAAGCCATGGAGTGCTTTAAAGGTGATCACCAACACCTTGAAGCGCACCCAGAAGTCCACCGGAAGCCAATGCAGCTTGCGCAGGAGGAGTCACATGGGAGCGCCCCGTCGCTCCCGTAATCCCCCGCGCAGCCGCATTCTGCACCAGCTGGAGCCTCCGGGTGTACCCCAAGGGGAGCCCCATGTAGAGAGCGTTACAATAGTCCAGACGAGAGGTGACGAGGTGATGAGTGCTTGAGTGACTGTGCGTAGGGAGTCCCGATCCAGAAAGGGGCGCAACTGTATTGCCTCTACAAGGACAGGGAGCAATATCGCAGGAAGTGAAGCCCCAGGATTTGTATTACTGTAACAGGGTATAATAAATACTATAATTACTATAATATAACAGATATGTTTTATGCTATAATTCCTGTTATAATTGGAGAAGGGAGGGCAGTTATGAGAAGAAACTAAATGGTCTACATGCAAAGTCAGGACAAAGAAAGTTGGGGCCTCTGTGTTATGATAGGTGAAGCTGCCTACTAAAACACAGACAAAACTTTGCTGAAAGCCTTTCATTTGTTTTATTCCCTCTTTATGATTCTTGAGATAGTTTTGATAGCAAAGAATAGTTTTCACAAGTTCTATTAGCACTCTTAACCAGATCTCAGTCCTAGAGTGAATACTTAAAAGTTGTCTTTCCTGATTGATCATGGAGATCAACACACAATATCATAAATATAGTGTCAGGCCTGGAAGCCATCTTTTCCGTTGGATCTTCAGGCCTGCCACTTTTACAACTGGGAAACTGGGAGGGGGGATTGTATGGAGCAGGGGTGATATATAGTCATAATAACATTCCTTTCTCAGAAAGTCAAGGACATCTTGCCCTGCATCTGGAAGCTGGAAGTGGGAGGCATCTCCAGTTGCCACGGTGTTTGGATTGGGCCCTGTGACGGACATGTGGGTGTTGGGCAGGAACTTGAACTTTCCTTTGGGTGGGGAAAACCTGGAAACTTTCAGATTCGGGTTTTCCCATATGTGCCAATATGACATCTCTAATAAAATGGAACTTTGAGGAAACTCAAGCCTCAGAGTGTTCTTTCTTTAGGGGTGTTACTTGGAACCCTGACGTATAGTTTAGGTAAAGAACTCAGCAAAGAACAGTATTTGGGTACCTGGATCATAGACTGAAAATCCTTGGTAATCTGCTGTTCAATTGAAACCAGAACTTTTCGTGTTGGAACTAATGGATAGATAATTAGAATTTTTTTTTTAAAAAAAAAAGTTGCTTTTACATACAATCAGTGGTGGGTTGCCCCCGGTTCGGACCGGTTCTATAGAACTGGTAGTAAAACCGGCGGGAGGCTCTGCCCACCAACCCTGACGTCATCAGAACGCTTCTACACATGCACAGAAGCTTCTGCGCGTGTGCAGAAGAGCGCATGGCCCCATTGCGAACTGGTAGTAAAGGTAAGTAGAACCCACCCCTGCATACAATCACTGCTAGAAGATGATTATATGCACAAAAATGGAAAGACTCTGAAATATGCACAATTCAGGAATGGCTGGTGAGGATAACAGACTTATGAGATCAAGAAATTTAGTTGCCTGACTAGGGAAAGGACAATATTGATTTGTGACTGGAAACCACTTATGGACTTTTTGCTGCTTTATGGATTTGATGATTGGAAAAGATAGAAGCAAATTCTGCTGTAATCATAGAGAGAGGGTATAAAGGTATTTGCAATGGCTGTTAAAATCAGAAATATCTTCTTTATAACTTTCCTTTATCTTCTTTCTTTCTTTCTTTCTTTGCACATTTTCAGTTATTATTTTTCCTTACTTTCCTTACTTTTTTCTCTCAAAATTTATATTGTTTTTATTATTTTAAAATTCCTTTACTAAAAATTATATATATTATATAATATAATAATTTATGCCATCTTTCCCAATCTCTTCCTAACCCAAGAAGAAAGTAAAAGAAAAATTTAAAATTAAAATTACAATTCATAAATGATCTATCCATGTAAACATTATCTATTTACACGTTGGTTTCTATGCTGCATTTAGTACGTAGGATTGCTCTGAAATTATCTTCATAACATCTCTTTGAGGTGAAGATAATGTTATTCACCCAACTTCTATCTTCATCCAACAGTTTAATCATTATACTAAATGAACAAAGAGGGACAAAAGAAACATTGATCTCTGTAGATTTTAGGACAAAATAATCCTGCTGTGATTTTTTTAAAAAAATAGATGTCGGGTTATAACCTCAACTCATTCCTATGTTTTTATCATGTTGACTAGAATTGACAGGATCTTGATTCAACAACATTTGATGGACGACATCTTCCCCAGCCTAGTATTTTCCAATTATTTTTCCACAATTGAAAAAAGATTAAAGAATTCTGGTAATTGTAACACAGTAGGGACTGTATACAGGTGGTATTAATAGTGTTGGTTGGGGGGGGTACTCCATTACTATTGATCCTTCTAATCTCTGGCTAACTATGTCAGGACATACTGGTAACTATGTTTCCTTAGAAATAGGGTCTGTGGGCCTAATTTAGTAGCACATGCGTATATGTGCAAGTCTGCATTCTGCTAAGTACACAGCGGAACCTACCTACAGAAATGCAGCACAATGAGTCCCACAAATTGAGGGCTGATCTAAAAAAAAACTGTTGAACCTGCATCTCTGATGCAAACACATTTAAATCTGACTTCCAAAACTCCACACAGGGTTTGGCTGAATAGTATGCAAAATTGCCTTTGAATATTCCAACTCATGAGGACTGCTTTACTTGGCAATACTCATCAGCAGGTTGGGTGGTTTGTCTTTCCAAACGGGCATTGTTTCAACAATTATGCCTCTGCCTTCTGCTGCTGTGCTCCCAAATACTGAGAGATTGCTCAGTTAATTAGTCAATACCTGTTGATGTTTTCTGCAAAATGAGGGGTGTTTGAGAGGTTTATCTGGAAGGAATCAGGAATTCCTTGCTCTGCTCCAGATATTCAGAAGTATTTTACTTCTCTCAATTTTCTTCTTTAAGGGGTTGTATATCTTCCACCAAGGGGCAGGGAGAGGGACATGACAATGGATGGGCTCCAGCAGGAGTCCGAAAGCTTGGAAGACTAAAACTCTGGTCCTGGTGACCGACTCAGATTGGATTTTACAACAATATCCTGGGACACTTAGATTTGCCTTCATTCGTGGACATGACAATGTACAGAATTATAGCCACATTATCTTCATTGAAACAAAGAATCAGCATAGCTTTGAATAAAATATATTTTAAAATAGCAGAAGCATTCCAAATAAGGCCAGGTCCTGCCTGTTCCCTTACAGATTTGGGGGAAAAGTCCAAAATACAATTCCAATGCAAGTAGCATAGCAATGCTCAAATCTCCACAGCCCAAGAATAGTCAGCTACTTGTACTATAACCATCTCTAAAGTCCTTTTGAGAGAGATGCAGATTCAGAGTTGATGGTTCCAAGAATCAAAAACATGCTGGTGCCTTCCAAGTGACTCTCATTTTTTCCTTAATTTGAAGCCCTACAATGGAAGGGTTTTTTTTGAGGACTGCCACACAAGCCACAGATCAGCCACGTAGTGCCTGCACTCACCATGGTATGTGACCCCTGCTCCAAACACACATGGTACATGGGATCCCTAAACAAAATAAAAATTAGTTTTAATCTTAAAATAAAAAGCCAAAATAAAGAATGTCAAAATCTCATGTGGTTGTCAGCAGTAACACCCTTTCACAAGGTTTTGTAATCTCTCTAAATTTGGGCTGTGCGTATATGTTCATGGGTATACCTTACAACCCATCCTGGAGGACCTTTGTCCTCCACAGATTGGGAACCATTGGTGGTTCCACAATTCTTTGCCACCATTCATTTTGACTCCGGTTGATGTTAATTATGGCAGAATAGATTTAGTGGGCATCAAATGCCTACAAATGATAAAGTCAAATCAACGTCCATTAGATATATCCATTCCATCGTCTATCTCTGGCATAAGATTGTTTTGGAAGCATTACATCAAGCCCATTTGGAATATCATTTTGAAAGGGCAGTATCCTGTTTTTCTGCTACAGAGCCTTCTATCAAGCAGGAAGGGTCATAAAACAGAGACTAAAATGATAAACATTGATCTATCACTGTAGCAACCCTAAGATTAAATAGGAATAAAAGCTTTGCATACAAAAGATAATGCACAGAAGGCTTCATTATGAAGCTAAATAGCCATCACTCCAGTCTATTGTTGAAGTTTTTCTTTATGCAAAACAAACAAAATAAAAAAAAATATTCCATAAAATAATCTTCAGAGCAGAGAGAGCTTTGCTGCCCGTATAAATATAGGTTATCCTAACTGCCCCAAAATGTCTCAAGTCCCTTCTAATACTGTGCCCTGAATTTTTTTTCAGCCTTGCTGTACTTTTGCTGTTCACCAGGAACAGAATTGGAATAGGATGTTTGTTTTTTAAAAAGTGCTTTTGTAAAGGTTGCTTTTCGGCTTAATCGTTGATTGGAGAATGGACAGTATCTCAAATGCTGCTTTTTATACGTCTCCGCTGCTGCAGCCCAACACATAATTCTTTGTGCAACTATCATCTTTGTACAAAGTTTTTCAAGCAGAGATTAAAGTGGCTGCACATATGGAACAAACCTCTTTCAACTCTACTTTAACTCATTTTAAAACATGCCCATAAAGTAATTTCGTTTTTCCCGTTTGAGATTCATGAATGTGAAGCTTAAAATCTAGACTGGCAGCAGCAGTCTGGTAGCCTAACAGAGTGCAAACTAGAGAAGATTGAAAGTAGACCATGGATGAGAGCAGCGTCTTTATACGGATTTCCCTTCCTGCTGGGTCATTGAATGTGACTCCTTCCTGAAAACATCTTGCCATTAGGGGGCACTGTGGGCAGTCGGGAGGGCAGCCTTTGGATGTAAAGATGGGCAAACTAGCAAGCCAATTTCAAACTGAAGGACGAGGAGGAAGCAAACCAAGGAGCAGAAGTAAACAATGGTGAGATAAGGGAGAGAAGACTCGATCAGCTTCTCTTTCTGGCCAGTTGGTCAGAAAAATCACAGGAGCCTGGGGGGGGGGAGGGCAGGGAATACATACTTTGTTATCTGAGTTTTGTTTCACATCTCCTTTTCATTCCTCATTCATTAGGTTGCTTTAAGGTTTTATTGCCAGATCCCAAACTCATCAGAATTATGGCTCTTTTGAAAGACAGCTTATTCAACCATAGCTGACTCTTATTTAACCTAAAATGTACTATTTTCCTCCAAATTCTGGGATCTTGAAACTGTCAAAACTGCCCAATTTGAGATTTAGCAACCTGAACCACACACCCTTCCCCCAGCTAACAATACTGCATAATACTGTGCTTCCTCAACCTTTCCAGCACGAGGGCCATGAAATTTAAAAAATAATAATAATCAGAAGTCTTTGATCTTCTACTACTGTAGTAGTATGAGACTCAGTTCCAGCCTGAGCCTGGCTGGACTGAATAGAGAGACTGAAATCAGTGCCATTCGATCCGTTCCCAGTCACTGGAAAGCCATACTCCCAATATGGCTCAATGCATTTTCCAAATACCGAAGGGTTAGGCCATTTCCAAATGCCATTTTGTCTTCCGGATTAGCATTCAGGGAAGCAGAGCAACTACAGCATGTTTTAGCTTCATGGATCAAGCAGGGGGCCTGGACGATCCAAAGTAATTTGGGAACTCCGTCAGAGCCACCAGCAGAGAGGTCGGCATGCCCCATCATTCCAGGAATTTGTGAATGTCCCCATTCAGCTGATACTGGGGGCCCATGGCAGCTTCACTCAGCAGCGGGCAGTGAGCTGCCCCACACTGGCAAGTGTGGATCATCATGACCTTCTTGCTAAAAGTGCTCCCATCAGGACAATGGAACGGTACATTTAGCGTACGAGTGCGCAGGGGTACACAGCAGCGGCCATCCAGGCAGGCCCCACAGAAACTTGGCTGGTAACGACGTGGGCTCTTGCAACCGGCATGACTCAATCTCACTGGCTCTTGCACTTTGTGCGTCCTCAGACATTTCTTGCCTTTCTAAAAAAAAAGGGGGGGGAGAGAAAGCATTTAATGCTACCCATTTAGTCCTGTCTCAGGCCCAGACTGCTATGAATTAGTACATCTTTCCCCAGGGTAGTGCACTGCAGCAACCCATCCAAAACTCCCTACAAACATGGCCAGTAAAACTCTGGAGATATTCTCCCAAATATCCCTGGAGAAAATCAAACATTTAATTAGGGTGCCTGAAGTAAGAACCACAAATCAGCATTGGTTAGGGAATGCTGACTTCTATTATTAGATATCCCATTCCAGGGGTGAAATGCTACCGGTTTAGGCCGATTCGCCCAAACCGGTAGTAAAAAAATGCTTTAAAAAGTAAAAAAAAAAAAGATTCCCGCAATCAGCTGTGACAATCAGCTGTGCTGCGCGATCATGGGAACTTTTTTTTTTACTTTTTAAAGCATTTTTTTTACTACCTATTGCCCGAACCAGTATTTTTGTGTAAAGTGTGATAGTTTGTTTTTGAACTCTCTGTGAGGTTCCTGCTTGTTGCAGGGGCCATTTTGTGTGAAATCCAGCTGCTTTTTCATTGTGTGTGAGTCAGTTGTGTAGCTTTTGGGTTATTTTTGTGTAAAGTGTGATAGTTGGTTTCCCCGGTCACATGACCACCACACCACGCCCACCAAGCCACGCCCATAAAACCAGTGGGGAAAATTTATGAATTTCACCACTGCCCCATTCCTTACCCAGAACCTCTTCAATACCTGGCTTCAGGAAACTCATATTTTAAAATTTATACTTAATATATTAATATATACATTCTGATTTCCAGAAACTGGATTATAATTTTAAGGTCTCTTCCCCATTTGGACTGCAACTCTTGTCAACTCCACACAGATGTGATATATGGCTTAAGATCAATAGGGAAGGCTGCTGTAACCAACACTAGCCCTCCTTTTCTTTTGGTTCTGCCATCTCACCTTTAGCTTTGAAAAATCAGGCTGCTCACAGGGCCTGACCTGACACAATCGGGTTTCTTTGATCAGCTTGCATTGGGGATTATTGCTGTTGATGCGAGTAGAGATGCCAAAACCACAACTTTTAGAGCACGGCGACCAGTGTGTGGTCTGGGCCAAGCATTTGCGCTCTTGCTTGGTATTCTGATCCTGGAAGAATGGTCTCCATGCTGAGGAGAGAGATAAAAAATCTCATTACTTCACCATCATAGGGATCCCAAGGGAGCAAAACAACATCCCAGCAACTGGAATGACTACAAACAACAAGATGCTGTTGATGGACCAGTAGTGGGCAGCCATTAGTGCACTGATAGTGAGTAGCTCAGGGCTGGCACTTTCGGAAACTGAGCAATTCATCATTTAGATGTTCAGATTTGTCCAGTGAAAATCTTCTTATGCCAAGAAGAGCTTCTGTGGCAGTTCTGCTACTCCACTGGGCATTTCATGAAGAGGTCAAACCAAACCATGCATCAGATGGTTATAGCATAGAAAACAGAAGAAAGAAGACAAAAGAAACCGAATTTGAGTTCTAGGGTTCAGGTACCAACTTTTCTGTGTTTAAAACTTTGGGGCCCACCTCATATCTGCCTTCCTCTTCCACACTCCTATAATGTTAAGACTGTCTGGGAACATTTCTTATTTCTATTTTGCATGGAAAATTAAGCAAGAGTCAGGGCTGACTCTTAACAGCCATGTTTTTTTTTCCTGCTCCCTTCTTCTGGGAAGAAGTTATATTGAGATAAATGGTGTTGCTCCCACCAACTATGGTATCTTCACCATGACTCAGCAACATGAATGGAGAGTGATGCTCCCTCATGCAACTTTCAACACAAAGTAGTTTCAGGACAGTGACTGGTGGATTTCTTGCTAGTTTTTCCAGAAGAAGAATCAGCCATCTATCACTCTCCTGAACATGTGCAGAGTGGAGTTATAAATCAGCATCTAATTTTTATCTTTTACTACATGCTTCTGACAAACATCAAATTCCCAGGAAATCCACAATCCTCTATAAAGCCTGCAATGATCCAATTAACCACTAGATGGCAGCATCTATGAAAGCATTATAGAATGGTAATTAAAAATACATTCTAGCCTACATCAAAGAATTTGTGCCTCCCCACCCAAAAAGTCTGTCTGAGAGATCAGAAGAGCTCATTGGAAATGCAGAAATATCTGAACCAGAAAGAACTCAATGTTATTGTGCCTTTACACCATTTGCCTCCAGATTTTTTTTATTTTCCCACTCTGAAGCCAATTTCCTCTGCAAATCATTTTTGATCTTTTCTTCCTCCCATTCTCCTTTCCCTGAGGGTATGTGTGCCTCTTAGGCTTTTTCTAATTTATATATTTATTTACAATCTTCTCAACACACACACATATCCACACTGTACACTCATACCAGATAGCAAGATTCCTGGTTGAAGATCTATCGGTGTCCTGGGAGTCCGATATTGTAAAGATAAAAAGACCAGGTTGCAGCCAAAACCAAAATACTCAGGGAGGCCCAGTGCCCAACAATTGATGGGGAGAGGTGTTCCTATGGCTGACCTGGGCCAATTGGAATTGAGCAGACAATGTCCCTGACCATGCCACTCCATGACATGCCTGCATATTACATAAGAAGTTTTCCACTGGGAAAGAAAAAAATTCTTCCAACTAAGAATGGGTCTGGGTTGCCTCAATTATGGGCTGGAGATGAGAAGGAAGTAATGCCGTTAGGATATGCTCCACCAAAACAATCAGCCATCTTTGTGCTGCAGCAAGCAGGATGTGAGAATGAATTATTTACGGGACCGCCTACTACCACAAACAGCCTCCCACCAGCCGGTACGCTCTCATAGAGAGGGGCTCCTCCAGGTGCCATCAGCCAAACAATGTCAACTGGCGGCCCCCAGGGGGAGGGCCTTCTCTGTAGGTGCACCCACTATCTGGAACGAGCTCCCCCCAGAGATACGGAGGATCCCGGATCTGCGCACTTTCCGCCGTGCTCTTAAGACCCTCCTATTCCAGCAAGCTGGCCTGGCCTAATTTTCTCCCCTGTTTTAAAATTCTTTTAAATCGAAATTTTAATCTGTTTTAAATTATTGGGATTTTTAATTGTCTCAGGCTAAATTATTTAATCTGGTTTTAATTATGTTTTTAACTTTTGTATCTATGTATTTTATTTTGTGCCTGTTCACCGCCCTGAGTCCTTCGGGAGTAGGGCGGTATATAAATTTAATTTAAAAAAAAAAACCCACAGAATTATCTTGCAATCCACTGAGATCTTGAGAAAGTTATGCTCTGGACATCAGGTGGAAAAAAAACCCTCATTTGGATGCAGTGCTTTCTGACCCCACCCTCACCACAGTCATGTTTAATACAAATAGCATCTGGAAACCAAAGCAAAATGCAAATAAAGTATCACATTTCATGACCCTGAGGAACATCAGATTTAGATCCCAAAAGGGCAACAGGCTACTGCCATTCTTACCCCTATTTTTGTTTAATGTTCCCATCCTACTTAGGCTCACCTCCCAACACAAGGTTAGCTTTTTAATCTCTTGTTGTTGAAACAAAACTATTTTTAAGGTCAGCTCGTTATATCCTATGCACATCTTTTGCTTGTATCTACACGGAGAGCTTCTGCACCCGAGGCAAATTTGTTGTGTGTCCAATCACACTTGGCCAATAAAGAATTCTATTCTATGCTATCGTCTCAAAGCACGAACTTTCGAGAGTGCAAACAAATTTAGGAGCCTGCCTTGGCTATTGACTTCATATCTGGTCACATTTAGATTATATTGCTGCGGTTTTCCATGTACTGCCCATTAACCTAATCTGAATAATACCTACTGTAGGCCTACAAAGTCTTATTTCCATTATATAATCGTAAAAGAAAGTATTCCTACAAACTACTTCAAAAACAATAAATTTGTCCTGAAACAGTAGCACCATGCAGAGAGCCTAGTGTTGTGGCCTGCCCGCAGCCAGCAGAGCTGGCAGCAGAGTTGGACCGTGAGGAGGTTGGGGAGGAATTTGGGCCAGTCCTGAAAGCTCAGATAAGGGCTCTGCATCGGAGGCAGAGAGGGGGCCAAGGCCATCTGATAGTTATGTGCAGCCTCCGAAGTCTGACAGCAGCGAGGCAGAAGAATAGCGGGA
Source organism: Pantherophis guttatus (assembly GCF_059756535.1). Classification (NCBI taxonomy): domain Eukaryota; kingdom Metazoa; phylum Chordata; class Lepidosauria; order Squamata; family Colubridae; genus Pantherophis; species Pantherophis guttatus. The sequence continues at coordinate 173,921,979 of NC_142064.1, forward strand.
GTCTGTTCCCAGTGGGCACATGCGCAGAGCTGCCAGACGACAAGAACAATTAAAGAAACAGGGTCGACTTGGGAGTAAGGCTTGGAGATGATTGGCCCCTCCCATAAGACATAAAAGAAGAGTGATTGGGACCTGAGCTTTTGCAGGAAGCAATTAGTTCATCTGGCCGATTCAAGATTGGAAAAGTCTGTTTATGACTCTGTGCCAAATTTGGCCTTGCCCTGCGTCTGGAAATTAGCTCTCTGGCAGCATTCCACGTGAGATAGGTGGGTGTTAGTCTTAGGTGGTTTGTGCTCTTATAGTTACCCCATCTAGATCTTTGAAGCAATTATAAATTGCAAAATCCTCTTTCCCTATGATTTCTTCTCAATTTTACCAATATAAATATTAAAGCTCCTAACTGAACATACCCACTAACCCTGGTAGGGCTTGAGTAACTCAATTTTGCTGAGTTTTTGTCTTCTGCCCACTCACCTGGCAGATTTTTCCAGTGTCCACTTTTGCCCACATAGATAATTTCATTGCTTCTGGCCTCTCCATTTGAGTCGTACTCAAAGGTAACACCTTTGTACTTCTTGGGTCCTTTGCTGCACACAAATTTCTTGCAGCATTGACCAGGTACTTTAAGGAGCCGGGGACTGGGACAGCCTAGTGAAGCCAGAGGTAATTCCAATGGGCAAAGAGGCTGGCAACCCACCGCTCCATCAATGCAAGTGCATTGATGTTTGCAACTAGGCTGGAAGTTCTCTCCATTTTGGTAGATACGGCCATTGTATTCGCAGGTCCGACCTTCTTGCTTTGCTGTGGAAGGGAAGAAAAAAGACATTCCCATTTAGTAGTTGTGTGTTTAAAAGTGTAATCATACATGACGTACACATTTATAAGAGAGGATCCTGTTAGAAGTTACAAATTGCATGAACTACCAAGGTATTGTGTTGGAGCAAGTTATCACTAATCATCCTTTTTCCTCCCCCAGGCCAGGTAATTTCTTATTAATCTGTTTTCAAACATACATACATGTGACCCTTTGATCTAGCTGCAGAAAGAAGTCTTAAATCATCCTGAACTTCAGCACAAAGATTTCCCAACCTATATTTAATTGGGATTTCACCTTCATAGTCACCAGGGAGCACTGTTCACACAGACCAGAAAAATAACCAAGAGGTACTGTGAAGACTTCAAGGTCACATCCCATTGGTCTGCGCTAACATACAACCTCAGTTGAAGCTGGGAGTGGTACCCGAAACCCCAAGAGTTAGATGATGCAGAAGTGAAAAACACAGCAAATCCCTGGCTATCACCATTAGAAATCAGAGGAAAATATTTATCTGCAGAACTGGGTTTTTAGGGGCCACGTCAACAAGAGGCGAGTGTTCTGAGCTTTAAATAGACATGTGAAAACAGGATGTGAAAAGCACACACCGCCTGGGATCAGGTTGCAGTGGCTTGGGAGAGGGCTGGAGGCCTTCTGCTGGAGGGTCTGCTGAGAAGAATTCTAGCCTAAAAGGATGTGGTCTTCATCTCCTTGTTCTGCAACATTGTCTTCTTTTTTTCACTTGTTCTATATGCGCTTATAGGGTTTCTTTTATTTCCTGTATATTTTTCCACTGGGTATATGAAGCTATAGCTAGATCAGGAGTATCAAACTCAAGGCCCGCAGGCTGGATCTGGCCCATGGGGTGTTTAGATCTGGCCCGCAGCCCACTCTAGAAACAGCGAAAGACCGACCCGTGGTGCCTCTGCCAGCTAAAAGGAGCTTGGGAGGGCTGCATGTGGCCCTCCCAAGCTCCGTTTTCAGCCACAATGGCCTCCTGCAACCCTCTGTCAGCGAAAACGAAGCCCAGGCAGACCACACATAGCCTCCTTGAGCTCTGTTTTGACTGGCAGAGAGCTGCAGGAGGCCATCGCGGCTGAAAACGGAGCCTTGGCCAGCTGTTGCGGCCAAAAACAGAGCCTCGATGAGTGACGTTGAGCTGGCCATGCCCACCCTGGCCATGCCCCCCCCCAAAGGTGAAACACAACCCTATGCGGCTCTCAATGAAATTGAGTTTGACACCCCTGAGCTAGATCATCTGGAAGTCACAGTTTTTAAAGCAAGTCTGCAAGTCCAGCAAGTATGTAGATCCTGGAAGTCTTACCTATGGAAATAAAAATTTTCATCTGCTCTGCTTGCTAAGAATCAAACCTGGCAATCTGGTTTTCTATGTGCATTTTTTCTACTTTCACTTCTGCATAGTTATTAAAAATATCTCTTTTCTCAAATTTCTGGATTTTTATCACTGCCCCGATCTCTTACTCTCCTATTGAGCACAGAAGTTACTAAGTGCTACATAGTGATCTTATTTGCCAGTAATCTAGAGGAAGGTGGGATAAGACACACAGTATTTTGGAAACTTACTGTAAGGTCCAAGTCCAGAGACAAGACACTGAGATCCAATCAAGTCCAATGTTTTATTTGCTTGCACCTAATGGACAGACTCTTGCCAAACTAAAGCTGTAACTTTCTAACCTAACAGATGTATCCTGAGAGATTCTAGGGTGTGATTATCCTGAACCACTTTCCCCTTTCCGCATCCAGCTCAGGACTGTGCAGTCTCTTAATCTGGGCCTCTTTCTGGAAAAGCTCTTTGTTGCCAAAACTCTCCCACTACTCCTCCAGGTGCACATTCCATCACACTTAGACAAGTTATCTTCATTAGCTATGAATGATCTCCCTATTTCCAATAACTCACTTAACATCTCTCAAAAAATATCACTGGGCATGGAGATCAGTCCAGCTCAGATTTATATGCTAAATAGCCTGAACAAACAGACTTGCCTTCTGTTAAACCATTGGTCCATCTAGCCAAACCTGTCTACACACATTGATGAGCAGTGGTGCTATAAGCCTTCCACCTGTCATCTAGCATATTGTGACTTTTGGCTTGCAAAGATTGTGCTCTATCAAATCAACCACAAAGCAATGAATGAAGGCATCTTTCTAAAACAGATGGATTTTGAATCCATTCCCTGCTACCCAAATAAAATGCTGCATCTTGTGAAACTGAGAGTAACTAACCTGTTTTTCACTAGGTCAAGCATTTTACAGCGTTTAATCACCTAGAAACGTCACTGAGGTGAACACTATATTATGAACCAGAATCATTTAAAACTTCACTGCAAATTCTTAATTATTAACACAGGGTATTCTAATAGGAGAAACATGCAGAAATCCCAGTATAAAAGCTTACACAATTGTTTTATAGGACTTTTTTTTAAAAAAAATTGCTAAAAATAACCCACTGATACTTCTCTCCCAACAGTAGATTTTTAGACATACAACAACTCCAGTCTGGAGCTCCAACCTTCTGTCATTCAGAGGGCCTCTTCCAGACCCCTCTTCCAGCACGGCACCGTCCATGATCGCTGGGAACGGAGGAAGCGGTCCCCCACACACCTCATCTAGAAGCACCAAATTAGGAACGGCTCCTCCAGCTCCAGGTCACATGCGTGCTAAGGCTATAACGCGCCTCTTACCCCAACAGATGCCCCGCTTCGCTAAGGGGTCGGCCCCAAAATTGCACTCCAGGCCTTTATGGGGATCGCAGGGCGACAGCTTATCGCAGTCCTCCTTGAGCTGGCGGGCGCACACTTGGCAGCAGCCACAGTCGTCGAAAACCGAGCTGACCCCCGGAGGGCAGCGAAGGGGACGCGGTGCGCAGCGGCATGGGAGGGGGCAGCGGCCCGCGACCTGCAAAAAGAGCGAGAGCGGCCGGGAAAGGCAGTTCGTTCGGCAGCCCTGGGAGGAAAACCGTCCAGCTAATCAACTCCCAGCGGCCTCCACGTTCAGAAGAAACCCACGAAGCCCCCTTCCTGCGTTTTGGCTCTTCAGGAGCGAAGGCTTTCGCTTTTCCACCCGTGGCTTCCCACCCCCACCCAACCCCCGCTTTTAAAGGCGACACCGAAGTCGTTTCCTAGAGGGCGCTACGTGCCGCGCAGTCCCGGCATTCTCTCCTCCCCACCCTCCACCAACCGCGCCGAGGTCTCCCTTCCGTCAACCTCGCGGGGATCCAGTTCTGGAGACAAATCAAAGCGTGAGGCAGCGGAGGCCGTGCGACCTGCCCCTCTGGGAATCGACGGAGGAGGAAAACGTAACCGCTGCGCACCCCCGACGGGTTGTTGCTATTCCCCATCTCGACCGGCGTGGAGCTGCCGGCTTTAGGCAGGCGGTGAAGTTTGGCCCCGGATCCCCTCCTGGGGTGTTACGGAACACCTCTAGCAAGTGCTCGGACGTCAAATGATATATAGAGCTTCCTGACTGAGCAGGGGGTTGGACTAGACGACCTCCAAAGCGCCTTCCGTCATTCTGTTACTCTTGTCAAGCCGAATTCGGTGGCCAGATGAAGCCGGAACACGAATGGAAGTACACCCAACCCGTCACCTGGTATGATCCGACTCAGCCAAATTCCCCCGCAGGGAAGCCTTGGGGGCTAAGCAAGCTAGAATCTGCTACTGGGGATTTAATGAGAATTTCCATCCTTTCGAGGTCGGTAAAATGAGGACCCAGATTGTTTGGCGGGGGGGGGGGATATGCTGACTCTGTAAACCCTCTGTACACAGGGCTGTAAAGCACTGTGAAGCGGTATGTAAGTCTAAGTGCTATTGCTATTTGATCCAACCCCATTATGATTTCAGCTGTTTTGACAGCATTATTTACTGTCATATTGACAATAATGTTGCACCCCCAATTCAGTTATCGAAGGGCTAGTCTAGCTAAGACTACTCACCGGAGAGAAACACAGCAGGAAAGCCACGAGGGTCAGGGCAGCCACTCTCATTCCTGTTCGATGAGAAAAGACGGCCAGGAAGAGGGCGACTATTGCTGAAGGAGAGAAGCAAACGCACCAGGGAAGCAAACTCCTGAAGGATGAAGGATCGGGATGAGACAGAATTGAGAGCTGATGCAAAATAGTCTCCCAGATCCCTTGCCTCTATAAGGTCTCAGGACCCTGGCACACACCCCCTTTTATGCTACTTTCAGTACCTACAGTGCTATTCCGTTCTTTCTGTATTTATATTTTCCCCAGGCCCTCCCACCTACCGGGCTGAGGGCCAATAGGAACCTCCTGTCAGCCAATAGCAACGGTGGCGGACTTCCAAACATTCCAGGGGTGGGACTTGGGAAAGGTAGGAGGGGCCGCATGAATAGAGTCATTCATAAAATTAGAAAGCCAGTGCATTCCGAGGCGATGTGCGTTTAGTCATGCGCGGGCCAAGATGTTCCGCTAAGCAGAGAGGCACTTTTTATGCAAACTGTTGAATTAAGGTTCTTACTCCCATGGGGCACATCGCCGCATAGGCAATCCAGTGTGAGGAGTAGCCACAAACATTCCTGACCTGCCAAAAAACAAATTAGGCAGAAGGAAAACATCATGGAAGAAGAAAAAATAAACGGAAGGAGGCCAACGCTGCCTTTCGCTCAGCGAATCTCTGATCTGACTCTAAGGTAGATTCAAAGGCTGTAGGAACCAGGAACATCAGATGCCTGAAATTACTATGGATAATCTGAATGTAATTATGCCTGTGAGGTGTTCTGTGCAGTTTTGGGGAGAATGCACAAGTGTCAGGTCAGGCTGAATTTATACCAATGAATCTGGTTTAATCTTAAGTGGACATAGACAACACCAGAAAAAATGAGGGCTAGTACTGCAAAACACAATTATGAAGAGGAGAAGACTGGCATCTGTTCTGCTCTCAACTCCTCGGAGGGAGAAATACAATTCCTAGAGTTATCTGCACACTGTGGTTTAATTTATCAACTTTCATTTTTTATGAAGCCATATGACAATCTTTGCGTCCCTGTTTCATGTAAATGCACCTCATATGCTGAGGGATGAAGGGCCTTTCAATAGTTTCCCTCTCTCTGCCCACCTTCGAAATTATGAAATATGGTCTGTTGTTCTTTGCTGTTTTAACCACAAGCAGGATGGCTTTGTTCTTCATTATATTGGAGTGTGTATATATGTATATATATGTATGTATATATATATATCTTTTATTGCCTAGCATGTTTGATTGTAAGATGACTAATAAATTTCTAAACTAAGGAAATAAAATCATAAACTAATTTAAAAACAACCTTTGCCACTTCCATAAAATGTAGAATGATTTCACGACAACAATTTCTCAGAAGAAAATAAAACACAGGATATTCCGTTATCTGCAAATGTTTAAAAAACTTTAAGAAAACAAACTTAGATTTTATTGGCTATACAGAGTAGTTGCCTGGGTGAACAATTGGCACAGTCCTGGGGGTTATTCCTAGCTTCGATCATCTCAAAATACAATTTTCCCCATGCATCCACGCATGTTGACCTATTTTTCCACATACCCAGAAATGGGTATCCATTAATATCTTTGTAAAGGGCAGACTAGAATTAGAATGACAAAAGTGCCTGCCCTCAGGACCTCAACTGAGCCCAGTAGAGGCCTGGGTGGAGTGGATGTTAATTTGTTCTTTTGTGAGCTAGGTTTAGTCTTTTCTCAACCAAAGACTCATCTGGCTTCCAATAATCATGACAGCACAAGGACTGTGCCAGCTCTTAGCTTCTATGTTAACCGAATGTTAGACAGGGGGTGCATATGATAGCATTCTTTGAATAGCTGAAATAGTGTCACACAGAAGGTCAAGACCTCTGATCCATCATTCCATAACATAAGACATGGAATAACGGCTTTAAGTTAAGTTACAGGAAGAGAGAATTCAACTGGATGTTAGAAAAAGCTTCCTAATTTAAGAGCAGTTTAACAGGGGAGGCAATTAGCCAGAGAAGTAAAAGAAATCTTCTCCCTCCCACCACCACAAGTAGGGGCTGCACAGCCATTGAGTGGCTTTAATTTAGATCCTTGCTTTGAGCAAGGGACTTGCTCGATGACCCGTTCCAACTGATGTACCCTTCCCATTCTATGATTCTGTGAAGTGAGTCCAATCTGTCACTTTTTACTGAAGCTTTGGGACAGGTTTAAACATGGATTTAGAATTACTTAACACTTGAGGACTCGATGTTTGCTGATGCATAAGGAAATGTATTAGTTTACTTACACTAAGGGGCATATTTTTGTCAACTTGTAACCAGTGTTTGGTGACTTATGAGTATTGTGTCCTTCTCTTATAACCTTACTTCTTATAATCTATGCTCAGCTCAGCCGCTGTTGCCTAGTCTTCTGAAACATGCCAAATCAACATCTCACAACACTTGCAAGTTGCTTGCACAACACTGCAAACAAAATGTTACACAATGTTAGAATCTTTCAGCTTGGCTCATACTGCTTTATAGCTTTCAAAGGAAAACAAGAGGCTGTTATAACATGCACCTGAGAAGATAAGAAGAGCCCATCAGAAATCCAGCACCGACTAGTTTGGACAGCTCCTCCCAGCTGCCATGCCTGGGTACTGAGAGTTAATGGAAGTGGATAGACTCTGGGCTTGTACCATGACTATGGCAACAAAATGGTTTCTAAATTCTGAAGAGATTCTGTTTAATAATCTCTCCCCCCCCCCACTACAAAAGGCATTTCAAGCTAAAATAAATGTATACCTTCCTTTTTTGTCTATAGTTCTAAGCAGTGGTGATTTTCAAATGTTTTTTACTACCGGTTCTGTGGGCATGGATTGGTGGGCGTGGTGTAGCTTGGTGGGCGTGGCTTGGTGTGTGTGGCAGGGGAATGATACTACAAAATCTCCATTCCCTCCCCATTCCGGGGGGAAGGATATTGCAAAATCTCCATTCCCACCCCACTCTGGGAGCAGCCAGAGGAGGTATTTGCTGGTTCTCCAAACTACTCAAAATTTCCACTACCAGTTCTCCAGAACCTGTCAGAACCTGCTGGATTTCACCCCTGCTTCTAAGGCTTATACCATTTTTTGTTTTCAGATATTTCTTTTTGGCTATTCTGATTTCATGGAATTATTTCACATCCACTCAAAGAGCATCCTCCAAAGCAATTCTCTGAAGCACATGCCTAGGCATAGCCAGAGATCTAGGGAGGCATACTTGAGCTTTCACAAGTAATACTCTTTTGCCTCCAATTTATCCTATCAAATACTCTTCCTTTCCCAACAACTTTGATTTCACCCCAGGATACTCTGGTTTGTTTCTGCTTTTCTCAAACCTCCCAGCCTTTGAAGATTGGACCTTCTTTTATCAAACATATGCCTTCTTCCTACATTTCTGGGATAAAAAAGATCTATTTTTTAAACTTTTTAATTTTATAATATGTCTCTAAGAGATAAAGAGTCTTCTGCTAATATAATTGTAATTCTATTGCATCTTAGCTCTCAATTCTATACATTAGCCTACACTCTGAGTTTAGTGAGAGTGAGGGTGAAAAAGAAGGTTCCATGTCTAAAACTTTGTATTTGTTAAAACTCATCAGAGAGACATAGTTGATGTTCATTTCTAAGAATGTTTGATCTGTATGGGAAACTGGCCAAAAGGTGGGGACAGTTGCTAAGAACTTCTTGCTTGAAGTTTTTTAGATTTGTCTTAAGCTTTCCAGTTTAAAAAGCATCTCCTGAATTTAGTAGTGGAAAGAAAGTTAAACAGTAATACCAAATGGATATTTCTGAATGACTTTTAAAAATAAGTTTCAGAAAAAAATTAATAAAATTTCCTGTGGCGTCATGAAAAATGAAGACTCCTGGGCAGATTATATTGTAAGCCTTTCATAATTCACTCCCATACAGTATCTACATTTGCTTTTCCATCTGCACAGGAGATTATACATACATACATACATACATACATACATACATATATACGTACATACATACATATGTACATATTCTTTCTAGCCAGGTTTTACCTACGTAAACTAAGTTGTTCTGCAGCCCTGGTTCTGTGAAATCTCATTCACAAGCTTCTGGGCTTTTTTTCTGTTGACAAACTGCAACTCTGTGTTGCTCTCTGGGATACATATGTACGTATGTACGTGTGTGCATGTATATTTAATGTTCCACTAGATGGTCCAATATTGCTCTGGGAGAAAGAGAAATGTCTACCCCCTATTGCACTTTGTTAAAATGACTTCTCCAGTATTTTGATTGGAAAAGAATTACATTTATAAAACATAACATGCAGTACCTTTGGAACATAGCAATAGCACTTAAACTTATAAATTGCTTCACATTGCTTTATAGCCCTCTCTAAGTTTACAGAGTCAGCATATTGACCCCAACAATATGAGTCCACATTTTACCCACCTTGGAAGGATGGAAGGCTGAATCAACCTTGAGCCTGGCGAGATTCAAACTGCTGAACTGCAGACAGCCGGCAGTCAGCAGAAGTAGCCTGCAGTACTGCATTCTAATCACTGTGCTCCAACAGCTCATTAGAGAAAATAATAATTTAAGGAACAGGTGAGAAGACATGTTATAGCCAGATGATGCATTCTTCAGCTGAATAGAATAGAATAGAATAGAATAGAATAGAATAGAATAGAATAGAATAGAATAGAATAGAATAGAATAGAATAGAATAGAATAGAATAGAATAGAATAGAATAACAGGGTTGGAAGGGACCCTGGAGGTCTTTTAGTCCAACCCCCTGCTTAGGCAGGAAACCCTACACCACTTCAGACAAATGGTTATCTAATCTCTTCTTTAAAACTTCCAGTGTTGGAGCATTTACAACTTCTGGAGGCAAGTTGTTCCACTGATTAATTGTTCTAACTGTCAGGAAATTTCTCCTTAGTTCTAAGTTGCTTCTGTCCTTGATTAGTTTCCACCCATTGCTTCTTGTCCTACTCTCAGGTGCTTTGGAGAATAGCTTGACTCCCTCTTCTTTGTGGCAGCCCCTGAGATATTGGAACACTGCTATCATGTCACCCCATGTCCTTCTTTTCATTAAACTAGACATACCCAGTTCCAGCAACCATTTTTTATAATTTTAGTAAACTTTGAAGTAATGATCTGGAGACCTTTATCAAAACCAGAAGTCAGAATCTTTACAAGGGGAACTCTTCCTCCACTTTCGATGCCCTACCAGGGAATGCCATTCCCATTGCTACTTACCAAACAAAAGTGCTTTTAAAAATTAGGCATTTTGATTCATTTTTACAGGTCAGAATATTTTGAATTCTCTGTATTTAATTACTTTTTTATCTGATTATTGATTCTTGAATATTAATTTCATGAATACAATAGATGCTCATCTATGACTGATTTTTAATATACTAGGAAATATTCACAATGGCACTTAGCTCAGATTTGCGATTACACTTTTGATTAATATTTATCTTTAAGAAGGTAAACATTTGTAGCTTATTTGAACACAGCAATACCTAAAAATACCAAAATGGTAATCTATTCCATTTTTATTTAACATAGACTTAGACTTCCAATATGACTGACTGTAATTCTAAAGATTATCTACATTGTGCAAGTGATCTACAAAGCTTTGGGGTAAAGTTTCTGAAAACATTAAGGAAAGAAAATAAATAATACCAATATGTAATTCAGGCACATAAGAAAGCTAAAGGACAAGAAAAGTACTATTTTTTCAACATGCAAACCTTAAGCCTAGGGCAGGGTTGAGCATCTTGAACCTCTTCAACTATAGGTGGGAATCTGTTCTTTTCTCTTTTCTTGATGCTGAAAGCTGCAAGTACAAATTTTCTTCAGTCTCAGACAGTGGTGAAATCTAAAATTTGTTACTACTAGTTCTGTGGGCGTGGCTTGGTGGGGGAGTAATGTGACTGGGTGGGCGTGGCCAACATTTTTTTTTTTACTTTTAAAACCATTTTAAAAGGCTCTGACGATTAGACAACTCAGCTGGGATCGTCAGAGGCTTTTAAAAGCATTTTTTACAACCACTTCGGCTGAAGAGGTTGTAAAAAAATGCTTTTAAAAGCCTCTGATGGTCCTAACTGAGTTGCCTGATCGGCAGAGGCTTTTTTTCTTTTAAAAGCCTCTGACAATCTCCCAGCTGAGTTGCCTGATAGGCAGAGGCTTTTAAAAGAAAAAAAGCCTCTGCCGATCAGGCAATTCAGCTAGGATCGTCAGAGGCTTTGAAAGGCATTTTTTTTCAAACAATCTCTTTGGCCAAAGTGGTTGTAGAAAAAGTGCTTTTAAAAGTCTCTGACGATCCCAGATGAGCCCTGCGAACATCAGAGGATTTTTTTTTTACTTTTAAAAGCATTTTTTCAGCCGAAGAGGTTGTAGAAAAAATGCTTTTTTAAAAAAAAAAAAAGCCTCTGATGATCGTGCAGTTCAGCTGGGCATGGGGGGAGGGCAAGGATTTTTGCTACCGGTTCTCCGAACCACCCGCCTCCATCGCTACCGGATCGGACGATCCGGTCCGAACCGGGAGCATTTCACCCCTGGTCTCAGATGAGAAATGCATTCAATAATGGGAGCCTCCAAATAAGTCTTCACACCAATTTTTTTTAAAGCAAAAAATCCCAAATTCCTTCCCAGCCCGAGAACAAAACAATATCTCATCCCATTCAAGTTATGATCTGCCTTTTCCTACTTTCTCATTGCCATTCCAAACACATTGGACTTTCACAGACCACTCCATACGTCAGTTTTCCTGCTTATACAGCACAATATTTGCCTTGGAATTGGGCACACACCAGTCGGTTATGATGAAATATTCCATCCCCGAACATAGAACTTCCTGGATATGCCCAAAACATTATACTACAAATACATCTTGTGATTTACCTGTGTACAGTTCCTTAACTTCTTTAAAATCTTACTCTACCCATGATCACCCAAACTCAAAGAATGTATGCTCTGCAACTTGACATTCACACATTTTAAAGTTGCAAAGGTTCAAAAAGCACTGGGCTAGACAGTTCTTCTGTTTACTGTTTCCAGTAGGATGTTGGCTGTTGCTATGGTATGCTGAACTTTAGGGAACAAGGAAATGTTGGGTGATCTATCTCTACAAAGTGAGCAAGTCAAAAAATATTGTAGGGGGTGGAGCAGGGAGAGACTGGGAAATGGGGAGAGAGGTTTGGAACTTGAGAGAATCCTGCTTACTGCTGAGAGCAGATGAAGCCAGAATTGTCTTGCCAATGTATACCTGTGTGCAAATAGAAGCTCTCAGGGAAACGCCCCTGACCCACAAGTCCCTCCACCCCACTGTGGGTTTCAAAAATTTTTACTACCGGTTCTGTAGGCGTGGCTTGGTGGGCGTGGCATGGCATGGCTTGCTGGGCATAGCAGGGGAAGGATACTATAAAATCTCCATTCCTATCCCACTCCAGGGAAGGATATTGTAAAATCTCCATTCCCTCCTGATCAGCTGGGACTTGGGAGGCAGAGAATAGATGCGGGCGGGGCCAGTCAGAATTTTCACTACCGGTTCTCTGAACTACTCAAAATTTCCGCTACCGGTTCTCCAGAACTGGTCAGAACCTGCTGAAACCCACCTCTGCTCCACCCCCATGCCAAAGAGTGCTACATCTAGGCTGCATGTTTCTAACCTGGAGAACAGACACCTATACCTAACCTGGAGTATCTGAATTCTGTGGAGTGGTGTGATCCTTTTTGCTGCCTGTCTGAAAAATGACCATATATACACTAGGAGGCCACCCCAAGCTTCCTTCTTGCTGCTCACCTATCCATATATCCATCAGCTTGTGTGCACTGTAGATTCCTGGGATGCTTGTGGAACCTTCAGGCAGTTTCCTTTTGGCAAACCTCCTTGTAGGACAAAGGAGCCTGTGTGCAAGCAGCTCTCTTTGCATCAGCCCTGCAGTTCCTTGACACACACACACATACACAGCACTGTGGAGGAGTCTAGGTGCATGTACCATGCATGTGCACATCCGAATTCTGAAGAATGGAAAGGTTGTCTGTCGCCACTCAGAGTGCTGGATTGTCACTCGGGAAACCATAGCAAAAGCAGTGGATGTTAGCTTTGGGGGAGTGCAAATCAGCATAAATACCTAAGAGACAAATTGTGTATTCCTAGATGCAGATCTTGGACTGGTGGTTTGTGTACCGCAACAGGAGGCTGCAACAGGGCAAGAGCTATTACACAGCCAGAGCTAGAAACTCTATGAAATGGGATGACACTATTTTTCCCTTTCCAGTTCTCCATCTTTTAGTCTGAGCTCTCATTCCAGCTACCGAAACAGTTTAAGGACCAGGAGCTGGGTGAGGTTTGGAGCTGTGGATCAGTCATAGGCAACAATCCAGAAACATGGCAATCATACAGATGGCTGTTCTAAAAGAAGATCCGCTTAGGTCAGGGGGCTTGCTTCAGATAAATAGGAATAGGATTGCTCCCTTAGCGACATTCTTAACAGAGCTTGTAAACATGGCCCTTTGCCAACTTCTATTTTTCCCTCCTCTGACTTGGGTTTCAATAACTATTGTAAACAAAGGGTTTGTGTGTGTGGAGATTTCCTACAAACAGGATAAAAATGGAGCATATGGAAAGTTTAGGCTAATGCTCCCATTACAAGCCCCTTGGGATTAAGTGGCCCATCGGCAGAGCCAGGTCACCAGATGCCTATACCTGCGAAAGCGACTCTGATAAACACGCTGCCTATTAATAACAGCATGGCAAACACTTTTAATAGTGTTGGTCCCCGACACTTTTCTCTCTTTTTTTTGAAATTTTTTTTTAATTTTTAAACAAAACATAAAACATCCATCATCCAATACAATTGCAAGCAGTGTCGGTTGGTTACAAATCTTTTGTGCTTCATCCCATGTTCATAATTTACTAATTTTCTAATTTCTCATATTATCAATCTAATATATATCTTTATATTAATATTCTCATTTGTCATTTATTTATCAGCGGCATTTTCATCCCATAAAAATTATTTTCATATATTATATTATTACATTCATTTCATATTTCATTTCCATGTTTTATTATCGAGCCATTGATAAAATAAATCCCATATCTTATAATATTGTTTGTCTTCCTGTTCTCTAATTTCAAATGTCAATTTACTCACTTTTCTCTTATCGAAATCCTGTATCACAATCCATCTGATTTTCAATCTTTATTATTTTGTTATCTGTTCAGATTTGGGGATCTGTCTCTCCATCAGGGACTTGCAAGAGACATTGCTCTTCTGTTAAAAAAAAAAAATGGGACACTATAATCAGCCACTGTGATTTTCAGCCACTGTGATTGTGTGCTATCTATGCAGCCTTTGGTGAGGAAGAGGATTCACTTCTCTGCATGCTAAGTAGGATCAGAAAAAGCTAAGAATATTTTTTTTAGCCTGGGGGAAAGAACTTCCCTAAACACATACACACACACACAAACACACACACACAAGAGAGAGTGGGGAGGAGAGAGGTGTGGGGGGGAAGCACTCAGCTGGATCACGTCTCCTGGTCTCCACCTTGTGGCTATTTTTATTTAGCAATAAAAATGCAACTGAAGGCAAAATAGAAGCCAAAAAAAAAAAAAAAAGGTTAAAAGAAAGATGACATTTGCTGTTTAAAAGTTCTACTAGGAGAAGATTCTAGAGCATAGTATAGGCCTTTAGTACAAATATTCATGGGATTAACTTCTATTTAGAACTATTATTTCTGTATTTATAAATAAATAAATATAAACTGGTCTGTTAGACGTTACAGGAGTTTTAATTCAACACACGAGACAACCAACTTGGGAAAGTTACTAGGCATACTAACTCAAAATTAAATCAATTTAATTTAATTAATAGACTTCACTTATGAATTCTCTGACAGATGTGCACACTGCACTGTATGAAATAAAATTTGAATGCAGAATTACATCTGATGGTAAGTATTATAGATTCTCAGGATTGATCAGACCATCATAGCACACAAGGTCTTCCTTGTGAATCCTTATGTGTAGCATATCAGGGATAGAAAGACACTGGTTTCTCTACGATTCTGCCAGCCACATAATTGAATGCAGGTGGATTCAGTCAAACCATACCAGACATCAGCTCCCTCTCCCTCTTTTGGCATCTGCTTTCCAAGGAGAATGGAATGCAGTGAATTACTTAATGGCTTAATTGCTCTACTACTTCAAGGTTAACTATCTCCCTGCTTGAGTCTGCCAATATGGCAGTGTGCCTATCCTAAGCTGTAGCTAAAATATATGGATATTACTAAATTCTCCAGTCAAATATTTTGGCCACCTAATGAGAAGGAAGGACTCACTGGAGAAGAGCCTAATGCTGGGAGAGATTGAGGGCAAAAGAAGAATGGGACAACAAAGAACGAGGTGGCTGGATGGGGTCACTGAAGCAGTAGGTGTGAGTTTAAATGGACTCCGGAGGATGGTAGGAAGGCCTGGAGGAATATTGTCCATGGGGTCGCGTTGGGTGGGACACAACTTCACAACTAACAACATAAATCTCCAGAAAATCAGTCAGGGGTTTTCAATTAAACTTAAAACCTCTATCACATCTATGACACATTTATCTTTTTTTTTTCTCATGCCTTTGGATTCTTGCCTCTCTCTGGGTATCAATGCTAGGTAGACAGAACCCCTTGCTGATTCCTTCTCTCTCTAACATAGGAGTTCCACTTCGGTGGTCTTGAATCATCCTGGACCCTGAATCTTTTGGCAATCCGAGATTGCCTAATTCAGTGTATGCCTACTAGCTGTTCTCCCTCTTCGGCATTGTCCTGTTTCAAGATTAATAACTTCCTTTCAGTTTCTTGGCCCATTACAACCTCCCCTCCTTATTGAAGACCTTGGGTGCAAATCCCTTCTCTGAGTCTTTTCCAGTCTCAGGTTATTACTACAGGTACAGTTTCTCTCCCTGTGGGATTATCTGCAGGTTAGCAGACAGTGTTTGTCATCTCCATTTTGTAACAGAAGGCATAGCTAGCCTGCAATAATAGAATATTTTTAAATCCAGGCATCCTACACATTTGAAAGAGGCGGTGGTGAGGCCCCTCCTTAAGAAGCCTTCTCTGGACCTGGCTGTTCTGGCAAATTACCGTCCTGTCTCCAACCTTTGCTTTATTGCGAAGGTTGTTGAGAGTGTGATTGCGCGACAGTTCCCGCAGTACCTGGATGAAACCGTCTATCTAGATCCGTGCCAGTCCGGCTTCAGGCCTGGGTACAGCACGGGGACGGCATTGGTCGCATTGGTGGATGATCTCTGGAGGGCTCAGGACGGGGGTTGCTCCTCTGTCCTGGTCCTGTTCAATCTCTCAGCAGCTTTTGATACCATCGACCATGGTATCATGCTGTGTCGGTTGGAGGGCTTGGGGGTGGGAGGCATCATGCTGTGGTGGTTCTCCTCCTATCTCTCCGACCGGTCACAGTCTGTGTTGGCAGGGGGACAGAGGTCGACCTCGAGGCGCCTCGTTTGCGGGATGCCGCAAGGGTCATTCCTCTCGCCGCTCCTGTTCAACATTTATGTGAAGCCGCTGGGTGAGATCATCTGTGGTTTTGGGGTGCATTGCCAACTGTACGCTGATGATACTCAGCTGTACATCTCCACCCCTGACCACCCCAATGATGCCCTCAAAGTAATGTCCCAGTGCCTTGAAGCCGTGCAGGTCTGGATGGGGAGGAACAGGCTTCGATTCAACCCTTCCAAGACCGAGTGACTGTGGATGCCGGCGTCCTGGTATAGCCCGCTGGTGCCATCACTGGCTATTGGGGGTGAGTTACTGGCCCCCACAGAGGGGGCTCGCAACTTGGGTGTCCTCTTGGATTCACGGCTGTCTTTGGAAGGGCATATGTCGGCCGTGGCCAGGGGGGCCTTCTATCAGGTCCACCTGATGCGCCAGTTGCGCCCTTTTCTGGATTGGGACTCCTTATGCACAGTCACCCATGCCCTCGTCACGTCTCGCCTGGACTATTGTAATGCTTTCTACATGGGGCTCCCCTTGAGGTGCACCCGGAGGCTCCAACTGGTCCAGAATGCAGCCGCGCGGGTGATTATGGGAGCCACAGGGCGTTCCCACGTAACACCTCTCCTGTGCGAGCTGCACTGGCTCCCAGTGGTCTTCCGGGTGCGCTTCAAGGTGTTGGTTCTCACCTTTAAAGCGCTCCATGGCATAGGGCCGGGATACCTGCGAGACCGCCTGCTGCTACCGATAACCTCCCACTGGCCAGTACGCTGGCACAGAGAGGGCCTCCTCAGGGTGCCGTCGGCCAAGCAATGTCGGCTTGCGGCCCACAGGGGAGAGCCTTCTCTGTGGGGGCACCCAACCTGTGGAATGAGCTACCTCCTGGAATACGACTGATCCCGGACCTCCGCGCTTTCCGAAAGGCCCTGAAGACTTATTTATTCCAACAAGCTGGCCTAGCTTAAATGGTTTTAATGGGGTTTTTAAATTTTCGATTTTATTGATTCTGGGTTTTAAATTGGGAACTTTTCAATTTTGCAGACTTGGGATTTTAAATTGGAAATGCTGATGATTTAATTTATTTTAGTTTTTTCTTAACTTTTGTACTATATGTGTTTTAAGTTTGGCTGTCCACCGCCCTGAGTCCCCCTGGGGAGAAGGGCGGTATATAAGTTGAATTAAATAAATAAATAAATTTACTTGACAAGAGTAAATCTTCTTGAACTCAGGCATCCTTCTGGACCGACATGTATTCTTTATAGATTGTGGTACACTTTACAGATAGTCCTCGATTTGCGACCACAATTAACTGAAACATTTATTAAGTGAGTTTTGCTCCATTTTATGACCTTTCTTGCCAAAGTTGTTAAGTGAATCACTACAATGGATAACTTAGTAACCCAGTTGTTAAGTGAATTTGGCTTCCCCATTGACTTTGTTTGCCAGAAGTTCACAAAAGGTGATCGCATGACCTTGGAATACAGCAATGGTTATAAATATGAACCAGTTGCCAAGCATCTGAATTTTGTTCAGACAATCATGGGGATGCTGCAAAGGTTGTAACTGTGAAAAATGGTCATAAGACACATTTTTCAGGGAGCCTTCATTGACAAAACTATGTTCCTTTGTCTCTCTATACTAGTAGAAGGACAGGAATGGCAACAGAGAAGTGGCCAGATTGACAGATTCATCCCTGGGTTTCCTGTGAGAGAATGTGCGTTTCTTGTAAAAATGCAGCTTCGGGTTTTAAATGACTTAGTTTACTAAAAATGTGTTTACTCTTGGAAAGTCACCTATGGCTTTTAGTAGTCCAGGAAACCACTAAAAATGACATAATATAAAACTGAGTCAAGACTGAAGTAAAAAAGTAATGTTTATATGACTGAGGCCACATTAGACATGAACACCTATACCCACGCAATTAAAACTCCCAAATAGAATAAAAAGAAAAAAAGGAGTTTTAGAAAGTATTTTAGAGCAAATTTGAAAAATATATTTTTTAAAAATAACCAGAAAAAAAGGAAAACAATAAAAATAAGAGAGGAGAAAGTAAAGCAACTAGAAAAACATAGATTTCCAGAATGGAAATGCCAAAATTACAGTATAACCCTCCCTACCCCCATTTCCAACAAAAACAAATACAAAAATAGTAAATACTAGACAGCTCATGCCCCATTGAATCATCGTTTCAGAAATATTTTTCTGTCTAAACAAAGAAACAGAAAGACCAAGAGCAAACAAAAAACAGTGGGAGCAGGAACAACTTCTGACTTCCTGCCAGTTTCCCCATTGAGTTTCCTTGTGAGAATTTGGCAGGGTGTATTGGAACTTTCCTTTCCTTTCCTTTCCTTTCCTTTCCTTTCCTTTCCTTTCCTTTCCTTTCCTTTCCTTTCCTTTCCTTTCCTTTCCTTTCCTTTCCTTTCCCTTCCCTTCCCTTCCCTTCCCAACAGGCAGGTAAGCAGCTGCTGATGGTTGGGGGAGGGAGCAAGGGATTGCAAGACTGGCTGGGAAACTGTCACACAACATTGAAAATGAAGATCATGTGACTGCAGCAGCAGCTCAGCACAACCAATAGGTGAGGTGGCCAAAAGTTCCCCAAATTTCATTTCCTAAGGAGTTGTGTCCCAGATTTTGGCCATATTCTGTAAGTTAGCCCAATGTAAGTTAGTACCTTGGTTCAAAAATTGTTGCTGTATGTTGCCTAGTTAAAACTTAAAAGGTATTGACAGCAAGAGTTTTAGAAATATATAATGGAAAAAACCTTCAAAACAAATCATTTTTTTTCTTTTTCTCTTTTCATCTGAACTAAACAAATCTGTCTGAAGTTTCCATTCAAACGATTTCCTCTTTCAAAATCCCAGACCAAGAAAATTAGATATTTAAAAGGGGGAAAAAATCATCCTCTTTTATCTTGCAGCTAAATGGGCTCCATTAGAGTTGGAGAACATGCCTCACAATATAAGTATAATGTAAAGAAACATCCCATATTTCAAAGAAGAAAAGATGTAGGTTGCTTTCAGAACAAACTGTCATCATAATTAGGAAAAGATGGAGGATGGAGGACTTTAAGTAACAAAAGTGTGTATGTATGTATGTAAGAACTTTGTATGAATGCAAACTTCTTATATTAAGCAAAAAGAGACAAGGATAAATATCTTAGTCAATAATGTCAACAATATTCTAGAAAAATATAAAAAGGAAGGAGAAAAGGGAAACTTTTTAAGACCAAAGAAATTACAGAGAAACTTACAAGTTCTATTTATTTGTATCCCTCCTTTATTATTTTTACAAACAAGCCAAGGTGCCAAACATATCCAACACATCTTCCTCCTATTTCCCCCACAATAAAAAAAAATCCATGAGTTGAGCTGAGAAGGACTGGCCCAAGGCCTCCCAGCTGGCTTTCATGGCTAAGGTGGGACCTGAATTCCACCTTCACCACTAGATCAAATGAGCAAATGAACAAATTAACATTTTCACAGAAAATATCTGAAATAGGTAAATAAATATTAAGGAATTTACCTGCATAGTGGATCAGCTGTCAAATAAAAAAGCACCAGAGACCAATTAAATGCTCATTAAATAGGATAATGCTGCAGGAGAAGTGCTAGCATGGGGTTCCCAATTTTGCAACTTTAAGATGCATGGACTTCAACAAATAAATAACATCTGGAATAATTAATTTCCATATATGTTTCTATGTATATTAGCCATACATTTTCATAAAAACCTGGCACCATCAAACTTCCAATGTACAATTATCTAATCTTGTCCCAGCAATTGAGGGAAAAGTCAGGTCTTAAAAGCTTTATGGAAGGCTGGGAGAGTACAGGGCTGAGGGCAGAGTGTTCCATAGGGAAGAGGCTGCCACAGAAAAAGCACACTTCTAAGCTCCCATCAGATGGCAAGAGGGAAGGGACTTGGACTACACCCATCCTATCTGATTTTGTAGGATCGATAGATGTCCTTAGGGAAAGGGAGTCCCTATCTAGCTCTGTGCCATAATGGGCTTTTCTGAGCAGAAAAATGGAGGACACAGGTCCATTAAAATTTGCTGCCCTTATTCATGTAGCTTTCCACACAGTTTAGTTGTATAATCATTATCTTCCCATATGCTCAGAGATAGAAGAACATAAGAGCATGGGTAGTGACCTGCTAGATCAGACCTCTGGCCCATCTGGTCCAGCACTATGTTCTCACGGTGACCAACTAACTGCCCAAGGAAGTCTACTAGTCTCACAACAGATGGACTTTCCTTTGCCCATAAGATCCAAGGAAGAGACATTAGTATATAATAGCCCTAGTTTCTACCCAGAATATTAGCCTATATTTAGCTTAGTATTACTGACGACCACAACTGGTTAAGACAGGGATGTGGTCTTTCTCCACCAAAAAGCCTAAGACCTTTTGTATGTATGGAAAGTGCTTTACCACTGTGTTTTATTATGGCTCATCCATAGATTGAAAACAAGGGATAGTGAGAGGTGATGATGGACTCTCAAAGTGTCCAGTATATCTCTTAGGGGACTACAGATTGGGTCTTCTGTCTCCTAAAAATATTTTGATTGCTTTTCTCTAATCTTCAAAAGAACACTGACAACATCCCCCCCCTCTCTGTTTGCCCTTCTCTATGCCTTCTTTCTTTCTCTTCTCGCTTTGCTATTCCATATTTATGTAACTTTTTTTTGTTATCTGTTATTACCTTATTATTTTCAAGAAAATAAGATGTAGTAATTATGGCCAACAGTGAAAATCCACACATAATTAGGTACATAAACCTAGAAGATTACTTTGTTCTTCTACCAGCTCTAACAAAATAATTACTGGTGATATATCTTGTCAAGTTCTTGTTCTTCTGGTTCAAGAATGTACTCCAAAACATCACATCTGGGTAACGATGTGCCTGCTTGATGCACCTATCCTTTTTCATCAATATTGTTTTGGCAGTATGGCAACAAGGTTGGTTGCTATTAAACCTTCATTAGTTATGTGACTAATTATGATGCTGTTAACACTTATAACTTCTCTCATTGGTTTCCATGACACTCACAATGCACTTGAGGAGTGTGAAAGTATAAAGTAAAAACGCCTTGGCTTTAGGCCATGGCAAGAGGGGAGGAGGGCAATCAAAAAAGGAGGAATAAACATCAGAAGGATGAAACATGACAATTGAAAACAGAGGTGGGGAAATGCACCTGGCTGGAGGGAATGGGTAGTGCCAGGAGATGGGAAACACTTTCCATGAAGACTCTCCCTGAGAGCCCACCTTCTGACGTCAACCCTTCTTTAGGAAATTGCTCTCCAGCTCTTGGAGTACGTTCAACACCCTCCCTAATAACACACGAGAAAGTAATGATTCCAGGATATCCTTGATTGAGTCTCCCAGGAGCAGGCTGCATCCACCTCTTAGGGAAAGTGGGAAGCAGGCAAATGCTGCTGCTGCTTCAAGATCCTCCCAAAAGCACTCCTTTAGGGGTTTCCTTCTCTTTCATCTTTCCTTTCAGAATGGTGGAGGAAATGGACCTCCGTAGAAGAAGAGGAGGAAGAGGAGCAGATATAAAACCTGATGGTCCAGATATAACTTGCAAGCTGAAATTACTTTTCTCTGCTTTAAATGTCTGTGGAGATTCTCAGTCATACACAGAACTGAAGAAGCTTCTTGGATGAGAAGCGAAACGTCTTCAAGCAAAAACAAAGGAAGTCCAGTTGCCTTTTGAAAAAGCACCTTGGCGACAGCTCTGCTTTGAATCTTAATCCTGGTCAGAAGGGGGCCTCCAAGGCTGCCCTTTAAACCCTGCCCTGTATAGAGAGGATGTTTTCAGCTGTACTTGGATTTTACCCTGGAATAGGATGGGGCAGCAGTGGGGACAATTGCCCTAGAAACTTTATGTGGAGATGCCACCATTGCTCATTATGCAATGTGACTAGATGGATCAATACTTTTCATTCAGGGCAGCTAAAACAGCTTCAGGAGTTATTTCAATATTCTGCATTTGCAATCTTTGCATTTGCAATCTTTAGTACTTCTGTTTGCACTAACTTCAATTGATTTTTAAAAAATGGCAACAGAAGTATGTTGACAGTCTGAAGAAACTTGGGCGGGTCTCAGATTAACATTCTGCCCCAGGCCTCTTAGGAGGGCTGGTCTGAGGAACACCACTGTTTTCTACCTGTTACATTTTCTGTTGAAGGAATGCCAGTTTCACTTGAAATTAAGGCAAAGGCTCCAAATCAAAACCTATTTTCTAAACGAAGAAACATCACTGAACACACCGATTATATGTATTTTTGAGTAAGTTGCTACTATGAACCAGGAAGAATGTTTGAGATGCACCTTGGAGAAGAAAAGCTTACATGCAACCAGTTTGTCAATATTGGGGCGGGGGGGGGTGTTTCTCATCAACCAAATCGAAATACAGGGGCAACTTATGCTTGCACAGAACTGCATTCTTAAACCTCTAATCTGGTTTCCTTCATTTGCTGTTGATTGAGTGGATGATAAACAAACATTGAGCTCAGGCTGCAATACTATGAACATTTACACAGGAGTAAACTCCACTTAAACTAATGAGACCTACTTCTGAGTAAATGTGCAGGGACAGAATCGGCACTTGAATTTGAATAAACATAGGAGTATCAGGTTGTGTATTTCAGCTCCACAGTATAAATTTATATCAGTCAATTTGCCAAATGCTGGATTGTTTCCCTTGGGAAAATGGTCAGCATGAAACGCCAGGTAAAGTAATACTTAAGCCACACAATGGTTATAAAAGAAACAAAGAATCGGTAGTAACTTTTCACATTTATCAACCATCTAGAGTTTGGATATCAGGTCAGCTTATTTTCATTCCTTGGTTGCTTCCAGATTCTGGGTCATGGGCCCTAACACACAGCTGTACTGTTTCAATCCTGGGGGGGGGGGGAGAAAATTGGCAACATCACCAAGCCCTGGTCCCAGGCCCACACACATATTGCTGACAAGAAGAAATGGTCTGTTTCGACCGGAAAACTGCAAAAAACACCATGGACAACCTGAGCATGTTTGTTTAGAGAAGTAAGTCTGGGTCGGTTGAATTTCACCAAGTCAATGAAAGGCTTTGAGTCCATTCAGAGAACTAACGATCAGTTTTCCTGAGAACATAATAAGGGCTTTTTATAGGTCACTTGCCTTCAGTCACCCAGTGCAGAGTTTAGCCCAGGATTCGCCTATGCAAGCATGCAACAAACATTTTGTATAATGGCTGTAGAAGGGATCATTTTAACTTGCCTTTGCCCCAAGTCTGCAAGGAGGTTGCGCAATACCTCATCCCAGAGGCACCTGCGTTTCAGCAGCACTAAATGGTATCTGGGTAGCCAGAGCCACAAGCAGCCTCAAAAAGTAGTCTCAGTTCTGATGAATGCTGTTTAGTGCCTTTGTACAGTGACACTGAAAGACTGGGAGCCTAGAACACAGCTGGCCATGGGGGGAAATGGGATTTGTCTTGAAACAGAAATGTCTGTAAGACCTCCAGCTGGAAATCAAAACTCTAGAAGCATTTCAGGAGGTTGGTTTTAAAAGGCGAACAATCTTGACAAGCTTACAGATGTGGCACCAGTGATGGCTGTCTGTTCTATGTACTGAAAAATGTACCACACTCCAACAGAAATGGCCCTTGATCTCCTGCTCCCAAGTCTTAGTTGCATGCCAGCAACCTGCGAATCGCCCGGGAGAAGGAGCTGAGAGCCTCCTTTGGTTACACCCAAATCACTGAGATAAGCAAAGCTTGTCTTAGCCTGGCACCAGAATGCACAGCAGCACTTTTGCTGGATAATGTCCACATCTGCATGGTAAAGGTGTTCTCTGTAGCATAATCTCCTAATTAAAAAAAAGTCTCTGTGTCACACTCATTATGCATATCACCTAATCTGAAAGCATGCGTGCTTCCGTAACATTCTGGTTGGCAAGTTATAAAAGCGGTAAGAACTTTGCATTTGGGATTTTTTTTTTCTTATAGAAACATAGAAAACTGACAGCAGAAAAAGACCTAATGGTCCATTGAGTTTGCCCTTTGTGTTTATTTGTTTTTTGTTTTCTTTTAATTTATTGTTTTTAGCTATTATTTTTATATTTTATTTTGATGTAAAATGTATCTGTGCACGAAGGAAAGATCCTATATTTATTCATCTACCAGCTTGTTGCATTTATAACAGACTTAATATGGAAACTGCCAGAAGTGCCTCATTCGGCACAGTTGATCTTTATTCCTGTGACAGATCCATATTAAAATTTGTGAAAGCTTAATGAAGGTAGGACATATATAAACACATATTATTTATTAACTTTTTTCTGCCCATCACGCCATAAGGAGACACATGCACAATGCAAACATTACTATAGATATTTTATCCATCATCCCTATGGTGCTTAAGTTTGGGGACTATCCTGGATGACAGGGACTATATGGGGATTTCCCTGCCATGAATATTTCAGCTAACTGGGCTTTATCAGCTCTGAGTAATGTGAGTCCAATCATACATATTCGAAAGGGAAAACCTTTGAGTCAATGGGCTTAACTTCCAATTTAAACAGGTTTATTTCTCAAAAGCACTCATGTTAATATTTCACATTAAGCACTACATGAAATGAAACATGTTAGAAAAAGTCCAGTAAGTTCTCTGTTTTTTTTAAAAAAAAATCATTATTGCAGGTTACATAAGTTAGTGATTGTAGCTGGTAAAGCTAAGTATGCACCTATTTAATTTTCTACTGCCAACGCAGGAGACCAAGGCTGCATTTAAGAATGGGAGGAGGTTGAGGGTGCAAAAAGGAGCCAATTAGAAATGCAAACATGACTAAGTATGAGCTAGTTTCTTTTTCTTTTTAGCGATGATAAGTTAAAGCTACTGCTTTCCTGTGTTTCCCAGCTGAAAGGGAGTTTTGAGAGCTGCATAAGATTCTTTGAACCTCAACCTCCTGTTTTATTGGATTCAGCCCATACGACACTGCTAGAAAATTATAAATCTAGTTCCAATAGTCAGAGAAGAATCCAGGGGAAGTTTATTGTCTGGTATCTAAGCACCAAGTCATGGATCACCTCTATACAATATGTCCAATCATTTCCCACAGGCCAAATGTCAAGAGAGGCAAGTTTAAAATAATTCCAGACATAACACTTTTTGTGGCAATTGTAAACTTGCACTTTACATAACCCAGAACTAGTGACCCAGTAACACCTTACATGCTTGTGTGAGCAGAGGAATTCTGCATATTTACTTCACTGTGTTACTACATTTGGAAAAGCCTAACACAGTGTGCGCTTGGGTTTACAGCTTTCAGGTGATTTTGTACCGACCACAAAGGTGTCCCGAGAACAATGCACAGGAACCAACTGCAGAGATTCCAGCTAACTCACCCCACCTTCTTAGGATGCTACTGAGGTTTTAAGAAGCGGCATGCGATGTTTTGACACCTGTGCATCATTAGTGCCCCCAAAAAATCCTGAGGAGAGTGGCAGCCTTGTTTCTGATGACTATAAATGTATACACCTTTTCACCAGCTACGACTGACTATTAGATGGATTCAACTACCTTAATTTATTAGTTGGAAAAGATGGTGCTACCAGACTCCTTAGGATCTGGGGCCACCATAGGCAAACAGGGCTCTGCTCCTACAGCAGCCTGGTCCCATGGGTGGGGATGCTGCTTCTGTTTAGATGGTAAAAGAGATGGAAGGCTACTACCTCATGTTCAGTTTTACTGGCCCGGCTTGGTGCACAAGGGGGAGGACGCCACTACCCTCCTTCAGCTGCTCCTCTGCCACCAAGTGCCCAAGAAAAGACTTCCAGACTGGGCCGGGCTGGAGAGGCCCTTCCCTAGGGTGGTTCCCGGCTGGCAACCCGTCTCAGGTTGTTCCTCGTTACTTGCGTGGGTTGTCGGGCGGCTTCCTCCCAGTTGCTCCTCGGCGGCAGCGCCCTACAGTAGGTCGCCTCCCTCCCTAAAGTCACTTGAGCAATGGGGAGAGAGGCGGGATCGCCAAGCGCCTGGGGAGGAAGAGGCGCTCGACTGGAGGCGGGCGTAGAGGCGGCGGCTTGCACAGGGCGACTCTGCAGCCGGGGAAAGCAGCGAAGGGTGGCGGGGCACGGCCGCCCAGAGCAGGTGGCCATAGCGGGAGAGCCGGATCAGGATTCCCCGTCCTACCAGGACCAGAGACCACCGCAACGACCTCAGGCAAGTGGCTGGGATACCGCGTGGCATAATCCCCCCAGTAGGGTGCCCTCTACCCAGCTCTCACGTCTGTGGCCGCGCCGGCTGGGAGCGATGTTAAGTGCTAGCCCCACGCGGCCGAAGGGCAGCAGCGACTAAGAGAAGGCAGGCTGGCGTCGAGGGAGGGAGAGAATACAAGGGATGGCACGAATATGGAAAAAGGCATCGAGGAGGAATAGAGGCGCTGAGAGGGGGAAAAAAAAAAGCGTAACCTGGCGCGTCCGTTTCCCTCGTCTGAGTGAGTGAGGCGGGAAAAGGGAGGGTTGACCCAGGAGAGTTGGCTAAGTTGGACCAAAGTCTTCCCGCGCCAAGTTGGCTCCCCGCTTCTTTGCCAGTTCGGTCCCCCCTCAAAAAAACATCCCACCGCCGCGGTGGGAAGAATGAACGAAGCAGGAAGGCATTTTTTCCCCCTTTCCAAAGCGGGATGGATTTATTTCAGCCTTGGAGACTCCTGAACTGTCCTTGAATCCCCAGGGTCAGAGACCACCTCTCCCCACAGCAGAGCACGTCTGTCTTGTCGGAGGAAGGCTGGAGGGGAACGCGGGAGACGAAACCGCTGCAGACGTCTCCTGTGCTCCCTTTCCGTAAAGCAAAAACAGGAGCCGCTCCTGATCAGTTTCGGGCACCTCGGGGTTTGGAGGCAGCGGCCCCGCCCCGATGAGGGCGAGTGAGGCCAACAAGAGCTTTTCAGACTTCCCACAGTATGAAAAGTCCTTTGGGGGCCCAAAACTCCCGAGTTCTGCTGGGAGGGCTCTCAACATGCTCGTGCTTGGAAAGGTATGGTAAGGGGTTGCGCTGACCTCTGGCTATGGATAAAATAGGTCTAGTGGACTTTAATAGAGAAATGGTGCCAAAACCGACCCAGGCCAAGCGATCCTGTTCAATTAAGTTTGGGGGGGGCAGGGCGGAGGAAGGCAGAGAATCCAATTAAAGGGAACTTGAGACTGCTGATTTCAATCAGTTGTAAACCAGGGGGCTGAGTTGCTATCCCAGTATTTATTTAATTAATTAATTAATTAATTAATTAATTAATTAATTTATATGCTGCCCCTCTCCGAAGACCCAGTAATATGTCCTCTCTTCAGTTTAATCAGGCTGGAATTGGTGTACCCTAAGCCAGTGTTTTTCAATGATGGTAACTTTTAAGTTGTATGGACTTCATCTCCCAGAATTCCCTGGCCAACATGTACTTCTGTTACTCTCTGTCCATCCAGGAAGTTTCAGAACTATTGCAACCCCTGGGATTCTCCAATCAGGAGAAAGGGGAATGTATTTAGCTATGCTGGAGCTACAACAGTTACCAGTTGTCTGGAAAGTATCTTAGGCCAGTGTTTCTCAAGGTGGATAACTTTAAAATGTGTGGATTTCAATTTGCAAATTCCCCAGCCACCATGCTGACTGAGGAATTCTGAGATTTGAAGGCCACACAATTTAAAAGTTGCCAATGTTGAGAAACACTGTTTTAGGAATATGCTAATTCCAGCCTGAGTAAACTAAAGAGAATAGGATTGACCAGCATAGGGACACTTGCCCATAGTGGGCATCTAGACGCATAGAGGAAATTCATAAGTCTGGGCTGAGGAGTAATAGAGCTCTTCTGTTGGTGTATTTCAGCAGCCAATATTTAAGAGCTGCTGCCTATGATTCAGGGGGTGGTAAAAACTAGAAGTTATTGTTAGCTTGATTCTCCATAAACCTGTCAAGTCCTTTTGAAAACCACCCAAATTGGCTGCCATGACCACACCTGTTAGCAACAAATTCCACAGATTTCTTAAGCCAGGTGAAGAAATTTCCTTCTATTGACCCTGAACTGCATGCAAAATAGCAAAGTTTTTTTAAAAATAGAAGTTGAAGACTACAAAGCAGAATATCTAGGGATCTCATTTGCTGGCCTGTTTGGGTAAGTTAGGCAGGTCCTTGTCAGTTTACTTGGGATTAGTTCCATTTTTAGGCAGAATGGGCCTTTCAGGGGGGGCAACCTGAGCTGAGAAAGTCCATTGTTTAAAGGAGGTGGAATGTTGATGTAATCAGACTGATTGAGGATGGAAGACTGGGGTTTGTCTCTGTTGCAATTTCCTTGTAAAGGCTGCCCTTGGGCCAATCTGGTTTTGATAGGATTAGGGCCAAACAAAGAAAGGAACTTAGTTTGACCCTGATTCCATCTAAAAGACAGAGAGAAAAAGGGTGCAATGTCCATTTTGTTTGTTAGGTTTATTTCCTCTACTACAGTATCTTCCCTTTGTAAGGAGCCGGACTGCTATAGCGTTTCTTGAAAGGATGCTGTTCCAGACTTTGAACCATGTTAGTAGCTCTTTTCTGCATTCTCTATAGCTCTCTAATATCCTTTTTTAAGGTGTGAGCAGAACTGTGCACAATATTCCAAGTACAGTCTTGCAATGGGTTATATAAAGACATTGTTCTATTGCTCTTTCTGATGACTCCGAATAGGGAATAGGCTTTTTATTGAACCTGCACCCTTAATTATGGGTGTATATAAAGTCCCATGCTTGGTTAGTCATTTGCCCATTGAAATCCCATTAATATACAGATAGCGTTTGGGCTTTTTAAAAAAAATATTTATGCATCGTTTTACACTGAACTGCAGTTGCATTTCCCTTTATGAGCTGTGTTTCCCATTTTCAAACCTATTCACTCAATATTGACAATCTTCCCAATTTTTGTTTGATTTTAACACCTTGTTTGGCATCAATAATTCATGGTTCACTTCTAAGTCCAGGGTCACTGTGCAAAACCAACTTTTGTGTTACTTTATGGCTATGTAGTTACCCTCACCTCACCATGCCTGCAGATTGCTGTAAAATGTCTTTAGCAGGTTGTTGTATAATCTCTAGTTAGGTAATGATGCATTCTTAAATGTAAGGTAAAATTGTAGAACCTGTCCCCATGGAACATAATTAGCCATGTGCTACAGGATGTCACACCTTAGAAACAATGATTTTTTAGGGCGTTTTATTTTTAAATACATTGTTTTCCTTCAGGAACAATTCTCTGATTTTAATATCTTTCCAAGGACCATTGCTGTTCAAGCTTTTTCCACATGCCAGGAGGGTGCTGAATAAAATGCAAAACGTTTTTAGGTTCCAACTTCAAAATATACTTTCTACCAGAGAATCTATGGGACTTTGCATGACCTGGTCTCTTATTAAGGTTTTACCTGAATTGTGGTAGAATCTTTGTACTTTTGCAGACCTACCCATTCTGCCAAAAATGGAGATTTAGGAAAAGAGGGCAGGGCTTTCCTCTTTTTTTTTTCTTTTTACTTTTCATAAATAAGAAACAGAGCTTGCTTATTCGACCTAGGTTATCAGCACTTGAATGTACCAGAAGTCCAGTTCTGTTTGATATAAGAAACTTGACTTTCAGGTATCAACAGGAACCTCTCTACAGAAAGGAGAAACTGGAGGTCACAACACTTTCGATTTATAAAGCTGCTTTATAAATCATTTATGGTTTGTGTTTTCAAGAGTCAACTGGAGCAAGAGATCTCTCCCCCCCCACCCTCCACCCCATCCCCTCTTCCACCCCCACCCCCCCAAACCTCACTAAATTCTTCTGAATCTCAGAATACACGTTTGGCTTTTATGGCCAAAACCTGCTTGGGAGAAAATTTTGTGGTAGCTAATAATTTATTTTTTAATACATTTATTATATTTCTAATCAGTCCAATACTGTTGTAATCCACCTAGAGTCACTATGAGCCAGTAAGTGGCCATATAAATTTCATAAACAAACAAATAAATAAATAAATAAACAAACAAACAAACAAACAAATAAATAAATAAATGCATGCATACATACTGTACAGTAATTGAAGATCTCTGGGCAAATTACAGTGCACCAAACACTATTAAGTGTTTCTTTAAAAATAATCCACCCACTGTTCAAAAGAACAAAAACAATGTGCTTTAGTGAAGAAGGAACAGAAAGATGCCATTTTGTTTGCTTATATTTTCATTTATCGTCTTGTTACCTCCCAAAGTCAAATGTGCTTTTATATCAAAGAGGTTACAATAAAAAAAAGTGAAAAGG
The DNA here is from genome assembly GCF_059756535.1 of Pantherophis guttatus. Taxonomy (NCBI): domain Eukaryota; kingdom Metazoa; phylum Chordata; class Lepidosauria; order Squamata; family Colubridae; genus Pantherophis; species Pantherophis guttatus. Next base: position 173,952,575 of record NC_142064.1, read on the forward strand.
AAATAAAGCCTCTCTGGGAACTAACTGGATGTCATTCAGAAGTATGAAATGGGAGATAGGATTCTTGGTTTCCATATCTTTAAGGGAAAGCAAAGCAAATTAGAATAGAAAAATCTTTATATTCATTTACGAATTTATTTGCTCACTTGCAGTAGAATGGAATGGAATGGAAAAACAGAGTTGGAAGGGACCTTGGAGGTCTTCTAGTCCAACTCCCTGCTTAGGCAGGAAACCCTGCATTACTTCAGACAAATGGTTATCCAATCTCTTCTTAAAAACCTCCGGTGTTGGAGCATTTACAGCTTCTGGAGGCAAGTTGTTCCACTGATTAATTGTTCTAACTATCAGGAAATTTCTCCTTTGTTCTAAGTTGCTTCTCTCTTAGGTTGCTCCAGTAAGAAGATTCTGATAGTGTTAATATTTTAAATTTCTTTCTCTGTGTATTAGGAGATCTAGAGGAGAAAAATTGACAGCTAAGCTTTCTGGAAATCTTCTGAAATGGAAAGGTGCCATTTCAACACAATGGGAAAGGAAATTTTCCAGGAGAATAACACAAGTAATCTACACTCTCTATAGTGGGCAATACATTTAGGTAACCCTCACTTACTGTAGCTAGTAACTAACCAAGAAGCAAATTCTATGATTCTTGAAAAACAGAAGACGCTAATGGAAAAACCTATGTAATAAGAGAAAAGGCTAAAGGGATTTTAAAGAATCTATCACAATCAATCTATTTTTGTGTGTTTTTCCATCACTTTTGATCAGACTAAGCCCCTCTTTGTCATAAGTAAAAAAAAAAATACTAGTCCATAGGATGAAGCCACAGCGTTTGAGTTTATATCAGTATCACTCTTCTCTCTTACACATTGGAATGTGCTTTTCTATTTGGTCCTATCTCATCTGTGTGGGAATTGTCTCAGTACTTCAGCATTTTGGGTGTCAACTAATGCACATGAGCATGACCCCATGATGATATTAAGTCTCATATTCCTGGGTAACCTGTTGCATACATATTGTTTGGGACATCTCTTACCAGGCCAGTGTAATGGGAACATAGTTACTATAGCAACTGGAATCTGAAAAAAACACCCCATTCTATATTGACAGAAGATACCCTATAGCTATGATGGCGAACCTATGGCACACGTGCCCGAGGTGGCATGCAGAGCCATCTTTCTGGGCACGCGAGCTGTTGCCCAACTCACCTGCAGCTGCGCACGTATGCGTGCCCCAGCTGGTATTGGGGCGTCTGGTGCACATGCGCACAATTCAGGGGACCCAGCTGGTCTTCAGAGCTCTCCTGTGCATGTGTGCCTGTTTGCGCATGTGTGCGACAGTACTTGTGTGCAGCGTTCACCCACGTGCATTGTGCATGTGAAAACCGTGAGCATGTGCAGATGGTGCGATTGGATGTGCAGCGCACGGGGGAGTCACACGAAAGCCACGTGCATGCACAGATGGTGTGGTTGCATGAGCAGCGCATGGGGCCACTCACGAAAGCCCTGCGCATGCGCAGATGGTGCAGTTGTGTGCACAGCACACGGAGGAGCCACGCATTAGTGAGGATAGCACGCAAGCGTGCAAAGCACGCAAAGCGCATACCTGTTTGGTACTCGGTGAGTAAAAGGTTCACCACCACTGCCCTATAGGCAAGAATGTAGCTGAAAGGTTACAAGTATAATTCTTTTGGGCTGTTGTTGTCCAGATATCCATATAACTTGGTCTTATTGCCTTTCCATTTTAAGCTAAAGAGAAAGACGATGACAGAACTTGCCATAGGTTATAAGAAATAAAATCATTTCTGTAATAATCTATCCAAGCACTAGATTTTCAGCTGATGACTAGAAATTGACTCCATTTTCACAATGACTACTATCATAATTGGGTGAGTAGAGAGACAGGTTCAAATCCTTCCTTAATTGTGGAAAACTCCTTGGGTGATTGTGGGGAAAAGGAAGAGGAGGAGGAAACACTATATATACTACCTCAAGCTCCTGAGTAAAAAGTAGGGTATTAAACAGAACAACAACAGTAGTATCTTCTAAGGTTTGTATTTCATGGGTTGACAATTCCACCCCTGAGATGTGATCCTGGATGTACAGACATATCCTCAAACCCGACAAAACATTTGAACATTGCCTGGCAAAGAGAATTTTCTGAAATTTAATTACCATTCTGAGATTTTTAGGGTTGACAGGAAATGCTGAATTTTTAAAAATGATGTATTTATATCTTGCCTTTTTTCCACTATGGAACTCGAGGCTATGTATACAAGGTCCCAAAGCAGCTCACCAAGGTATTAACCAAACCTAGATGTGATTAGCTGTAGCATCACTCAAGGAGTTTTTTCATTTAGTGTTAACTTCAGAATTAGGAATAAAAATAAGTAATATTTGGTTTCTTGTATTTGATCATTCAACGTATTTAAAAAAGTTAAAATATAATGCATTTTAAAACATTAAAATATACCGGGAAAAAAATTAAAATTTATTATATAAAATACATTGAAATATGTTAAAATATAAAATCAATTAAAACTGACAAATATCTATAAGGAACTGCGCTCTAATGGTAGTTGAAAGCTAGGGCTTTCCTGCTCTTCTGAAGCTTTGGATCATATTCTGCCACTATCTTCAAACATGGCTTCCAAAAGTGCTGAACTTCAGCTCAGTCAGAATGGCCTAACAGAGCAGATTGGTGAAGGCTGTACTACTCATTCCTAGATGTGAGGATCATGTGTATTGAAACTTTTATTAGGGCTTTTAATAAAATAAATGCTTGTAAGAATAACGGGTGTCAAATGAGAGACCAAAAACATTGGCTTGTTTTTATATCCAGATTAACAGATAGGAAAAAGATTTAGAGCAGCTTCCTTTTTGTGTAGGCTTGAGTAACAACTTTAAATCCACAGATAATTTATATGTTCCAGACATGCCTCGGGTGTACAAGAAGAGATGATTACAGCTCCTGCATCGAGCCTTGAATTAACTTCGGATTCAACTAAACATTCCTGAAATGGAATGTTAGAATAAACTTCTTGTCTTTTTTATGGCAGGCAATATGATTCCGGTGGCTGAATTCAAGCATTTCACAGACCAGCAGCCTGCTTTCAAAGTTCTCAAGCCTTGGTGGGATGTGTTAGCTGAGTACATCACCATAGTCATGCTGATGATAGGCGTTTTCAGCTGCACTCTGCAAGTGAGTGAGTATGGAACAGTGATGGGATTCAAAAAAAATTTACTGCTGGTTCTGTGGGCATGGCTTGGTGGATGTGGCAGGGGAAGGATACTGTAAAATCTCCATTCCCTCCCCACTCCAGGGAAAGGATACTGCAAAATCCCCATTCCCTCCCGATCAGCTGGGACTCGGGAGGCAGAGAATAGATGGGGGCAGGGTCAGTCAGGTGGTATTTACCAGTTCTTTGAACTACTCAAAATTTCTGCTACCAGTTCTCCAGAACTGGCCAGAACCTGCTGAATACCATCTCCGGTATGGAAGCAGACTATAATTCCAGAACAAGATTATGGAGTCACTGATTGAAATTGCAGAACAGGATACTTATGACAGAAAGGGCTTTGGAAGTTGATTACATATACTGGGATGGGTTTATAATTTGATCCTGAGAAAGGGTGATTTTTTTTCAGCCTAGGGTGATTAGAAATCATATAGAAACATGTTGGGCAATCTTTTCTTCCCCAGTGACTTCTTATATTGCAACAGGATTAGAAGCCTACATGCATAGGCATACACACTCTCATGAATTATTTACATATAACAAATGAGTCAAACATATCTGATTCCTCTCCCTTCCCCTCATGATCTTGATCAAAACAAACAAATAGCTTAAAGAACAAATGAATCCAAAGTTCTCACTCAAAACTTAAAACATCCAGGCTGAAATTATAGTTTTGGGCACATTATGAAAAGACTTAATTCTCTTTGAGAAGTCTATACAATAATGGTGAGGAAGGCGAAAGAAAAGAGAAAAAGTACCACTGGCAGTAACAGGAATGGATTCAGTTACAGTGGCATTTGGGTGCACTGTGGAGCTGGTCTATCAATATGGTTAAGAGTTAACCCCAACTTAATGGCACGCAATCAGTCAATACCTTACTGACAAATGTGTCACATGTATGAAAATCAGATATGGTGTAAGTTGGATATACTGAACAATTCAGCACTATAGAAAACGTGAGAGCTGGTATAGTAAAAAAGCATATAGAAAAACAGTATTGTATATTGGGTGATGCAACAGACACAGTGAAGGGACTTCTGTATGCCTCTATCACATATCTACTCAACTTGCATAGTTGACATTCTACTAAGAAGTCCATTGGAAAGAAGCCCCATAAAGGATTAAGGGGTCTAGTAGTTTGTTTCTAGAATTCATCACAATTGGTTATTAAAATACTGCTAGCATAAATTAACAAATGCTGGCCAAAGAGTTATGGATGCTCATTTGCTGCACAGGGAATTCCAGTCCCAGATTACTGCAGGATTCATCCCATCCCGGGAGATAAAAAAATAGAAAATCTGAGAATACATTTGGGCTACATGTCCAGAAGGATAGAATAATTACTGTTGACAGTGTTTCAGAGCAAATAACATTTGGGGAAATGCCCATCATTAAAGATCTAGACTAGCTTATTCTCTGTTGTGATATTTTTCTCTTTGTTATATATTTATATAACTCCTCTGGGAATCTACCAGATCATTATTATGTGATGTAAACTGTTGTATTATATGGACTCTGATATATCATGTTTCTTTTCCTCACTTATATGTTGTGGCAGGTGATACATGACAAAATCATCTGCCTTCCCAATCATGTTCCCAGTGGTACAGCTTTTACTGATTTAACTTGTGAAGATTTCACCAAGAAGACAATCAATAACTCTGAACCAATCAAGTCTTCTGTCCGCCAGGAAATGAATGGATTACGGAACAACCTAGATCTTCAACAGTACAGCTACATCAATCAGATGTGCTATGAGACAGCCCTTCATTGGTATGCTAAGTACTTTCCTTATCTTGTTATTATCCATACACTGATGTTCATGGTGTGTGCCTCTTTCTGGTTCAAATTTCCTGGTACCAGTTCCAAGATTGAACATTTTATCTCCATTATGAGCAAATGTTTTGACTCACCTTGGACTACTCGAACCATCTCAGAAGTTTCTGAAGAGGAGAATACAAGCTCAGGAAAGGTGAATCGGATCAGGAAAAGTAATGTTCCCAGTGAACTGATTGAACTTTCTCCTACAGGAGGCTCTGTTACAGCAAAGAAAGTTGCAGAGTCCCCTTCCAGCAGCATGTTGGGCAAAAAGGAAGGCGAGGAAGCCAAGGCTTTGTTTGAAAAGGTGAAAAAATTCCGACTCCATGTCGAAAAAGGAGACATTCTTTACACAATGTACATCCGCCAAACTGTTCTCAAAGTTTGCAAATTTCTAGTTATTATTGTCTACAATGCAGTCCTGGTTCACAATATTAAATTCATAGTGCCCTGTAGTGTTAAAATGGAGGATATGACAGGTTATGACCATTTCTGTTGCAATCATACCAAAGCCTGTCTCTTCTTTAAGCTGGCTATGTGCTACCTCTGTTTCCTTGGTGTGTATGGTATGACCTGCCTCTATACTCTTTATTGGCTTTTTCACCGGCCACTTAAAGAGTACTCATTTCGCTTTGCTCGTGAGGATACCGGCATTAAGGACATTCCTGATGTGAAAAATGATTTTGCTTTCATGCTCCATCTCATAGACCAGTATGATTCCCTTTACTCCAAGCGCTTTGCTGTATTCCTCTCTGAGGACAGTGAGTTCAAACTTAAACAGCTCAACCTCAATCATGAGTGGACACATGATAAATTGCAGCAGAAACTGCAGACAAACCCTAGTGGGCGCCTAGAACTCCATCTCTTCATGTTGCCTGGGTTGCCTGACACTACTTTTGAGATGATTGAGTTGGAAGCTCTAAAACTGGAATTGCTCCAAGATGTCACTTTCCCGGTCTCAGTAACTCAACTGATCAATCTCCAAGAGCTAGTGCTGATCAACTGTCCTGCTAAGCTGTCCTTTACCTCCCTTAAGTTCTTCCGTGAACAGCTGAAGGTGATGATGGTAAATTTTGATGACATAAAAGATATACCTGTGTGGATCTACAACTTGAGAGGTTTGGAAGAGTTGTACATCTCAGGATTTTTCAACCAGGAGATGGGCCGGACAGGAACTCTAGAAAGCTTACGTGAGCTAAAGAACCTAAAGGTTTTGACACTGCACAGCAACATCTCAAAACTGCCACCCAGTGTGGCTGATCTGGCCACTCACCTGCAAAAGCTCAGGATACATAATGATGGGACTAAGTTGGTAGCCCTCAACAATCTCAAGAAGCTCTTCTCGGTGCAGGAGCTAAAACTAATAAACTGTAACCTGGAACGGATCCCCCATGCTATCTTTAGCCTTGTGAACTTGCAAGAGTTGGACTTGAAGAATAATAAGTTGATTTCCATTGAAGAAGTCATTAGTTTCCAGCATTGCCGAAAGTTGATATGTCTCAAACTTTGGCACAACCAGATTTTTACCATCCCTGAACATATCCGCAAACTCAAGACCTTGGAGCAACTTGACCTCAGCCATAATTACATTGAAGCTCTCCCTTCACAACTCTTCATGTGCACTAGGCTACATTATTTGGATCTTTCCTACAATAAAATTCAGATCATCCCTTCTGGGATGGGAGTTTTACAAAGCCTTCAATATTTCGCTGTTTCGCACAATTGCTTGGAGACGTTGCCTAATGAAATTTACTTCTGCAAGAAACTCAAAGTTCTCAAAGCCGAACACAACAAACTCCGGCGCATCTCAGATCGCATAAGCTGGCTTCCTTTGCTGTCCAGGATAGAGCTGAAAGGGAACCAGCTTGAAGCCCTACCCTTGGAGATTGGTCAGTGCAAATTCCTCAAGCGTAGTGGTCTGGTGGTGGAGAGCAATCTTTATGAGACATTGCCTTTAGAAGTAAGGGTAAAAATGGAGGACGAATGACCGATGTGAACAGTAGTAAGGACAGAGTAATTTCTCAAGTGCCGACTGTGTAGGGATAGAACCAGAACATGTAAGAGTTTGGCTCTATTCATCCCAGATGCTCTCCCAGTAAGTCCCAACTTTTTTCCATGTCACCATGGAATGGATGTGATAAGACTTAGTCTAGCAAATCTGTATCTCAGGATGAAATCAGGAAGGAACTGACTGCTTCAGCCCCACAAAGAGGGGTAGAAAAAAGAAAGTGACATTTTGTTTTTGTTTTGTTTTTGTTTTTCTGAAAAACACCAATTTTCAGAACAGTTAAATAGGATAAATAATTTATAAGGAAAAAGGCTGTACCAGACCAAAGAATCATTGTATTTAATTTTTTGTGTCTATTTATGTACATATTTTTGAACTGCTCTGAAGCTTTGCTAGATACTCTTCTTCAAGTGGATTTGTTTGTCCACTCTTAAGCTGCAGCTTCTTGTTACCATGTTTGGAGACATGGCCTAATTTTATCGAAAGTGATTCTGGGTGATGTTTTGCCTATTTATTGCAATAGGTGAGAATTAGTCAGGGACTAGGAATCTTGCATAATTATCAAAATAACCTAGTTCTCTTTATTCTGTTCTTTGTTAGAAGAAGAATTGTGTTCTGAAATGTTGAAGAGCCAAACCACAAAGCATTTGCTTTGATCAATAAGGATTCATCATATGATGTAACTTCTAATTTTTCTATGTCAGATTGGCCTAAATCCTATCCAGCATTCTGCCAATGTGAGCATCTCTGCAGTGCAGTTTCTGTCATGGAGGTTGTCCATGTACTTGGCAGAGTGGAAGTATCTCCCATGCATAGCAAGTGCTGGGAAATATTGGGGCGATTCTCCTAATTTTTTCCTCCTTATCAGATGACAAATATAGGAAATATACAGTGTAACTCTTACATCTTATTAATGTGATTGTCTGCCAATTCCAGGAGTCTTAAAGGACAACTTAATTTTTAATCCTACTATCTTCTGCCTATAGAATGGAAATCATAATTGTTGTCATGCAGTTTTAAAGACTTTTGACAAAGGCCTTCAAAGAAGACTCTTGAACAAGTTGCTGCAGTCATAAGATAAAAAACAAGTTATCTAGTAATTAGTAAGTAATAAATCAGTAAGGGAACATGAAGTATTAATATATCCCATTCAAATAGAAAACGTATATTGATATAAACTATCACTTCTTGAAATGCAAAGTTTTCAGGAATCTACAATTGAAAGTTTTCTGTTGATTTATTTGAAGAAAGCATTAGATCCTTGCCTTAAGTTCCTGCCCTGATGGTACCTCTGACAAGCTGTCCGGGAAGTGCTTTGCTTCTAATCGGAGCAAATGTCATTCCATTGAAGTAGCATCAAGCAAATGCTTTGGTGGGAATATCAGGTTATGGCTGGGAAGGCTTCAAAAGACTCTTACATGAGGAAACAATCCAGTTTTTCTAGGTCATGGATATCAGTGCCACTCATCTCCGATGGGATTTTCATTATTTTGTAATAATGTGTTAAAACAGTGCTAAAACAGTTAAAGACAACAGTGCAAAAGGAGAAACGTACAGCTTTAAAGAGATTTCAAAAATAACTGTAAAAGATCTGTGAAGACCCAATCATTATTATTTATTTATCTTCATTTAGTATGAATGATCAACATTTACCAGTAGTTTAACTGGTTAGTTGATTGATAAGGCAATTTATTTAATGGTAAACCACTAGCATTCTATACATGGTGTATCAGGTTCACCTCCAGTTTAAAGAATAAATAGCTGGTGATAGAAGCTATTTGGTATAAAGGTCTAATTCCTGAGGGACTCTAAGCCTAATGTTGTCTTGTATTTTTGGATTTGACACCAGCCCTACGTACCAACACTGTATGTATGTATGTATGTATGTATGTATGTATGTATGTATGTATGTATGTATGTTGTTTGCAGTTACAACCAGTGTCAAGAGTTATATTTTTGCCAATAAAATAGTCAAGAGGCATTTAGAAACATTCATAAACTAGTATCCTGAATTATTATGTACTTCCATGAAGGAAAGATTGAAAACCATAAATATATAGTTATGTCATTTATGGTAGCTATCCTCTAAATAATCATTGTTAATGACCCAGACCTGTAGGACAAACAATGGAAGAATTAAATTTACTTGGTAATTGCCCAAAGAAACCTTATTCAAGTGTCAGTGAAATATTATATCACACTGAGCAACTTTTCTCAATCTTTTAACCTTGGAGAAACTGTGAAATAATGTTCAGGTCTTGTCTAAAAATGGCAAAAAATATAGACACATCATAAAACAATCCACTCAGCAAGAGGTTGACTGACTCATGTCGTATAAGCCCAAAATTAAGCAAATCATACTATGATTTAGTACAGTATACAAAACTATCCAAATTAAGGTCATTCACTGAATAATGTGGCTGAATGGAAATTTAATCCTAGCTCTTCTTAATCTAATTCCAAGTCAGATCCACACAGCTGCATTTTCGTGCTCCCTTCCTGCCACACCACCCTAAATCTGGCTACCCAGATTATAGATCCAGTCTGTGCTTCATGCAGCTGTCCATACAGCTTTAATGTACAGCATTCAAAGAGCCATGACTTTTAGTCCCTGGACTGAATTTCCAGCCCCATCCAATGTCATTTAGCACATTAAGGGGCTCCTGCATAAATGCACACATGATGGCTTTGGTTACTCCGTGCTTTTCTTTTTCTTTCTTTCTTGTCTATGGAGATTCTCAGTCATCCAGGTCATGGTTGTCCCAAAGGTGCTTTTTTCAAGAGGCAACTGGACTATCAGAAACTGGACTTTCTGAAAGTCCAGTTGCCTCCTGAAAAATGCACCTTTGGGACATTCTTTCTTTCTTGTTGTACAGATGGTCATTTTTCTAAAATCCTGTTGTGGTCTGCCAGCAGCCTGCGGAGCTGGCAGCAGAGTTGGGCAGTGAGGAGGCTGGGGAGGAACATGGGCCAGTCCTGGAGTCTGGGGAAGGCTCGGACGAGGGCTCTTTGTCAGAGGCAGAGATGGAGCCAGGGCCATTTGGGAGTTATGTGCAGACTCCGGACCTCCAGAGTCAGACATCAGAGAGGCAAAGGAACAGGAGGAGCCTGTTCCTAGTGTGTGCATGCGCAGAGCTGCCAGAAGGCAAGAACAGTTAAAACAAAAGGGATGACTCAGGAGTAAGGCCTAGAGATGATTGGCCCCTCCCATAAGACTTAAAAGAGAAGCAAAGGCACGTGGGCCCTTTGCTGGAAAGCAATGTTGTTAATTCTGTTCCCAGTCAACATCTCTCTTTGATTCTGGACTCCGTGTGGCTTTGCCAAGTAGGTCTTTGGCAGCATGTCAAGGGAGATAAAGGTTGGTGATTATCTCGAAGGACTTCTCCCGAAGGACTTTTTGCAACTAATTGGGACTCAGCTGTGAATGGGACTCAGCTGTGAATGAATATAATTCATGGCTGTTGCAATAAAAGAGGGTTTGGGGACTACTCGTGTGTTTTAATGACTCAGAAAGCCTAGATCACAACAAATCCTTGAAACTGCAGGTTGACCAATTTACTTTACAACCACCAGGTGGCTGCAACGGGTTAGCTTTTGTAAGTCTTAGCTGCCACCTACTGATTGTCTGAACATGTACAATTGAAATATAGCCAGTGAATAACTGGACAGCTGGAAGTTGAGAGAGGATTGAGAATTGACATTGTAAACTACCCTAAGAAGGTAGCATGAGAAAACAGAAAACAGAATTTCTCTGGGAGCAATACAGGTGGACCTCAATAGTGACTGGCAACTCCATTACTAAGCCATAAAGTTGTTATGTCATGTGACTACACCAACTTATGAGATCAATTCACATTGCAGTCATTAAGCAAATCACCATGAGTCTTTAAGCATGATGTCATGTGACTTTAATTTGCAAATTCCTGCCAGCTTCCCCATTGATTTTGCTTCTTGGGATCTGGCTATGAAGGTCGCAAATGATGATCACATCATCTTGGGACATTGTGACAGCTGCATGTTTGTGACTATTGTCTCATTTTTCAGCACCCTCATAACTCTGAACAGTTGCTGAACAAGTGGTCAGTAAGGAAGGTCTACCTTGGCCGTTGGGAAGAGAATTCCCAATCAGACAGGCTGAAGAATTACAAGAGTAGAGACCTTTCAGTTACATTTTGAATTACATGTGTTAAGTCAGGAAGGGCTATTCAATTTTAAGGCTTCACATTCTAGGTGAGTTTGCCAACCACTTTAAGGCATGAAAAGTGGCTGTGGTAGCTGGAATTCTGATCTCCCTGGTAGCCGTTCGAGGATTTGAAGGGAGGCAAAGAGTACAGGAACCAGAGTTGAAGGGAGTGGTCTCGCAGGAAACTGGACAGATCTAATTGAAATGATAAGGCTTCCAAAAGAAAGCATGTCCTTTCAGGTTGCTTCCTCGATGTACATCAGTGATCCCTACATTGACTATACATGATGTCTTGGGATTGGACATGATGTCTTCGAGGCAGGATATTAAGAGAAATACCAGCTGCTTTCAGAACGCAGCCCTTAGACTGTCTCAGTATCTTAGCTGAATACAGAGGGGGCATCTGGATAAGTGGATTGATATGGGCCATCCATAAGTTGTGGTGAAGGAGGCTGGGCGGAACCCCAAAACTGTAACCATGACATTACCTTGACTTTCAGAGGAAAAGTAGAATGAGGCAGTGGCAAAACACTTCCTTATCACAGCAGGAAAATTGCCTAGACCAGATGATGAAAATCACCGGGAGCCAAACTTGATTCAAAGGCATTTTACCATACATTTCTTACAGACTTCAGGAATCAGATGTCATTATAGATTGGAAACACCATGAAAGACCTGCATATGCTTTTACCTTCTATCAGAGCCACTTAATCCACTTTTTCTCTTCCTAAAAGATCTCTAACGTTTCATCATTACTAATTATGTTTTCTGTTACATCTTGTTGCCACCTAGCGGTTGATGTTAATTAAGAAACGCCAGGGGGAAAAAAACCTAATTTGTCTCCTTTATCTAAGATAAAATGTGAAGGTTCATAATATCCTAACCATGATTTTTTTAAAGGTAAGGCAGATAACTAATTAGTTAGACCTCACTGGAAATTATGCACAGATGAAGCTTAATTCTGCATGTTACCAATTTGTTGTGAGCTATCTTTGGAAAAGAAATGCAGCATATTATATCTTGAAAACCCAGTCAAGAAACAGACTGCCTTTGTATAAAAAGTCAACCTTCCTGGAATTTTTTTCATAGCTTTCCAATGACAAGCAACCTTGTCTATTGGTATGTGCTAGGTGCATAGAGCTGTGTGTTTGAAGTGATTTGTTCTTGTATTGCATAGAGAAAAAAAAGGTAAAGGTTCCCCTTGCACATATGTGCTAGTCGTTCCCGACTCTAAAATGGACTCATCTCCATTTTAAAGCCGGAGAGCCAACGCTGTCTGAAGACGTCTCCGTGGTCATATGGCCAGCATAACTAAACGCCAAAGGTGCACGGAACACTTACCTTCCCACCAAACGTGGTCCCTATTTTTCTACTTGTATTTTTAATGTATTAATTGTATGCTAAGCAAATCAATAAATGAGGTTTTCTCTTAATATGGTTGCAGGTCTGAAAGAATAGACAGATGTGGTGATGTGAATTGTCAGAGCTAGAAAAGTTGAAAAAAATTCCAAAAAGCGAATAGCATGCCATTTCTGTATTGTTGCCAAGAAAGGTCCATATATGTGTCCCTGAAATCATCAGAAATTGAGCTTTATTGTAAGAAATCTTTATCTTTTAAGATGCTGTCAATCAGCACATCAGCAGATTGGAACAGAAATTGAAGGCCTCACTTAGCAGAATGAACAGGAGACTTTTAGCCTGTTGTACTCTTATTACAAAACAAGGAAAATGTGCATATTTCCATGAACTAAATCTCCCTCCTCTTACGAATATTAAAACAGAGTACAAAATATCTCAAATAAATTCATTACACTACATTTAAGCATGCTGTTCATTCGAGTGTTGTGGAAGAATGAGATGGAGTTGTTATTAATGGTAGCCTAGATGGAGATTATAGCCTCTCATTTTCAACAGAACCTAATTGAGAGGAGAGGCTCTTTGCTGCTATCTAGTAGACATCAGGAGTACTAGCAAGACCCTAACTCAAACTCAACCTGTCTTCCTGGAATTATACTATAGGTATCATCTACTACAGCTGCACAATGTTAGGAACGGACACATCTGTTTTGGAGAAATTGCATAATTGCCAAATGGGAATGTATAAACAAAGACTACCTGTATGTGTAACTTTTTATGCTTTCTTCCCCAACACTTTTTTGCCTTTGATGCCAAAATATTAGAGTCCTAGTGTTAAATAATTTAGAATGGGTATGTTTAAGCCTGCAGAAAGCCTAAAAATGTAAAGTACATTTATCTCATCTTTTTAGGACAAAGTGAAATTAAGTCAGCAGAAAAAATTGGGAACTAGTCTATACACCCACCCCTAGCTACAAGCCTGGGAGTAAAATATTTGAGCTGTGGCTGCCCATGTATTTTTAAGAGCATGTTATAGGCTTTGTCATAAAATGGCCTCCTTGGGAAGGTGTTGCCTGTTTGCAAACAGATGCCAGAACCAGCCATAAAACATGCACTAAGAGACAAGGTGATAAAATGGTTCCCCAAATCTTCATTCCCTCTAATTATTTCTATTATTATCAACTTTATCTTTTGAGTGATTGTTTTTCCTAATTAGTTGGGCACATTTCTAAACAAAAGCACAGGGCTCTAAGCACACATCACTTTAAAACTGGCTAGGAGGCAATTGCTTTATAGACAGCCTTCTGTGCTGCACAAATCAAAAGAGTAGAGGATGTGCAAGCAAACCAAGATGGTTGTAGGTATTGCACTTTTTTTATGGATAGCCATCTAGTTTTTCCAGACAGATTACCCAGGGAGGTGTGCAACACAGGAGAAAAAGCATTAGTTGCTACTTTTTCTTGCTTGCATTCCAGATTGCTTGCATTATATATATTAAACAGAAGAGACACTCTTCTTTAAAGCTCCTTGGGCAATTTCCAGATATTTTTAGCAACCTCCCAGATCGTTCCCCACTATCCTGTCATAACTGAAGAAGCTTCTTAGATGAGAAGCAAAATGTCTTCAAAAGAAAAAAAAAACAAGAAAGTCCAGTTGCCTCCTGAAAAAGCACCTTTGGGACAACCATAACCTGGATGACTGAAAATCTCTACAGACCTCCCAGATCAAGCTAATTATTGCCCCTGCAGGTGGCAGCAGTGAGCTGCCCTTGGAGCTCTGACTCTAAGGCCCCTTAGCTAATATTTAGATGGGAAACCTGAAACTTCCAGGGCAAATGGCTAGAGTCTAGACCAGCAACCAAGAACACTTTGTGGATGCTTCCTTCAAAACCTAAGCACAATTCCAGTATGTTTCTACCCAACATTGTCATGAGAATCAAAATATGGAAGAGCGACCTATGCTTCCTTAAATTTCTGAGTAGGCACCAGCTTAAGGCACCCAGGGAAGGGGACACCATAGAGTCCTCCCCACACATACACACCTATCATTTTATCTCTTTCACTGCCATACAGGGTGTCTTCGATTTACAAATGTTTGTTTAGTCACCGAAGTTACAACAGCACTGAAAAAAGGGACTTATGACCATTTTTCACACTTAGGACTGTTGCAGCACCGCCCCTCCCCCATGGTCATGTGATTTACATTCGGCTGCTTGACAGCTGACTCACATTTATGATGGTTGCAGTGTCCCGGACTCATGCGATCTCCTTTTGCAACCTTCTGATAAGCAAAGTCAGTGGGGAAACCAGATTCACTTTAACAACTGTTAGTAATTTAACAACCGCAGCAATTCGCTTAACAAATGCGGCAAAAAAAGACGTAAAATGAGGCAAAATTCACTTAATAAATTTCTCACTTAACATAAATTTTGGGCTCAATTGTGGTTGTAAGTTGAGGACTACCTGTATTCAACTTTAGTCCATGTTTTTCCCTTTGGCAATTGTCCTTATCCACTTTAATCCGCATTGTTAAAAACAAGTTTTCTTTGGCAGGGTGAAGTTTAAAAGTTTGGATTAAAGATGTCAGATATCCCGCTTGTTTCCATCTCCTGGTGTGAGAGTTTTGCCTCTGTAATTTTAATAGTGGGGCACCACTATTAAACTGTGTGTAGGTGCCAGCTGGCCTTATTAGGTGTTGTTGGAAGAATACATATTTTTTTTAAAAAAAATAAGTTCTCTTAATAGTTCTGTGATTTAATATGTTTAGTGATTTCTGCTAGCTTTTTTTCTTTTCCTCCTTCGTGTTTTGCTGTTTGCATTTCAAGAGAGGGCAATCATGCTGAAAGTGAATGAGTCCTCCTGGCTAGGTCACACTAGCTTTGTTCTTCCCCCTCTTCCAGTCCTTTCCTCCTGCATTCAGCTGCCATGGAGATGAAATAAAGCCTCTTGTGCTCTCAGGGTTGCCCTGAGAAATCGTAGGCAATCACAGATAAAGGAGAGAAGATTTGGGAACGGGCACCCTTCTGGATAGAAAAAAAGGAAGAGAAGATTGTCTGCAGAAAGGATCGGCTTCCTGCAGGTGAGGAGCTGATGCTAGACACAGGAAGTGAAAGAATAAGAGAGGGAAGGGAGATTCAATGGGCTTGTGGTCCGTGGTAGATAATGTGGGCAAACAGTAAGGTGGGAGGTATTTGTTTTGCCACATGGCACACTGAACTATAAACTATGGTTTACAAATCACATCAATCAGGCTTTGTGGTTGTTGTTAGTTGCGAAGTCGTGTCCAACCCATCGCGACCCCATGGACAACATTCCTCCAGGCCTTCCTGTCCTCTACCATCCTCTGGAGCCCATTTAAGCTCACGCCGACTGCTTCAGTGACTCCATCCAGCCACCTCATTCCAGGTCATCCCCTTTTTCTTTTGCCCTCAATCTTTCCCAGCATTAGGCTCTTCTCCAGTGAATCAGGCTGTATAACACTCTAAAATAAAGACCAACTCAGCTAGTGAATTACATACTTTGTCTAAAAAGTTATTAGACTAGCAGTTGTCATTGGTCTTAAGGCTATTTATAAAACATAACGGTAATAAAATGACCCAAACTGTAAGAAACTTCCCACTTGAGTTAATACTGTAAGTTTTTTTCCCCCAAGGCTTACTTGGGAAAAACAGCAAACAGTGTCATCTGCTCAGGAGACCTGCAACAGTATTTTTTATTGTATTTATTTATTTATTAATACTTTACATTCAGTAAAAGACAAGCATTTGAAATATATTTGATCTTTTGTTTCTCTACTAATATAGGTTGATTATTATACTACAGGTATTTCTCGATTTACAATTAGCCATTTAACGGCCATTCAGAGTTACAGAAGCCTTGGAAAGGATGCTTTACAGCCCATAAAACATTTCTGGTTGTTGTAAAATTTCATGTTGCTCACCTTCCCCATGGTAACATGACAGTATTTCGGGTGTTTGGCAAACAGTTCACATTTATGACTGGCCACAGTGTCCTGCAGTCCTGTGACTGTGATTTGAAATGTTTTTTGCTGGTTTCCAGCAAAAAAAACCCATTCAGTTTAGGTTTTAGGAGAATGGGTTCACCCTTATGACCATTTGATTTGTTCAGTGATTTGTGATTCAGAGTTATGATCATATGATATGCTTCATGACTGCCATAAAATTAAGTCTGAGCATGTGGGTGCCTCAATTTACAACTGTCACGACTTATAACCAAAATTATGATCCTAATTGTAGTCGTAAGTGGAGGATTACCTATAATTCTCTCTACAGCAGATGGGACAATGTATTTCAATTCAATTTTTTTGTAGCCTAATTTGCATTTCTACTAAACCATTGTTTGTTCAACCATTTTTCAGTAAATAAACCACATCTGCACAATGTAATTGGCAAAAGTCAAAATACCATAGTGGACACAATGCGTAAGCTCAGTCAGTGAGACTTACTCCTAGGGAGATAGATGGATGGATGGATGGATGAATAGGTTGGTGGGTGGGTGGGTGGGGATGGATGGATGGATGGATGGATGGATGGATGGATGGATGGATGGATAGATAGATGACAGACACACAGACGCAGACACATATATAAACTGAAGTTAGGACAACAAATGCTCTAAAATCTTCGCTTGTTTTAGTGCACCGGTGTCAAACTCGTGGCGTCACGTTGCTGTCACATGATGTTTTGTGATGTTTTCCCCTTCGCGGAGCTGGGGTGGGCATGGCCTGCGTGTGATGCATCCGGCTCATGGGCCACCAGTTTGACACCCATTTTAGTGCAAAAGCCAAACAACTTACTCATATTCCTAATAATTATTTTTTTTCTAGTGATGTTTACCCTGTCAGAAGTTACTTTCTTCAACGACAGCCTTGCCCAGTTCCAGTCTTTAAAGCCTTGGTGGGATGTTCTGATGGACTATTTGGGACTAGCAATGCTGATGATTTCTCTTCTCTCAGGGACTCTATTAATCTCTGTTGATAACATGACTTGCCTTCCTCTGAATAATAAGCTAAATGAGACTTCAGCAGTTGTACCCAAGCCTCAAGCTGTGGATAAAACCATCAGTGAAGAGCTTCCTGTGGCAAACAGTCATCGCTCAATCAATCTGGACTACCAACAGTATCTATACATCAGCTATGTCTGTTATCAGAAAGTTTTGCCCTGGTTCTTGAAGTATTTCCCTTACTTCGCACTTGTCAATTCACTGTTCTTAATGGCAAGCAACAACTTCTGGCTCCGATATCCTAAGACTTCATCAAAGATTGAACACTTCTTGTCCATTCTGTTGAAATGTTTTGAGTCACCTTGGACCACCAAGGCTCTCTCTGAAATAGGTTGCCCGCACTTCCTAGGTGTGTGCACTGTTAATATGGGGTATCTAGGACGACTCAAGTCTCCTTCCCCTTCTCCCATCCTAGATTCAAAGGATCGGGAACTTGGCAAGGCCCTTTTTGAGAAGATCCGTAGATTCAGGGCACACACTGAAGGTGGTAGGATGATTTATAGAATCTATTTGGGACAAACCATCTTCAAAACTGCAAAGGTTCTAACTGTGCTAAGTTATACCTTCAACTGTGTAGGATCTATCTCCTTCAAGCATCTTTGCCTGGCAGACATACAAAACGTCATTGGCTACTCTACATTCACCTGTACCCATAGCATGGCTTTCATTCTACAGAAATTGATAGCTACTTATATTTTTTTAGTATTCCTGTATGGAATTGTGGGGGTTTATTCATTCTTTTGGCTTTTGTGGCAACCACTGCAGAAATATTCTTTTAAGCAAGCACATGAAGACTGTCGTGTCTTTGATATCCCAGATGGACAGAATGATTTTGCTTTTTTGCTACACATGGCTGACCAATGTAATCAACTCTATTCATGGCGGCTTGCTAATTTCTTATCAGCCATGCACAAGAATGACATGCTAGATGTAGTCCCCAGTGGTAAATTGGGAACTAATGATAAGGCTGGTTCCCATTATCTTTCCCTATCATCAAAATAAAACAGATATTCTTGTAAGTAAGTGAATAACCATTCTAGCAAATCCTTAACAAATTATTTTATTGATTAAAAAGACCAGAAGCTGAGTGTTTCTGTTTTAGGTGCCATAAAAATTCAGGTGTGATCCACTTATCCAAACAGAAGAAAATCTTTGAAAATTGCATATAATAAACAAGAAATGCCCTTTGAAAATAGCCCAGATTAATTTAGGGCTAATGCAATTCTATTTTACTCCTTGCTAAAAGTTATGCAAGAAGAGAAAGTTATATTGGAAGCAAGTCACATGATAATATGCCTAGAATGAATCATTTATCCTAAGGGAAAATAAGTTTAGGAATTGATAAGTAGATAAAACAACCAGGTCATAATTTGAGTGTAGTGGGCTTTGAGTATAAAATGAAAGACCTGGTCTGACTGTTGTTATCTTATTGCCAAGTCCCCCAGCTTAAAAAAAAAGAAAATATATTTTACTTCTTATTTTACAAACATAAAAGGGAGCATCCTCTATAAATTGAAAACAGAGGAAATGGAAGAAGAGGAAGTAGAGGAATGCCAATCCTGCTCCTCCATAGGCAATAAGTGAGCAGAAACACACTGAACAAAATCTAGAGCACACTTCATTGCAACTAATACTGTTATGGAAATTGGATAGACTACAACAAAAGGTCAAATTCTCTGACTAAAAAAACCAATATTGGAAAAGCATTTTTTCCCTTTCCTTTTAAGCATTAGAGATTTGTCGGTAAAATGAAGAAAAAGTGATAAATATATGTCAGAGGAATTTAAATGAATAACTCTTACCATAGGAACTGGTTTTATTTTTCATTACATGATTACTATGAGAGATTATGGGAAGTGGGAAAGTCATGGAAGGAACATTGGATATAAAGCATCAAGAGATAAGAAAGAATTTGGTAATAAACAGCAGCTCAGCCCAGGCTGCAAAAAGCCTAGGAAGAAGAAATTGATGGTTCAAAGAGACACAAATCTTAATCAACCACTAATGCAAGAAGACAGGGAATTTGATGCTGTTTCCAAGATTCTCCAATTTACCTTCAATCCTAACATTAAACACACTTTATAGAAGTCTGTGTAATTCTTGCTTCCTTGTCTGTGCCTTGTTGGGAAGGGCTATATATCACTTGCTGAAAAGACTCTAAGGTTTGTAGAAACTGTGTGTTTCTACAGTTATGAATGTGTTTGTTTCACCGCAATGCTTATTGAGAGATAATTAATATATACCAAAAGTAGGAAATTTGTGTTGCTGACAATATTTGGGAGGGAGGGCAGAGGAAGGCACATGATCAGCTATCCTTGGCCTCATCCTAAGTAATAAGAAGTTTAGTTAAGATACATCTTGGACTTCAAAAAGGTTGATTTTAATACTGTAGATGGGATGTCATGGCAGGGAAAAGGCGCTCAAAACAGATGCAATGCTATTTTTAAAAATGAGTTTCACTCTACTCAAAAGTTGAAAATAATGGAAGATAGCTGCAGAAACTAAGATAATGCTACAAAAGTTTTAGTGCAAACTGAGCAGGACATGGAGGAGGTGGAAGACTGCCAGTTCCTAAAAGTAATAGCTCAAAGCTCATCATTCAGAGAATCCAGATGGATTCTCCTTTTCCTTCACCTTCCCTGGATGTATTTGAGCAAAACACAAGGAAGCAGCAATCTCAGAGCATTGTAAGGTCCACAACCCTGAAGTCTTTTTGTGCACTGATAGAAAAGTATGTTATCAGTCAAAAGGGAAGGAGGAAAAAAAAAAGGATCATTGCGTGCCATTTTACATACATTTATTCAATTTTAAAAAGTTCCTGCAAAGCTGCAACTTTTTGGTCATTTCTCTTTGGCTACTTAGGCTCTAGGGATGGTTGCACAGTACTGGTTGAGGCTGCCATGAATGTTGGAGCTGGGCATGGGGTGGTGGCTCTTATGTGCAGAGTAGCTAGGAGTAGTGTAGCCACTGGCTCAGTGGAGGAGCCCTGTTGCAAGAGGAGCCTTGGTAGTACAGTGGTTTAAAGCACCCTGTTATTAAGACCAGCTGCCTGCAATTACTGCAGGTTCGAATCTGGCCAGGCTCAAGGTTGACTCAGCCTTCCATCCTTTCTAAGGTAGGTAAATTGAGGACCCAGTTGTGGGGGCAATAAGCTGACTTTGTATTAATATACAAAAGGATGAAGGCTATTGCTATTACTATTACATTGTAAGCCGCCCTGAGTCTCCGGAGAAGGGCGGCATATAAATAAATAAATAAATAAAGATGTGGCATGCCGTGTACCTCACTCCTACCTTAGCCCCAGGCCATTGCTCTCAAACCTGGCCCCCTTTGTGGGGCTTTCCTTCCAGTGCAGTCAAAACCTGGGCAAGGCTCTGTCCAGTGGAGTCACACTCTGGGCAAAGGCTAGAATCTGCTCCTCCTGCCGCCACCATTTCAGCAGCCCTTTCTTGTTAGTTTTGGAAACAGAAATATTGCTCCCTGTCTGGTTTGGGATCGGCCAGTATGTATATCTCTTTTAATTGTCCCAAAGGTGCTCTTGCAAGAGGCAGTTGGGCTTTCTTTTATTTTTCTTTGAAGAGGTTTTGCTTCTCATCCAAGAAGCTTCTTCAGTTCCGACAGTTCTCTGTTTAATTATTACAAAGATGTATAAAGGAGAATATTTGTAGCTCAGGTTTGACAGGAGAGGTCCTTGGTGTTCTTTGAGTTTGGTTGTTTACTTTCAGACGTTTCATTACTTGAACTAAGTGACATCATCAGTATATTATAAAGATCATAGTTGAAGCCATTTGAAATCAGAAGCCATATGCCAGGAATGGAAAAGCCCATGGGCAGCTTATGGTTTTGGTCCTACTTTGCATCCCCTCCTGAATACTTTCTGATGAGCTAATTGCAGTCTCCCACAGTAAATACTGAGTTGAAGGCACTCCCACCTCCCCCAAAGTAGCTGGCAGGTGCTGAATCTAAATACTGGTCATAATTAAGCAGTATCTCTTTAGTCTGCATTACTGTAAACATGTCCTTTTCCAGTTCTTGTATTGTTATGGTTTTTTCCAGTCTCCTGGTTGTTAGCAGTTATGAGTTCCTAAAATGGGCCAATCCAAGTTTCTGCCAAAATTTCATTACAGTAAATCTGTGGCCCTATTTGCTGCATCGTAACTGTTTTCGTGCACTTCCACTTTAGACCTCCCCTTAAGGCCAGATGATGATGCTGGCTAGTTCATGAGAAAACATGCACCTTTTTCAGTTTCTGTAAATGGGGCAAGAGGTGGAGAAAATATGTTCACATAGGTGGTTCTGATAGGCTTGAAGCAATTTGCTCCAGGTTTGTCCAACTAAGTAGTCCTTTGTTATTTCAAATAAAGCGTTCCTTTCCATCATAGCCATCTAAGGAATTGGAAGAAATGTGCTTCAGGATTTCGACCCAGAATGGAATCTGGAAATCAAGAAATTCTCCAAGCAGGAGAACATAGCAAATATTTAAATTGATGTCTGGATGCCCTAATTTGGTGCCATTTGCATTCATGTAATGGGGTATTCTCCAAAGAGAATCCTAGCTCCCTTAAGCAGCTATATTTCTAATTGCTTTCTGTTTACAGTGGTCCTGCAAATTCTTGTTAATGGATTAAAGGAGACAGAATAGCATGCTGTAGAATAATAGAATATAAAAGTTGACAAGGACCATTAAGATAATTTGATCCAATCTCCTGCTCAGTGCAAGAATCTATCACTATACCTTCCCCACGTAGTCATCCAGTTAGATACTAAAACAAAATTGATTCTTTAAAAGTCACATGGGTATCCTTAAGTAAACTTCCAGAGCTGTTGAATGAACATTAGTATTCAGGATGAATCTTTGGTGTTGATCGTTCTTGCCAATTTAAGAGTAACAATTTCTTCCAAACTACTTTCTTCCAGATTTAGTAGACTATAGTTTCCATAAATAGGCTTTCCCAAACATCCAGCTATTATCACTTGAAACAGGTTTTTTTGTGCCTGCCATCTCTAATTTTTAAATAAAAAAGATTGTAGATTGGCTATTTTGTAGAAGTCTGGCTAGAACATGTGGAAGACTTCACTGAAAGCAGCACCCAAGCCAACTATGGTCAGGGATCATTAAATATCTAATGGTCTCTTACATCTCTATAATGCAACTCATGGATGCTTTTCATTAGCAGATTATGAGTACATAAATCAGTTCAATTTCAGTTTGGAATGATTGATGCATAGTTATACTAAGCTATTTGATTTATCCCTTCCTTTACATCCTGCCTATACGCTCAGAAATAGTGACTATTCTGAGTTATTTTTTAGCACTAAAGGGATCAAGGTTTGGGAGATGATTTTCTTAGGTACAATTGCTAATCCAACGAGGAAAATCTTTAAATATGCAACAGGATCTTAAGGTGTTAGAGCGATATATGACACGCATATGATGCATTTTGGCTTGACTTTTAAATTTAATTTAAATATATTTATAATTATTCTCTACTCCTGTGTTTAATAACCTTTCCTTGTCATATTAACTTTAAGACGTCCCTGGACATAACAAGCCCCATAATTACAGCAAACCCCACTAACTAGTTAATAAGTGAGCCACAACCTACAAGTTGATAAGCGAGCCACAATTTTATTTTATTTATTTGTCAAGAACATATTAGGTAATATATATAAGTATAAGCACGAATTGAATACATAAAATAGATACAAACAGAGGAAACATTAGGACAGGGACGGAAAGCACGCTGGTGCTCTTATGCACGCCTCTTAGGAATGGGGTGAGGTCAACAGTAGATTAGATTAAAATTAGATTAAAATTTCGGATGGCCGCGATAAGAAACCCGAGGACAGATGGGCGCTTCGATCAACCTCTCGGCAGGATCTCTCGGCAGTCTCACCAAACGTTAAACGACTTCACCACCCGCCTTTCTAGACTCCCTGCAGGTGCCGGGACCGGCACAGGGAAAAGAAAGCCGGTTTCAGCCTTGCGCATGCGCGCGAGTCCATCCTCCGAGGCAAGATAAGCGTAGGGCAAACCGGGGCCGGAGGAGGAAGGAGGATGGAGTTACGGTGGCCTGGTTGGTTCACACCGCGCCTGCGCGTTGCGGTGTTTGTGCATTCTGGCTGCGCGGCGGCGGCGGCGGCGGCTCCGGGGGAGGGGGGGGAAAGATGGCAGCGTCCTCGTTGGAGCAGAAGCTGTCCCGCTTGGAGGCCAAGCTGAAACAGGAGAACCGGGAAGCCCGCCGGCGCATCGACCTCAACCTGGAGATCAGTCCGGCCCGGGCTCGGCCTAGTAAGGGAGGGGAAGGGGCCCTGCTTGGCTATGGCAGGCCCAGCTTGGAAGGCGCTCGGAAACTGAACGGGTTGCAGTGGGAGTGGGTGTGGGGGGGGGGAGGGAAGGGAGATGCCGCCAAGGGGGGCGGGAGGGACGGGGCAGAAGGGAAAGAGCTGAAGCCGAGGCCTGTTTCCCTGAGCCTTGAGGGGGGAAGGAAGGAAGGAGGGAAAAGGGAAGCCCAGGAACTGCGCCTCGAGTTGGGAAGGAAAATAAGGGAAAGAGTGGGAAGGAGGAGTTTGGTAGAAGGAGAGGTGTACAGTGAGTGGAAGCCCCTAAAATGGGCGTGTCCTGGATTAGGGGGTCCCTGAAGCCCAATGTCAGCCCAACGTTCACAGTTAACCCAAACTAGGAGGTGAAGGTAAAGGACTGGCTGAAGGGGACCTGTCAGCATGGACAGGTCCGCCAAGTTGTTTAGTGGGTGTTGCACCGCCGTATTTGCAATAAAGGAGCTAAATGGGCTGAATTCACAGGACACATTAGGGTGGTTTATGGTTGTCTATACTTGGTGAACACACGAATACGGGCCGCGTTCGCATCTGTGAAACATCAGTTGGGGCAAAGGGAGAACCTAGAGATGTGCAGATGAATGATGATGATGATGATTTTAAAAGGACTTTGAAGGACTCACACTAAGGCCGAACGGTCTTTTGATGGAGAGGAATGAAAGCACTGGACTGAGAATGCTTTCAAAGCTCAGTTGTGTGCTTAAAAATATTTAGAGTCGTCTCTGCAAGATTGGTGCCTGTGTATGTCTGAAAACAGTAAGATCCAAGTTCCAGGCTAAATATAGGATGCTTTGTATATTTTGCTTGCAAGTTTCCCGACTCGGTTCTCAACAAGTCACTTAAAGCGTTAGCTCTTATACTGCATACTCACAAACCTTGGATATTTTTTTTTTCAAAATTTCATGTTGGTTTGGTTCTGAATTGAAATGGTGATTCGTTGCATCACAGAAAATGGATGAGTTTGTTAAGTAGGATAAACATTTTGTTTGACTCCAGACAGTAATCAGATTAAGTATGGTATCCAGGGCTTGTTCTTTTAAGTTAAAACCGAAAGCTTGTTTCATCTACATTCAGATTTATCTGTATTTTTATTCATTTCTAATGTCTGGACGTTCTCCATTTCTTTTTGACATATTGTCCTTTCCTTGCCTAATTCTTTGTGGGCAATGCTATTAAATATAGTATCCACACACCTGCTAATGATAGAACGGACTCAGAATATTAGAAGAATTATACTCAATTACATGACTGCTCTACAGTATTTGTGTCTGGCCAGCCAGCCCAGATGCCTATAGACCTATAAACCCTACTTTTTCTCATTTAAATATGTCCATCATGTTCTAACTGTTTCTGACTTGAAAAGCTTCAGATCTTATAAGATATGGATTTGTTGCAAATCCCTAATACGTTTGAAGTGGGCCAAAATGGCAAATAATGGCAAATTATACAGTGCTGGGCTCAGTTTTGAGGCTCATTTGAGGTAAATCCACCTAAACTCTGTTCAGAGAGAACAGGAGAATTGAGTATCCAGAGAACAGAGATGGAATTGAGTATCCTGAGAGCAGAAGTGGTGAAACTGATTCATCCAAAGTACATAAACTAAAATCTCAGATCTTTCTTTATTAGCCATACTAATTGAGGATCCTATGAGAAAGATGATGGTTGGATCATTCTTGTGTGGAAGGATACTATGTTCATACAGTTTGCTATGCAAATAAAATCTATTTATATGTGTGACTGCCATGGCTATCCCATAGGAATCTTGGAATAGAAATTTTGCTCTTGGATATCAGTTTTAGATCCAGATTGACTTAATGTTTAGTTTATTCCTGTTTAGGTTTGCTTGTGACATTCTAGAATCTTGTATGGTTATCATTTGTGATAGCTTGTGTTGATAGGTGTCTTCAACAATGCCTTAAGAACATTTCCAAAATCTGAACAGAGAAACAAATTATGTCGCCTCCTCTACTGTGAGTTTTATTGTAACTGTATTGTAATATAATGTAATATAGCTAATGGTATTATGAATAGTTTGGTCTACTAGGCTAAGATATTAGATGATCTTCCTTCTTGACCATTGCCGCACTAATATTTAGCAACTTTCCCTGGGATGGAGCTGCAAAATCACTCTCCTGATCAGCAGGAGGTCTGTGGGTTGTTATTGGAATGATGGCAAATACAGTGCATTCAAAAAGTATTCAGACCCCTTTCACTTTTGTCAGTTTTGTTATGCTGCAGTCTGATTCTACACTTGTTGAATTTAATTTTTTCCCTCATTAATCTACACTCAATGCCCCATAATGACAAAATAAAAACATAATTTTAGAAATGTTTGTAAATTTATTAAAAACAAACAAGAATATCACATTGGTATATGTAAGTATTCAGACCCTTTGCAACAACACATGAAATTTAGCTTTGGTGCCTCCCATTTCTCTTAATCATTGCTCACATGTTCCTACACCTTGATTGGAGTCAGTCTGTGGTAAATTGATTGGACATGATTTGGAAAGGCACACACTTCTCTATAGAAAGCTTCACAATGCATACTTTAGCAGAGTGAAAGCCATGAGGTCAAAGGAACTGCCTGCAGAACTCAGAGACAGGATTATTGCAAGGCACAGCTCTGGGGAAGACTACAATAAAATTTTGGCTGCATTGAAGGTTCGTAAGAGCACAATGGCTTCCATAGTTCTCAAATGGATGAAGTTTGGCACAACCAAGACTCTTCCAAGAACAGGTCGCCCAGTCAAACTGCGCAATTGAGAGAAGGGCCTTAGTAAGAGAGATGACCAAGAACCGAATGGTCACTCTGACTGAGCTCCAGAGATCCTGTGTGGAGATGGGACAGAGTTCCAGAAGGACAGCCATCACTGCAGCATTCCACTGATCTGGGCTTTATGGCAGAGTGGCTAGACCAAAGCCTCTCCTCAGTGCAAAACACATGAAAGGCTGCTTGGTGTTTGCAAAAAAGCACTTGAAGGATTCTCAGACTGTGAGGAACAAGCTTCTTTGGTATGATGAAATCAAAACTGTTTGGCCTCAATTCTAAACATTATGTCTGGAGGAAACCAGGCATCATTCATCACCTACCCAATACCATCCCAACAGTGAAACATGATGATGGTGGTAGCATCATGCTATGGGATGTTTTTCAGTAGCAGGGACTGGGAGACTGGTCAGGGTTGAGAAAAAGCTGAATAGAACAAAGTACAGGGATATTTTCAATGAAAACCTGTTCCACAACACTCAGGACCTGAAAGTGAGCCAAAGGTTCACTTTCCAACATGACAACGATCCTAAGCACACAGCCAAGACAATACAGGAGTGGCTTAGAGACAACTCTGAATGTCCTAGAGTGGCCCATCCAGAGCCCTGACTTGAACCTTACTGAATATCTATGGAGGGACCTGAAAATGGCTGTCCATCGACAGTCGCTATCCAACCTGACTGAGCTTGAGAGGATTTGCAAGGAAGAACGGCAGAAAATCCCCCAATCTAGGTATGCAAAGCTTTCGTGTCATACCCAAAAAGTCTTGAGGCTGTAATTGCTACCAACAGTACTTCAAGAGTACTGAGTGAAGGGTCTGAATACTTATGCCAATGTGATATTTCAAGTTTTTTCTTCTTTTTAATAAATTTACAGACATTTCTAAAATTCTGTTTTCACTCAGTCATTATGGGGTACTGAGTGTAGATTAATGAGAAAAAAATGAAATTCAACAGGTGTAGAATCAGGCTGCAGCATAACAAAATTGACAAAAGTGAAGGGGGTCTGAATACTTTCTGAATGCACTGTATATAGAAAAGGATGGGACAAAGTTTTGGCTTGGGTTGGGAGGCTTAAGGGTGGGTATAGGAGCAGGAAACATCTGAGAACAACTCACATTTCTACTTTTAAAGTCCAAAGTTCAAATTTCCAAAATGATTGAAAATGGAGCCACTGAGATTCAAGGACAAAATTTTAGGTTATTTATTTAAGACCAGCAGCTCAGATATTTCTTATTTTTGATAAAAGACACCCCCCCCCCCAATAACATAGAAAAGTGAAAATTCTAGTGGCCCAGTCCCTGGATGCAGAGGATTACATGTGGATCATCCAGCCATGTAATAGTTTATTCACTGAAAACCTAGAGATGGAAGAAGCCTTGTAGAATATAAGCAATAATAGGTGCACCTAGGTTTTCTGAAATAAAATAAGACAAGAAGTATCTTAAACAGCTTTGTTTGTTTGTTTATTAGATTTATAATCTGAATTATTTCCATAAGGTTGCGTTGATTTATACAGGGATTTTATTTCATTTTATCCCAACAAACCTGTGAGGGAATTATTTATGAGAGTATGATTGGCTGAAAGTCACCCAAGGAATTTTTATTATTACAATTGGTCTGGAACCTGGGTTTTTTTAGCCCTACTCCAATATCTTTTAAAGTGAGAACAGACACTATTGACTAATATTTATGAGGTTTTTCATACTGAAGATACTAACTAGAACTGTGTATGCATTTCTGCCACATCTTTTTTTTTTTAAATCGTATGGCGTCTACTTCACATGCTTTGAAGCACATTTTCAATTTGTGTCTGAAGTAATTCATTTCCCTAATAACTACAGATAGTAAAAAATATGAACATCTTAGTTTGAAATTTCTTTGGAGTAATGGTTCTCAGTATGTAGAATAAACTGGGTTCGTCGGGAGTTTTCTTTCTTCTTTTAGGTCTGTCAGACTTGTTTGTTTAGATCTGCCAAAGCAAAATTAAGCCATTATTTACTTGATGAATTTCCCTTGATTCTTTAGTTTTCAATAGAGAATGTTGGATTACGAATTTTGTTTCTTATTAGTTGTCAGTCACGCACTGTATTTGTAAATGTGGATGATACTGCTACTCCTTTTAGAACCAGATAATAAATTGCTTGTATTGTGTTTTCCCGAAAATACTACCTACCCTGAAAATAAGCCCCAGCCTGTTTTATATGCACGTGTCTAATAAAAGCCGTCCCACAAAAGTAAGCCCTAGTGTAGGGGGTGGCCGTGGCCAGTATAGAAGGCGGCGAGTGCATGCGGGCCAACGGTGTCTTTGCAGCCTGAGCAGCACAGGTGAGTTGAGTACCTGTGCAGGCAGAAGCAGAGGTGCGGCGGGGGGGGGCAGGCAGTCTGAACGTGCTGCGCAGGCTGCAGGAAAGCCAAGTGGCAGTGGGCTGGAATAGTGGCCAGCTGTGGGAGGCTCGTCTTTGCATGGTGATAACAGCAGCAGACAGAGACAGAGGTGTGGGGGGAGGCAGGTGATCCGGATGCGCCGTGGGAAACCAAATGGCGTTGGGCTGGAGCATCAGCCGGCCACGGAAGACTCACCTTCACATAGTGACACCGGCAGCAGGCAGAGACAGAGGTGCGGGTGGGAGACAGGCAATCTGGCTGCGCAGGCCTTAGGAAAGCCAAGGGGTGGGCCGGAGCAGCAGCCAGCTGTGGGACGATCGTCTTTGTGCGGTGACACTGGTAGCAGGCAGAGGTGCGGGGGGGAGGCACGCGATCTGGACATGTAGGCTATGGGAAAGCCAAGTGGTGGTGGGATGGAGTGGCAGGTGGCCACAGGAAGCTCGTCTTCACGTCTCTTGGCTTGCCTGGAGCCTGTGTGGCGTGCCAGGATTGCTTGACTTCCACTCCGTGCATCGGGATCACATTCTGCTTTGTGCCTTCCGCTTTGTACGCCGACTAAGGGACTGGCGGGCTGCAGCTGCTGCCGGATACTGGCAGTCCTCATGCACTTTTGAACCAGCAATGTGAGAGTCTGATCACTAATTACAGGAAGCATTTCATTGAATCCAAGGGAGTGATTACTTTTTCATGCTGGCATATCATTGTTTGATTCATGTTTATGAAATTTATGAAACAAGAACAAAATGTTAGTGTTATTTGTAGATGACTCGGTCTTCCTTTACATAGCAGTAGGACCATAAGAACCCCAGGTAATATTTTGAAGAAAAGAGGTGCAAAAATCCAGAAAATCTAGAAGGGGATAAGTATTTTTTTCATATCATAGTGAAGTGGTAGAACATGTTGTTGATGAAGTTCTAATAAATAGGTTCTGTCTGGGAAGGAAATAAGAGACCATTAAAGGAATGTTACAGTGTAGGGAGCTGAAATCCACAGAGCTTAATGGAACAGTGCTCATAAATACAATGAAGAAATTGATCCTGCACGTGTTTGATTAAATTGTAGAGCAGATTCTTCACTTGTTTGATACATCTCATTTTCATCTTTCTGTCCCCTTTGTTGATTTCTCCCTACCTGAATTTCTTGAATTCCTTGTCCTGAAATTGATTTGAACATGAATTATTTTCATTTTGATGATTTGACTGTTTCTGTTGTGATTTATCGTGTTTTTTTCTTCCTTTTCCCAATCCAGTTATTGTGATCACTCTAAGCCCTGCTCCCGCTCCATCCCAACGTGCAGGTACCAGAACTTTTTATCATCGCAGCTTGGATTTCTTGCATCATTTATCTAATGCTTCTTTCAACTGCATAGAATTGCCACTTTTCTGCTTCTGTTCCAAATGTGTGTCTGACCCTGCTTCTTTCCCACTGTGGTATTTTTCCTTTACTACCTTTTATCTAGCCCTAACTCATCCTGACTGGCTAGACAAAGTGATGCATCAAGCCATGCATGAAAACGTGTTTGATTGTCCACAGCTGCATTTAGTTGCTTAGCACCTTCCTTTACTGATTATGTCAAAGCACTTTATGAAAACAGGTAATATTTAAATTATGTGCATTTTGGATCATGTCTTACCAACCTTCTTTCCTAATCCTTGCGAAATGTCTCTGATGGAAAACAGCAGAAATACAGATACAGTGCATGTTAATATTTGGGGTAGAAAAAGCCACTACCTATAGGAAAACTAAGTAAGACTTTTCTAGTGTAAGTGCAGTTGTCTCAGAGGGAGAACCTAGTAGCAAACTATCGTTGCTGTTGAGTTTGCTTAAGGGCAGAAAATCAAGATTGTGTTTTTAATTAACCACAACTTCTAACCAAGATTTAAAATCGGAGCAGAGTATGCCAACCTCGGAACTTGGCAGAATGTAAATTGCTTTAAGATTTCTAGGACAAGTTGAAGAAATCGGAGCTGAACAGTAGGCAGCATCTATAGCAATATATGAATGAGTTGTGCTTTTGGTATTGCCATTTGCATTATCTTTGAAGGACTGTCTTTCTCAGAACCTGTGGCAGCAACTACAGATAGTTTCCCAGATTGATTCCTGTCCAGATATTCCTTGATCCCAAACATAGTTCTGTGAGAGACCCAAGAATTTTGAGATCTCTCTTTGGACCTGCCTTGCCCAGTCCAATGCTTTCCAGGTGGTTCTGAATTCAAGTGCCAGGCTAAGAATTCTGAAATTTGCAGTCTAATACATCTGTATAAAGATGGAAGTTGTGATGGGAGGTGTTAGGTGGAAATGATCCTCGCTTAACAAAAACAACACCTTTAGAAATCAAGCATGCGTGTGCTACCTGCACAAATGAAATATCAGAATTTCAAAAGATGAAATTGAAACTATTTTATTGGCAAAGAACTTTTTAATAGAGTTAATGAAACTGAAGATTTCATGCCATACTTGCATAACTACAGCAGAAATTAGTAGTTGTTCTGAAGCAGAAATTAAAATCCAATTTTTATTCATAGGCTTTCTATGGTTTTGTATGTTGGTAGAATGTTCTACACCAGGGGTGTTAAATTCGCGGCCTGCGGGCTAGATGCACTGGTCATGCTCACCCCTGGTTTAGCGAAGAGAAAGTCGTGATACGTCACTTGACGACAACGTCACACCACGAGTTTGACACCCCTGTTCTATATTAAGAACTACTCTTATTTGTTTTGCTTTCAGATTGACATTGTACTTTTAACAATATTACAGTTGTGGTATCTTTTATTGAAAGTTCTGAGTTTACTTGTTCCTGCATTCCCTTATGTCTAAAGGACATACTTTGGGATGGGGCAGTTATATTGTAAATGTTCAGCTATTCATCTTGA
The DNA here is from genome assembly GCF_059756535.1 of Pantherophis guttatus. NCBI lineage: Eukaryota > Metazoa > Chordata > Lepidosauria > Squamata > Colubridae > Pantherophis > Pantherophis guttatus. Next base: position 173,984,565 of record NC_142064.1, read on the forward strand.
TTCAACTTGTCTTGCCAAATATTCTCTTTGGTATATATAAAAGAACTTCTTCATTGTCTGCCTTTAGCTACTGTAGCTGTGAATTGTGAATTAATTACTGTGGTTTTTCCTACCTGAGATATAGCAGTCTTGCAGTGCTGAAAATACAGAAAGACTAGCATGTTTTGTCTTGGGGAAGCTTGCTTACTAATGCTTTGAAGCCCATCAGGCTGGGAATGTATTTAAATAGAATATCATCCAGGCCTTCTCAATCTTGCCTTTCAGAAGCTCTTACCTATGCTTTTTTTTTGCTTTGCCAGCTGCTCTTTGCAGATATAATCCAGCAAATTTTAAAAACCTTTTTATTGTGAAATAGATAATATATTAACTATTTTTCTGTAGGAGTATATTTTTTTAAAAAGTGTTAACGCAGAAAAAGAGAAAGAAAGGTAATATTTCTTAAACGCAATACAAAGCTAGCCTTACATATTGATGTCATGGTATACAATTAATTTTTTAACATTTAAATAATATTACTTAACAGTGGGAAAAAAGGGAACATTAAGCATATAAATTAGTTTGCATAGTTCAAATTTCTTAGTTCAGATTACATAGTTTCCAAACAGGATTCCTGGTTATAAAATTCTTGCCCAAATGCAGAAAGAGAGGTTCTCCATTGTGGCGGGGAAGATCGTCCAGGAATGGGTGGTGCTCTGCTTCTCTGCTTGGAGACTGAGTAAATTTTTCTTGGCCACGCCTCCCCTGCCTGGGTCCTCCCCAGTTCAACTCAGTCTTCCATGAGATGAGACTGAGAAAATGAGGCTCACCGATTCCTAATTACCTAAATATGACAGGAATTGAAACCAAACCATGGTCGCTGGCCAGCGGTCCGCTGGAAATCCTCCCTAGCAGCCTGACGTTCGGCCGAGGCCCCTGCCAATCCCGTGCCAGCAGAGGGGGCTTTGCCTTTGGTCGGGCTGCCCCTGGCAATCGTCTGCGAATGCAGAGTGGGACTCAGTCCCTGCCTGGTTTCGTCCAGGCATACTGACAAGCGGCAAGTGCGTTTGACGCCTCAAGAGCCATGGCAGGAGTGCTCAAGACGAGCCAGTCTGCCTGATTTGTGAGTGGAAAGTGGCTGATGTCTTTGCCGCCACAATGGCCACAGCAGGAGTACTCTTTGCGAGTCAGTCTGCCCGTTTCCACCCAAAGATGCAACCCAACACTACATCGAGATGGGAGGTCTCCCTCACAGCTCATTGAGCGGGAAGCGACCAGCGCAGTTCAGGCCGCGACGAGTGGTGGTACTGAGCCTTTCCCGCCTCAGTAAGGTGGTATCTGTGCTCCACACTATAGCAGCCACGGCAGAAGAGCTCTAGCGAGCCAGTCTGCCCATCGGACAAGGTAACATGGCGGCCGCTCCTAGCAGCGTCATGTCAGAGGCAGGAGTGCTCTCCTGCCAGTCTGCCTTATGCCATGAGGTTATTCTAATAGCGGAGCGCTATAATAGTGGCGACAGGAGCACTCCCAGCGAGACAGGCAGCCTTCTGCCACAAAATGACTGATAGCACCGAGTGCCATGATAGCTGTGACAGGAGCGCTCCCGGCGAGCCAGTCGGCCTTATGCCGCAAAGTGACGCTGATAGCGCTGAGCTCCATACTGGCGGTGACAGGAGCGCTCCCTTCAACCAGTTTGCCCCGCCATACTGTAACTCTGATAGCGCCAAGTGCCTTATAGCGGGACAGAAGCGCTCTCTTTGAGCAGGTCGGCCCTCTGACATACATTAACTCTGATAGCGCCAAGCGCATAATTGAGACGGCAGGAGTGCTTTCTTTCGAGCCAGTCTGCCTAATCCACAAGTCTGTGTAGAGTTTAATCGGCAGGAGCGCCAGGCGCTTGGGCAACTGCCGCGGGAAGTCTCATTTGTATCTTCAGTTAACTCGGTAGTAACATCAGGCACTTCTGAAGCGAGACAGGGGAGCTCCATCAGAGCCAGTCTGCCTCATGTAATGACATTCCTCAGTGGTTAAGTCAGCCACTTCGGCTGCCGAGGCAAGGGGCGCTCCTTTCGAGATGATTGATCTCTTTTCCCCCGTAGTCAAAGTGATGACAGAGCCAACCACCTGATAGCCAAGGCGGGAGAGCCCATTCGGGTCAGTCTGCCTCATAGCCTGGAGGTTCGACCGCACAAGGCTAACATGTAGCTCTCGCAGTTGCGGAAACTCCTTCTGAGGTGACCTGCTGGATGGCACATGGGCTACGGAGAGAAACAAATTACGCTGTTAGCGGTGGCGAGACCGCTCAGGCGCCCGACCAAACATTGGGGGGGAGGAATTTGGTGCCTTTGTTGCCCTGTAGCCGACTGCGCCTTGTCAGTGTGCCTGCCCCAAGTTAACATGGTGGGTGGATTTACAAGGGTCACTCTGGCCCACCACAAAGTCTCCCTGCACAGGTGGTCCAATCAGAGGGACACCTGCTATAGCACTCCATGTCCCCACATTATTTAACATGGTCCTGGCCATGGCCTGCCTGCATTGATACCAGCATCTTTGACACCTCTCCTGAGGTCCTTAACCCTCCACGTGGGGTGTCGGAACCGCCTATACATGGGAGGGTTCCTTGGTCACCTAGCTCTTCCTCAGCTTACTACTTACCCGGGAGTGATCCTTACACCCTCTCGTACAGGGGAAGGGTTAGATATTATACCACAGACCCCACTTGCCACTAAGCTTAATCAGTACACTACATAGAGTGGCGGAACTGGCACACTGAAGCGATATGTAAGTCTACACCGGCAGCAGCCACCACGGTGGCCATTTTTGGCTCGCCCTGTGCCTTGGAGAAGGACAGGAGGGACAGTGATATCACGGAGGACAGTGCAGAGACCCCTTTCCAGGGCACACCATACGGGCCTGGGGTTGGCAGCAATTGCGAGTTTTGCACATGGAGCAGTCCTCCTACCGGATATTAAGTTACGAGAGCGTTCAGGATAGCACCAACCTTCCCTTCTACCAGGGTCAGTCAACCGAGGACCCAAGCATGGTTGGGAGCAATATGCTAACTCTGTACAATGTTTCCATGCCTGTACCGCTTAGGTTATACCAGTTGCTGAGCTTCAGCCAAGGCCGCTTACGATATGCCATGCCTGCCAGCCCTTCTGAGTGTTTCCACAGCGACGACCAATCTTCTGACCTGGCCGCGACATGGGCTTCGTTGGTAAGGGTAAGTGACAGTTGGCCTGTGCACCCACCCCGGCAAGGGCTCCACTTGCCTCAGGGAGATGCTTGACCCAGCTTTCATTGGCAGGTACTGGAGAGACACGCCTGTCTGGTACAAACAATGCTGTTACTATTTCCTTCCCTATTCTCGATGGGGCCCTTTGGACTCGGAGGTAGCGCCGAGTGCAGATGCCTCTGGCTGCTCTTTGGCTGGGGATGACAGTCGCAGGCTCACTTAAGGATCAGGCTGACTACCTACTGCAGGGTAGAACGTCAGTTCAGGACAAGGGGGCGCTCAGCCTTTGTTGAGCACCCTCCTGGACCATCTATCTGCCGCATTGGCTTAAATTTGACACCCTAGCCCACACAGCGACGCAGCCACGGACCTTAATGGTCGACAGTGTGAGCATTTGCCATTCTATCCCAGCTTCCAGAGATTTCGAGGGGCGCTGACGGGAATGTTGACCCAGGGTACACGTTCGCCTCTCTTGCCCTCCTGCAGATACAAGGCCTCTGGGCTTTCACTTTATCACGACTGGCACTTTCAGTCGGCGATAGGGTTTGACCTCTCGTTGATCCCTGGGGGGAGCTGCTACTAGGATGCCTGGGCTAACCAGGTGTCAGTTCCTTCCAGTCATTTCCTGACTCCCTGGCTGGATTGGCACTTACCAGTTCTGGTTCTGGGGTTTATTTCGCCGGGCTTTAAACTGAACGGGATCTACGATCAATAGTCTAACGTATGATTACTCCCTTGGGGGTGGGTATTGGGGAACCCTTATATATCCTTCTGGTACCTACCTTCCAGACTCTTGCCTTGCGGCTGCCCTAGCACTTAATTCCAGTCAGGTTTGCAGCAGGGGGCCTCCTGACCTGCCTTATTCGGTGGGGCGGGGCCATCTCTCCATCGTGAGCTACCTCCACTGGGTGGGTGGCCATAACCGAAGAATACTGACTCCCTACTGTGTGTACCACCATTTGCTGAAGTGGCGGACAGCTCTGTCCTACTGGCTCAGGAATTGGGGTCCTATTGCATCAGACCACCTCTCCATGGTGGTCGGAGTAGCTACGTGCCGGACACTTGCAGCTGCTTGAGCCTGGAATTTTGTAGTCCAATGGCCCTGCTTATCCCTGGTTGCCTGTCTGCACCGCCCTTATGACCCACTTCGTAGTTCCCTTCCGGGACCCTCAGGGCAGGAGGTTCCTGGGCATGGGGTGGTAGACCCTCTTTGGTCCTTTCGGACGGCCGGATGGCATCAGGGGCCAGGGAACCCTGCAGGGCTATCACCACCTCGGGGCACTTCTGTTCATCATAGGCTCTAGACGGCCTTATCACCGACTGGTTATGATGGCTGCCCGGATGACGTTCACCAACGTATGCAGCATAGACATTCATCTTCTCTCTGGCTGTACCCTTTCATGTCCACGGGTTTTTCCACGTTCCACTGGACATAGACTAGGCACCTAGCAGACAGTAACCCACCAATGCTATCAGGTAACCAGAGCCCCGCTCAAGTACAACCGTAGCCATCGAATGATGGGAACAGTAAGTCTGGGCCACCTGACCACTCTGAAGATGGCTACGGTTGTACTCGAGCGGGGCTCTGGTTACCTGATAGCATTGGTGGGTTACTCACCATTGAGTCAGTTGCCGGATTCCCTTCCTGGTGTCCTTCCCAACAGGACCGGACCTGATAGACATACCAACCCACCGCAATTGGGTTCAGTCTGACCCTCACTTATCTTCCAGGGGTATTCTGGGGACCACTGACCTGGAATGGCTTCCAAGGCCATAGCCCGCAACCCAGCGGATTTGATAACCGGCTGGACCTTTTGGCCAGCTTGGGTCTTCCTCCCTTGGGGAAGATGGAGTTCTTTGTTGGGTTCCAGGTTCCTTTCCACGACATCTTGGTCGCTTCATTACTTCCAGGAGATTGCAGTCGGTCTGGCGTGACCTCGCAGACGGCTTCAGGTCCATCCACGGCCTTGAGCATCGCTATGCTTCTTGGTCTTCGCATTCGGCTGGCATAGCTGGAACCGGGTGAATCCTCCTGGGACTCCACAGAGCGGGGGACTTCGGACCAGACTGCTTTCCACCCGTACGACTGACTGGCTTTAGAAGATCCTGGATGATCTTCCCCACCAGAATGGGAAGGGGTGTTGGTCCTACCTGATATGCTCCTTGTCAGAGTGCAGGAAAGATCATCCAGCCCCACCCTGGTGACTGTCTGGTCCATAGTCCGGGAGGGATTGATCTTTTCACAGGTTGTGAGCCTCATCATCATCATTGCTACGCCATCGTCGAACTGGGGAGGACCCAGGGAGGGGAGGCGTGGCCAAGAAAAATTTATTATTTTATTTATTTATTTATTTATTTCAATTTGTATACCGCCCTTCTCCTAGTGGACTCAGGGCGGTGAACAGCCAGAACTAAAACACATGCCGATACAAAATTTAAAATTGTTAAAAAGAATTACATAACTGGCCCAATTTAAAACAATTCAATTAAAACCCCATGACAATTTAAAACTAAAAAACTAAAAAGACTAAAAAAGGGGGAGGGGGTTCATGCCAGCCCTGCTTGATAGAAAAGAAAAGTTTTCAGGGCACGGCGAAAGACCCAGAGATCCGATATCCTTCGTATCTCCGGGGGCAAATCGTTCCAGAGGGCAGGAGCTGCCACAGAGAAGGCCCTCCCCCTGGGGGTCGCCAGCCGACATTGCCTGGCTGACGGCACCCTGAAGAGTCCCTCTCTGTGGGCGCGTATTGGTCGGTGAGAGGCTATCGGCGGCAGAAGGCGGTCCTGCAAATACCCAGGTCCTATGCCATGGAGCGCTTTAAAGGTGGTAACCCACACCTTGAAGCGCACCCGGAAGACAACTGGAATCCAATGCAGCTCACGCAGGAGAGGTGTCACATGGGAGCGCCCCCTTGCTCCCATAATCTTCCGTGCGGCCGCATTCTGCACCAGTTGGAGCCTCCGGGTGCTCCTCAAGGGGAGCCCCATGTAGAGAGCATTGCAGTAGTCCAGGCGGGAAGTGAGTGCCTGAGTGACTGTGTGTAAGGAGTCCTGATCCAGAAAGGGACGCAACTGGCGAATCAGGCGGACCTGATAAAAAGCCCCCCTGGCCACGGCCGTCATATGCTCTTCTAAAAACAACCGTGCATCCAGGAGGACGCCCAAGTTGCGAGCCCTATCCGTGGGGGCCAATAACTTGCCCCCAATAGCCAGCGATGGCACCAGCTGGCTATATCGGGACGCCAGAAGCCACAGCCACTCGGTCTTGGAAGGGTTGAGTCGAAGCCTGTTACTCCCCATCCAGATCCGCACGGCCTCCAGGCACCGGGACATCACTTCAAGGGCATCGTTGGGATGCCCTGGGGTGGAGATGTACAGCTGAGTGTCATCAGCATACTGATGGAACTCCACCCCAAAGCCACGGATGATCTCACCCAGCGGCTTCACATAAATTTACTTGGTCTCCAAGCAGAGAAGCAGAGCACCACCCATTCCTGGATGATCTTCCCCGCACTCTGAGAAGGAACGTATCAGGTAGGACCAACGCCCCTTCTACAGTTCTCTACACCATTGAAAGAGAATGAATGGCCTTCAAACTTTGTAATTTCAACTTTTGCATGAACCCAACATTTTCACCCTTTGACCCTATACCTATATAAGTTTACATGTGCACTTGATTGGTTTAGAGACATTGTAGTTATCTAAAATAGATGTACTCAGACAATTAAGGCCTAATTGTGCTAGTTGCGCAGCTTGTAGCAAGGTAGGTTCTTCTAACTTGAAGCTTCACCCCAGGTCAGATAAAACTCAAATTCCTTGTTAGTTTCAGGTTTTAAATTCCTTTTATTTTAACCATTTATTATTTTATTTATTGAAATACTTGATTTCCATTTTTCCCTAAATATGGGTGGGTGGCGAGACTTCAATTTAAAAAACAACAACAACTTGTGATTGCAGAAAAACATTGAAAATGTAATATGCTGTTCTATACCTCCAAAGTAAAGGCAAAGAGTATATTGTCAGTGAATTAGTTTACAAGCAGATTGGTAGGGAACGAAATCTTGCTTATACCACTAGGTGGAACTGGCAGAATCACATTCATTTTATCCCAAGCATATTGCTAGTCATCTTTACATTCGAACCTGGATTATCATATATAGGAAATCATATTTGAAATAGCATAGTTCTAAAAATTAGCCTTCCTTAATAGAGGATTGAATGAAGCAAACTGTATATTATAAATAATCTAAAGGTATTAGCTCTTTGAGGCTTGATTGGATTACTTCTGCTTTGGATAAATAAATCTTAATGAAACAGGTACAAGAAAAGATTTCTTTGGCTCCTTTTATTATACCTTTCTATCCCTACTTTTATAGAAATTCATTTGGGGCAAATTTGGCCAACTATGAAAAGTTAAACAGGATTACACCTAGTTAACACTCAGACGGAAGATCATTGGGAAATGGCAGTAAGCTACACTGGAAAGTTGAAAGAGGACAAGGTTTAACTGCTGCACTTTATTGCCGAAAAAACTATATTGTGGGAAATGTGTAGTCTCACCAAGAGCTGAGTTTGATTCAAAGGAGGTTTTAACTTTGTTTATGCAGAGTATTGTTGCTTGAATCCCAAAGGAATCAATAAGTACAGTGATGAATAGCAATTTTTTGTGGATTAAAAATGTGCATCTTCTCTATTTCTGATATACCTTATCAGTTGATGTTAGGAATTTTTTCTCAGTAGTCATTCTTTTAAACACCAGTTCGTAAAATTTACAGTCCAAGATAAGATCTTGGATCCAAGCTGTTCTGGTGGAACTGCCAATGTTCTGGTGGTGCTGTCAATGCTGTAAATTAGTGATTAAATACAGATAGTTCTTAACTTTTGACCACAATTGGGATTGGTAAATTCGTTGTTAAACAGTGTGGTTGTTAAGTGAAGTATCATGTGACTGCATCCAATTTTACAATCTTTTTTGCCATGGTTCTTAAGCAAATCACCATGCTTGTTAAGTGAGACACCACCTACAATTGCAAACAGTTTGCAACCTTCTCTGCTGACTTCTCCAATGACTTTGCTTGTTAGAAGGCAATGATCACCTGATTATGGGACATTGCAACTGCTGTAAATGCAACCTGGTTACCAGCCACCTGTATTAGGATTAAGTGACCATGGAGATGCTGTGATGATCATAAATGTGAGGACTGATTGTAACTCACTTTTTCAGTGCTGTTGTAACTTCAAACAGTTGCTAAATGAATGGTTGTATGTTGAGGATTACCTGTATGGATTTTAGTTATGTGCAGACAAACATAACATTTTGATTTAGAGTTATTGTTCTTTGAACTACAAAATGATATATTAAAATATTAATAGTCATACATCTTTTTATCTGGGACTACTTTCATTTATTGTATCAAATAGCAGTTGCTGATTGTTAATTGCATTCCATACATTCCAAAAAAGAATAGGGCAGGAAAACTGAACGGTTTGAATTTTTGATATTAGCGTAAAGTAAGGAAAGCTACTTTTGCTTAGCAAAATTGCTTTTTAGAAATGTAAAGAGGCATAAATAGGAGGTTTTGTTAGAACTGTCTAATGTTCTTCAGAAAGATCATACATGTAGTCCTAGACTTGTGTCCACAATTGGGACAGAACTTTTGTTGTTAAGTGATGTGTTCATTAAGTGACTTGTTCCGATTTTACGAGATTTTTGCCATGGTTGCTAAGTGAATTGCCATGGTTGCTAAGTGAATTATGTGGTCGTTAAGCAAATTGACTTTGCTTGTTGGAAATTCCCGGGAAGGTAAAAAAATAACAATCATGTGACCCAATGACACTGCAGTTGTCTTAAGCACTTACTGGTTGGCAAGCACCCAAACTTTGATCATGTGACTGTGGGATGCTGTGATAGTCGTAAGTGTAAGGATCGGTCATAAGACACTTTTTCAGTGTTTTGTAAATTTGAACACTTGTTAAATAAATGGTTGTAAGTCAAGGACTACCTGTACACCTTTTTGTTATCTGCAGTAAGTAATTTGTTCCCATCTTTTAGGAAAACAGGCAGAATCTGCATATAATGAAGTAACAGCAGGAGAATCCAAGCATGGGTTGACTTGTATCTATTTGCCAGACTAAGTGTAGTTTTTTTTCATTCTTTCTTGACCACGCCCTCTCTGCTCGACTGAGCTCCAGTTTTTCGATGAAGGCGCAGTCATCTAGTGTAATCAATACGGTGCTGAAGAGAACCTCACCTGGGCTCCCAGAGCAGGATGCTGACAGGATGGGTTGGATTCTCCCGCAGTGCACTGAGAAGAGATGTTCATGTAAGACCAACGTCCGTTCTCCAGTGCGCTGCTTAGAGAATCCAAGTGTGGGTCATACCCAAGCTTAAAGGTCTATGAGCGGGGAGCTGATTGATCTCGGGGCCCTGGGTTATACCCAGGTATGGTATTTATGTATTTATCCTGGACTTTCTGCAACGGGGGTTGGAGAAGGGGTTGGCTCCCAACACCCTCCGTCGACAGGTCACGGCCTTGTCTACAGTACTGACAGATGGCACCTGACGTCCCCTCACTCAACATCTGAGGGTACGTAGTTTTCTCAAGGGAGCCGCTAACCTGAAACCTCCGGTGGTTTCAGGTTAGCAGGACCTTACCTTAGTCCTACAAGCACTAATGCCCCACCTGGGACCTTACCTTAGTCCTACAAGCACTAATGTCTTCATCATTTGAACCGTTAAGTACTATCAGCCTCTGACCCTTAAGGTTACCTTCCTCGTGGCCATAACCTCAGCCAGGAGGATATCTGAACTAGCGGCCCTATCTGTGCGAGAGGACCTTTGTATCTTCCATTCAGACAGAGTTGTTCTGCGGTTGGACCCCTCCTTTCTGCCCAAGGTGAACTCCTGGTTCCACTGGGCCTAGGAGGTCATTTTGCCTGATTTCTGTCCAGAACCCAATCATCCACTGGAAGAAATGATACACCGTGGATGTCAGGAGGGCCCTCCGTAGATACATTAAAGATACATTAAAAGAACTGCGCCCTTCAGGAGAACGGAATCTCTCTTCTTATCGTTCCACACCTCTTCAATGGGCAGGAAGATATCCCCTCCACGGTGGGCTGTTGGTTGAAGGCGTGTATTACAAAGGCCTATGAGCTCAAGGCCAGGCCTTCGCCGGGACGGATTCTAGCTCACTCCACTAGAAGTGTGGCAACGTGCACTTCTGCGGCTGTATGGGCCACACAAGCATCCGTCATAGACATTTGCAGGGTGGCCACTTGGTCATCCTTGTCACCATTCATCTATCACTACAAACTGGACAGTTATGCCTCAGGTGAGGCGTCCTTTGGACAGAGGGTGCTTCAGAGAGTACACTCCACTCCGGGGCCCCAAGATCAGTCAGCTCCCCACCCATAGACCTTTAAGCTTGGGTATGTTCCACGCTTGGATTCTCCAAGCAGCGCACTGGAGAACGGACTTGGTCTTACCTGAACATCTCTTCTCAGTGCACTGCGGGAGAATCCAACCCACCCTGTCAGCATCCTGCTCTGGGAGCCCAGGTGTGGTTCTCTTCGGGACTGTATTGATTACACTGGATGACTGTGCCTTCATCGAAAAACTGAGCAGAGAGGGCGTGGTCAAGAAAGAATGAAAAAAACCTACATTCAGTCTCTGGCAAATAGATACAAGTCAACCCGCTCTTGGATTCTCCCGCAGCGCATGAGAAGAGACATTCAGGTAAGAACAACATCCGTTTTTGTAATTTTGGCTTTTACAGTTTCATTATCATTTAAATATGGGGCTACTTTTCATATTGCACCTTTATTCAGATGCTACTTGATTTTTGTCTGCTTAGAGAGTCATTTAGATCATGACACTGAATAGTTCTATAATTTCAAATAATCTATAACATTAGAGTCATAAACTGCTTCCAAAATTATCTTTGAAAAAAGTTGTGCTAGCTATTAACATATAATATCTATATAAATCAGCTCATATAAATCCATACAAAAGTAATTGCAGAGTAAATTCCGAGTTCAACATCGTTCTAAGATACTGGATGCTTTCCATTTCTGGGGTTTTTTTTGTTTGTTTGTTTGTGTGTAAGTGATTTCTTAAAATTTTTCATGTTTTATCAAGATTTTCAATAATAAAATGGTATTAGAAAGTGTGTCACCTGAAAGCATGACTTGGGTCACAAGAGCAAATTCAGTGCAGTCATAAGTTATTGACCAATTTGCTTAAGGAATTCAATATTATACACTTCAGAGCATATTTTTCATGGAAGGACCCGGCTTTGTCTTGTTTTCTACTAGTAACCTATTTTCCCTGTAATACTCAGTGAACAATAAAATGTTTCATTTTTGCAGAAACCAACAAGGAAACAGAAATTATACAGCAATAATGAATTTATATTGTCCTGATTTCCATAATTTCTTCATTTTTCTCACTAAATTCATAGTTCACTGTTCCCACAAAGGACAACAGCTGGTCCTTATAAAAATTATTCCAGTACAGTGTTCTTGAAATGCAAATGTTGAGGGAAGTAACAGATCACAATATGCAGAACTCCACAATTGGCTAGAGGTGAGAATATAAATCGGTAGCTTTTCAAAATGAGATGAAGGCTGCGGAATTATTTGCCTTCCTATAAACAGAGTTTGTAGGCATTTCTATGTATAGATAATTATTCTTAACATAAGTTGAAAAATTCCTCTCCCTCTTGCCAGTTTGTTGCATAGTCCATTATCCCACCATCAATATTTATTTAAAATAAATATAAGGCTACAGGAAATATTAAGCATAGGCTTAATTTTATTCTCTATGTAAGTGATTAGTCTTCTCTCCTCATCAGAGATGCATGTTAATTTTGCAGTCAGAGCTTGGTATCGCAGTGAAACATTGTGATTGTAAGACGCCCAGAATTACCTTAAGGTAAGATGGCTAGCCAATACATTTTATAAACCAACCAACCAACCAACCAGCAAACAAACCTTAAGTACCAGGAAAAATCAGGTGAAAATCTTTTGCCGCTAAATGTAGCAATAGACAGTTTGTGGAGCTTATTTTTATTTAACTCTAAATGTAAGTGCCATGTATGCCAAGTATGCCAATGGTAGTTGAAATGTCATTGCAAGTTCATTTCGGTAATCTGATGGCGATCAGTCTCAGGCACCAGTATCATTTGAGACAATGTCTTAAATAGGACTGTCAAGCTCGCGGCCCATGGACTGGATGCATCATACGCTGGCCACGCCCAAGCCCAATTTAGTGAAGGGGGAAAAAGTCCCGATATGTCATGTTACGCTGCCATGATGACACGAATGTGACATCCCTGTCTTAAAGCATCATCTTTAGAAATATAAAAAAACTTCAAGAGCATTCATCCCATGAGTGATGAATAATAGTTTTAATGATGATGATGATGATATGGGAACTGTGTTGCAGTATTGCAAAACATTGAAAACATAGTTTTCTCACTCAAATTTATTTTAACTAGTCTCAACATTAATATTGATTTTTCCCCCCTTTGGATGCATACATGCCACTCAGGATAGCTTTAATGTGACCTTACTGGTATTTCAGAAATATCTGTTTCCATGTGACTCAAAACCTTTATATTTTGCCATGTTTTTATATTAAGTTAACTTATTTAAAGTAGCTATATCCCATTATCCTAATGGATGTCTTTTAATTTCTGATGTTTTTATATGTTTTTTTTTAAAAAGAAATCTATTCAGCACAGGGATGCACAATTGTTGTTTGTTACCCTTCGGCAGTTCCATGAAGAATGGCAAATTAGGGCAAATTAACATGAATAGAAAAAAATCTACACATACGGAATAGGCATGTTGAGACTTAGATTCTTTGTGGCAATCAGTTATCAATGGCTTTGGGTTTCTGTTACTTGTAACGCTGCAACCCTAAACATACTTACTTAAATGTGTATCTTATTGAATTTATCAGGATTATCTTTGGATAGATATATAGAGAATTACATTTGTAAGACGTCGAGCCTTAAGGTTTCTTATTTTATTGCCTGTTTCTGTTCACTTTTGAGAGACATTTTATTTTAACAATGTGATTATTTTTGTGACCTATGTCACAAAAATGTTTTATCAGAAGGATGTCAGAAAAACTGGCTTTTAATCTGTCATCTGGGAATGGTATGGATTTAATTTTCCTTTTCTGCCTAGTTTTAGCACTGTCATTTTTTTGACCTAGCAGTTATTTAAAATCTCAGTAGCTGCTTCTTTGTTTACAGAAAGTAAACTATGAAGACGACAATCTTAACTGATTTGTGAAAAATACGAAATGTGCAGTACATCTGCTTTTCTTTTACATGATCTGACCATGATAATTCGAAGTAGAGCAGGTCTAAAAAGGCCATTGGAATTCTGTCACATAACTAGCTATGCCAATTAAAATGTTTTTGATGCATGCCCTATATCGGAGTCCCCAGTGCTTGCTTGAATGCTTGCTTTGCTGTGCTTCTACTTTCCGTGTTATCTGCTTATGCCCATCAGTGTAACTTTCCTTCCCTTTTTATGCATGTATTGTCTGTCTGTCTGTCTGTCTGTCTGTCTGTCTGTATGTATGTATGTATGTCTGTATGTCTGTATATTGTGTTCTATCCTCCCTCACCACTGGTAATCTTTTATTGAAATATACTGCAGTGAATGACCTTTTCTTCAGCATGTTTTTCTCCTTTGCTGTGGATTTTGTTTTGACAGATCTGTTTGCATGATCAAACTTTGAGCAGCATGCTTCTCGGATTGAGACTGTGAGTGTAGTGTGGTATAAGAAAGGGTTTGTAGTTTTCGGATCTTTATAATATTTATCTGAATGCAAAGGGAAGTGAATAATAATAGAACGACATGGAAAATACTAATTAGATTTGTTTGGTTACTTTTTTTTTCTTTTCACAACATATGTCAAAGAAAGAATAAAATCAAGAGTATTTATATATGCAGATGGAGAGGGTAGAATTTTAATGATAGAGTTAGAAAAGGAACAAAAACAAATATTACTCACGATAATATATGCACCAAATAACAATCATTATGAATTTTACAAAAAGATACATAATAATATAACGGAAATGGAATACGAAAATATATGCATAATTGGAGACTTTAACGCAATTGTGGACATTAAAAAAGACTACAAAAGCAAGAAGAAAAAAAACAAGAAGAAAAACACTACCAAAATCATTATTTGAAATGACATCAGAACTAAATTTGCAGGATGCATGGAGAGAAGTACATGGGACAAACAGTCAATATACATTTTACTCAAATCCACGCCAATCTTGGTCAAGGATCGACATAGCATGGGTGACACCGGGACTGCGAAAAGAGATAGAATAGAAATAGAGACCAATAATTGGGAGATCATAACCCAATAAAAATAATATGGAAAGGGCAGAAAAAGAAAAAGAGATGGACAATGAACCAAAATTTATTAAAAGACAAAGAATACAGACAAATGTTAGAAAAAGAACTGAGATGATTTTTTACGGTAAACAAAAAAGAAGATACATCGCTACAAAACCTGTAGGATACCACAAAAGCCTATATACATGGACTAACAATAGTGTATACGGCAAGAAAAAATAAGAAAAGAAAATATCAACAAGAGATGTTACAGGAAGAACTTTAAAAAGTGGAATTTGAATTACAGAAAGAGGCCCAAAATAATAAGATAAAAGAAAAAAGAGATTATATAAAACACAAACTCAACTTGACCATGCAAGAAGAAATGGCACAGAAAATTAAAATGGCAAAACAAATTTTTTTTGAGCATGCGAATAAACCAGGACGCTGGTTAGCATACAAATTTAAAAAAGAAAAGGAGAAAAGAATAATATACCAACTACAGGATGAGAAAGGAGTGATTCAGCACAGAAGGGAAGAAAAAAAGAATATAATACAAGAATTTTTTACAAAGTTATATTCCCAAGATAATATTGCAGAGGACAAGATCAAACAATATCTAGACACACTGAACATAAACCAAATTACAGAAGACTAAAGAGAGATGTTAAATGGTGCAATAACTACAACGGAATTAGGGTTTGCATTGAAAAAGCAAAAAAATAATAAAGCCCAGATGGAATTCCTGTCGAGTTATACAAAAATACACAAGAAACGTGCTCGCTTCGGCAGCACATATACTAAAATTGGAACGATACAGAGAAGATTAGCATGGCCCCTGCGCAAGGATGACACGCAAATTTGTGAAGCGTTCCATATTTTAAAAAAAAATACACAAGAAACGTTAGAATGGCTAATATTAGAAATATTTAATGAAACACTTGAAGAGGCCAAATTACCAATAACATGGACAGAAGCATTTATTTACACTCATTCCAAAGGAAGATACAGATCGTCAACAAATTAAAAATTACAGACCCATCTCATTATTAAACACGGACTACAAAATATTCGCCTTGATAATATCAGAAAGAGTTAAAAGAGTTTAAAATGAACGCATCCATTCAGATCAAAATGGTTTCTTACCAAGACGACAGATAAAAAATAACATGAGAAGTATCATAAATACATTAGAGTATTACAAGGCACACCTGGAAAAACAAACTGCACTGGTTTTCCTAGATGCCCAAAAAGCATTTGATAATTTAAATTGGAAATTTATTGTTACACAACTAAAAATATGAAATTTGGGGGGAAATTTGTAAAGATGGTGGAAAAAATTTATACAATTCAAACAGCAAAAGTGATAATGAACTGTGATACCACAGAAAAATTTGATATAACAAAAAGGGTAAAACAAAGATGTCTGCTTTCTTCTCTTCTATTTATCCTAACTTTAGAGACACTCTTAATAAAAATTAGACAGGATCAGGACATAAAAGGCTTAAAAATTAAAAAAGAAGAGTACAAAGTCCAAGCATTTGCGGATGATTTAGTATTTATATTAGAAGAACTGTTAGAATCTGATCCTAAATTAATTCAAAAAGTAGAAGAATTTGGTGAGGTAGTGGGGCTGAAAATTAATAAAAGTAAAACAAATAATAATAAAAAATCTTACAAAAAAACAAGAGAGAGAATTGGAAGAAAAAACAGATATGCAAGTAGCTAAGAAAGTAAAATATTTAGGAATTTGGCTATTGGCTAAATGCTCTTCAATTAAGGAAGATAATTACAACAAAATAATACAACAAATAAAAAAAGACTTAGAAAATTGGAAAAATCTTCAGTTGTCACTTACCGGAAGGATAGCCTCTAGTAAAATGAACATACTACCCGATAGTATTATTTCTATTCCAAGTCACACCAATAAAACCAGGAAAAACTTTTTTTTGAAGATTTAAATAAATTAACCACAAAATACATTTGGCAAGGGAAAAAAACAATTACTGCAGGATAGCAAAGAGAAAGGAGGCTTTGCACTCCCAGATTGGGAATTATATTATCAGGCACCAACGTTAACATGGATTAAAGATTGGATTGAACTAAAAATAAGAGGATCTTGACACTAGACGGGCATGACCTACAATTAGGATGGCATGCATTCATATGGGATGGGAAAAATAAATCCCACAGTTACTTCCAAAGACACTTAATCAGTAATGCCTTACTACAGGTCTGGCAAAAAATTAAAAAAAACAAACCATTACATCAAAATACCAAACTGGTTATCCACAATAAAAGCCTTTAAATGCCTGAATTTAACAGACATAGATAAATTAATCAGGTATAAGGATCTGATAAATGAACAAGGGAATTTGAAAACCAAACAAGAATTAAAAGATCAGGGTATAGACACAGATTGGTGGACATATACACAAATCCAGACCGGATATAGAAAATATACGAATTCCAAAAAGAACAGCAGGAATTAGACAGGATTTTACAAGGTACGGAAGAAAAGTTGATTAGGAAAATATACAAATATTTACTGAGATATAAAATGGAAGAGGAAGTGGTTAAAGGAACAATTAGCTGGGCAAAAAAATTTGGATACAGCATAGATTTAGAGAAATGGGAAAAACTTAGGGAAATAAATTTAAAATTGACTATGTCAGTGGTTTATAAGGAAAACCAGTACAAGATGTTTTATAGATGGCATCTTCCACCAGCGAGACTTGCTAAGATGTTCCCAAACACATCACCGATTTGTTGGAAATGTAAGAAATCATAAGGGACATATTATCATTTATGGTGGACTTGTGCAATAGCAAAAGAATACTGGAATAAAATTAAAAAGTGGCTTGGTGAGATAACTAAACATCATATAGACTGGAAACTGGAATTATTTTTATTGGCATACCCACAAGAAATTATAATAAAGAAATATAATATCTAATTCTACATATTATAACTACAGCTTGGATAACCTATGCACAAAATTGGAAAAATAGTCATACCAAAAGACGAAGAGGTGATAAGAAAAATTTTGGACTGTGTGAAGATGGATAAATTGACAAAAGAAATAAAAGAAAAAGATGAAACGGAATATTACTTAATATGGAATAAATGGTACAAATGGTTAGAGGACAGGAATAATAAGTAAGAAAATATATAATAGAGATGATCTAGAAATTAGGAAGTATTCGTAAAATGGTATTAAATATACAATGTATGTAAAGTAATATATCAATATAATATTATGTATAATAACTAAGGAGTAGTATATACAATATGTAAGGAATAAGAGATCCGCAGATATAAATATGAATATGTAGGGGGTGGGAATATAAATTGTGGATATACATTGATACGGAACTGTTATAAAATGGAAACTGTTTTTTGTTCTTGTTTTTAAAGAAAAAAAATAATAAAAAATTATTTTTTAAAAAAGATTTGTTTGGTTACATTTCCACAGACATTAAAAATTTCTGGATTTTCTGAATTATGTTTTAATATCTGCAGTGAGGGTCTAGATTTATATTTTCCTCCCCACAATCTGTACGTTATGCTTAACAGCCTTTTGCTTTTATTATGATCATGCAATCTGATAAACAGGCAAAAGAGGCAAACCTTCTGTTGCTTCCCACAGGGCTTCAGTCAAGATAATTCAGTTGAAACTTCCTCATATGGGTTGTATTTGCTAGATAGGTTTAGATTAACTCAGTCTTATTCAGCATAGTTTTCTGGATTGATATTGTACATTGAACAATAAACTAATTTCATGAACTGGATTCACATTATATGCTGGGCTAAGATTGTGACTTATTGTGCTATGTGAACCTAAAAGTAATGTTTTAAAAATAAGACTTGGAAGAAAACACACTTTAACCCAAGAAAACCCACGCTTTATCACATATATCTTGAATTTGTAGAAACATTTACCAGTAATTGTCTTTTGAATGGAAGGGCTAAATTACGAATTGCTACCTATATTATATTCTTTTCCATTTCAATCTTGGTTCTGTTAACCATTTTTTCATGTTAAAAAGCTAGAAGTCGTGAAAGTCAGTTACATTTCTACCATAATATCATTTTTAGTGTAGTTACACCATCTAATTGGTCAGTGGTTTTACCTCCATGTTAGACATTCATGGGCAACAAATAACTGCTCAAGAAGCAAATTGTTGCTTCTTAATTATAGGCACCAGTTAAGTTCCCAATTCCTCATGTTATTGAAAGTATGTGACAGAGAATCAAGGAAGAGATGACTTTCCAAAGCATTGATCTTCTTGAGTGGGCAGAGTGGAGAATAGTGTCTCCACCACATTTTTTTTACATTTTCAACAGGATTTTTCAATTTATTTCAATAAAACCCACAAGATGTAGATTGCAAAAAAGAAAACAAATATAATCTCTAAAATTTTATGTGCTGTGGTTTATAGTTCAGTAATATAGGCTATAGGTACTATTAAATAAAATAAAAAGTTGTGTCTTGAATCTTAGTAGCATTGACATTATTTTAATGTTAAAATAAAAGTTGTGAATGAATCTTAGTAACATTCTGTTCCATTCATTTATTTCCTTTATACTGGCTTTAGATGTCAGGTTGTATCAATTCCTCTTCTTTATTGATAGATACACATTTTAGGTCTATTAAGAGTTTTTATATGTACATATTGAATCAATGGACAAGTTCCTGCAGTTTTCTTGACAAGATTGCTTTCTTCCTAGGGCTAAGAGGGAGTGACTCCCAACTAGCTTTGTGCCTCAATCAGGACTAGAACTCAGTCTCCTGGTTTCTAGGACATCTTAATTTCTATATCAAACTGGCTGTAATATTGAGAGTAGATGTATTTATTTGTTTTCCAGATATAAGGAACTCTCTCTAAATCAGGGGTGTCAAACTCACGTCACGGTGGCATCATGTGACATATCAGGACTTTCCCCCCTTTGCTAAACTGGGCGTGGGCATGGCCACGCATGACGCATCTGGCCTGTGGACCGGGAGTTTGACAGCCCTGCTCTAAATGTTTTAGCCATTTTAGCCAGGGAAGATTTCTTTCTGGAGTTAATTGAAATTGAATGATAATTCCTCAGTTATTTTGTCCTAATTTATTAGCTTTTTAAAACACTTATGCAACAACTTCTTACATAATAGCCACAGGCATCTATTTCACATTTACTGTTTTTTTAAAAAACAAACAAACAAACTCTGGATCATTAAATAGATGGCTTCCCTGAGCATTTGAAATTGTACTCTTAAATTATATCTCTCTTATATTCATTCCAATTTTCTTTTCAGCTTTACTCCATGCATTTTGTGTGTCAATTCATGTGTGATAATGAAAAATTATTTATTCATTTATAATTTAGATTTCTGGGACTACCCCATTCAGCAGTGACTGGGCAGCATTAATCTGAATATGAAGATATCTCAGCCTCAAAATTTATTTCTTAATCTGTAATATAGGAATAATACTTTACAGAACAGTGTAAAGGACATAATATATCTGGAAATATTTTAATAATACATGTCCTTTTTACTAGAGGCCTAGTGTTCTTACAAAAACTTTTGTAACCTTCAATGGGTTGATGGAATATTTTTATCAAACAGAGATTTTTAAAAAGAGAAAATAAATGGCATTGATTAATGCTATTGGTCAACCTTGTTCTTTTTAATAATTATGTTCTTGTTTGAAAGCCATTTATTTGCCTTCGCTTCTGTGGTTGAGATCTTGTTCAAGGAGCAGTTTGGTCAGGAGAGATTTTATAGTTGTGGTATGTGGTAATTATACCACTCCTGAGACGAGACTCTACTTACAGACACTTATGTCCTAATCACCTTCTGAATGAATACTGCAATGTGCTTTTCATGGTCCTGTCCTGTCCTTGAAGAGCATCTGGAAGCTGCAGCCAGGTGCAAGATACAATGGTCTAGGCCATGGGTGTCAAACTTGCTGTCACATGATGTTTCGCAATGTTTTTTCCCTTTGCGGAGCTGGGGTAGCTGTAGCCTGCGTGTGATGTATCTGGCTCATGGGCCACCAGTTTGATCCCCCTAGTCTAGGCAGTTACTTATTTATTACATTTGTTTGTCCATCTTTCCACAAGGCAAGTCATGTGAGTTCATTATGTCAACTTTTTGATTAATATGATGAGTTTGGGTAATTTAAGGGATTTTTCTCTCCCTGATTGTATCTATCCATCCCATCAGATCCAGCAAGACATTATTAAAGAATGCCATTTGGTGGAATTCAGAAGAGATCTTTTTCTGTCATTGTACTCACTCTTCGGAACATCATTTCCTGGGGATTAGATTAGTCCCAAACCTGGTTGCTTTTCATACAGCTTTGAAGACCAGATTATGCCGCTGCACATGGAGTCAGAATTTGTGACAGAATCTGTTGAAGGGGTTATGTGAGTGGTTCAGATGGGTTTTTACCATGGCTGCTGGTTGTTGTATTTTTCTCTCCTCCAAGAATATTGAATGGACGGCTTTATAGACATAAACAAATACTGTGTTTCCCTGAAAATAAGACCTTGTCTTATATTTTTTTGAACCCCGAAATAAGCGCTTGGCCTTATTTTCGGGGAGGTCTTATTATTTTGGGGTGTGTGGAGGAAACCAGAGGAAATGGTGGGGACCGGCACATGTGTTTAAATGTTTTCAGGGAGGTCTTATTTTCAGGGAGGGCTTATTTTCAGGGGGGCCTTATTTTAGTGCATGCGCTCAAAAGCCCGATTGGGCTTATTATCAGGGGATGTCTTATTTTAGGGGAAACAGGGTACAGTGTGTGTGTGTAAAACGATATCATTAAATCTTTACCACATCTATTGTTATTATTAAGGTGCTCAACTCAACCAGTGAGACTTGGTACAGCATATAGTATGGAAAAGAAAATGCCATCCCACCCCTCAACCACTACAAAATCCCAATATGCAGAGACTTAGGCAGAAGTTTTCAGAATTAAATTTTGAACAATCATCCATTTGCTTCAAAGGAAAAACAAAATCTGGAAGCAGATAATATAACAGGAATGCATTAATTTTTTACGATTCCTTGCAATTAATATTTGGTCTGCCTGATTCGTGCAGCAGTATAGAAGAAAACCTTAGTTCTTGACCAAGATAGAGGCATTTTCACGATAAGGTAGTTGAAATCTCCGGCTTGTACACATGGGTTTTACTGTGCAGAAGGAGCAATAGTATTTGATATTTAGAAATGGCAATGTTAACCTGATAAGTGAGAAATCAAGATAATAATAAACTTCTAGGAATTCACACCCATTGCATTTTAACATGGCAAAATGAGTCAGCCTAGGAATTCCTAGTGAGCTACTAACCCTTTGTCTAACTTTCCTCTTCTTTCTCAGCATTGCAACTTCCCTTAGCCAACGATGGTAGCAGCCGTTCCTCCTCTTTGGAAAACTCACCCCAACATCACACACATCCAACACGCCCTCGAAATATCCTGGGCCTCCCTCCTCCGCCACCATTCCTCATGCACAGGAGCATGGAGAGGTAAACACAGTTGGAGCAAAGTAACTAAATAGTAGTAGAACGCTCGCTTAATTTTTCCCATGTTTTTAAGAACTTTTGTCACAGTTTCTAGGCTTATATTCAAACTAGAGGTGGGCAATTTACTAAGAAGGGGGGGAAGATGTTTATAGCACAGCTTTTATATTGCTTTAATGTCTAATGAAATGGAAATGTATAGTCAGGTCCAGAAATATTGGGACATTGACACAATTCTAACATCTTTGGCTCTATACACCACCACAATGGAGTTGGAATGAAACAAACACAATGTGCTTTAACTGCAGACTGTCAGCTTTAATTTGAGGGTATGTACATCCAACTCAGGTGACCGGTGTAGGACTTACAGCAGTTTGCATATGTGCCTCCCACTTGTTAAGGGACCAAAGGTAATGGGACAATTGGCTTCTCAGCTGTTCCATGGCCAGGTGTGTGATATTCCCTCATTACCCCAATTACAATGTGCAGATAAAAGGCCCAGAGTTCATTTCAAGTGTGCTATTTGCATTTGGAATCTGTTGCTGTCAGCTCTCAAGGTGAGATCCAAAGAGCTGTCACTATCAGTGAAGCAAGCTATCATTAGGCTGAAGAAACAAAACAAACTCATCAGAGAGATAGCAAGAACATTAGGCGTGGCCAAAACAACTGTTTGGAACATTCTCAAAAAGAAGGAACGCACCGGTGAGCTCAGCAACACCAAAAGACCTGGGAGACCACGGAAAACAACTGTGGTGGATAACCGAAGAATTCTTTCCCTGGTGAAGAAAGCACCCTTCACAACAGTTGGCCAGATCAAGAACACTCTCCAGGAGGTAGGTGTATGTGTGTCAAAGTCAACAATCAAGAGAAGACTTCACCAGAATGAATACAGATGGTTCATCACAAGATGTAAACCATTGGTGAGCCTCAAAAACAGGAAGGCCAGATTAGAGTTTGCCAAACAACATCTAACAAAGCCTTCACAGTTCTGGAACAAGATCCTACGGACAGATGAGACCAAGATCAACTTGTACCAGAGTGATGGGAAGAGAAGAGTATGGAGAAGGAAAGGAACTGCTCATGATCCTAAGCATACCACCTCATCAGTGAAGCGTGGTGGTAGTGTCATGGTGTGGGCATGTATGGCTGCCGATGGAACTGGTTCTCTTGTATTTATTGATGATGTGACTGCTGACAAAAGCAGCAGGATGAATTCTGAAGTGTTTCGGGCAATATTATCTGCTCACATTCAGCCAAATGCTGCAGAACTCATTGGACGGCGCTTCACAGTGCAGATGGACAATGACCCAAAGCATACTGCAAAAGCAACTAAAGAGTTTTTGAAGGGACAGAAGTGGAATGTTATGCAATGGCCAAGTCAATCCCCTGACCTAAATCCCATTGAGCATGCATTTCACTTGCTGAAGACAAAACTGAAGGGAAAATGCCCCAAGAACAAGCAGGAACTGAAGACAGTTGCAGTAGAGGCCTGGCAGAGCATCACCAGGGATGAAACCCAGCGTCTGGTGATGTCTATGCATTCCAGATTTCAGGCTGTGATTGACTGCAAAGGATTTGCAACCAAGTATTAAGAAGGGAAAGTTTGATTTATGATTATTATTCTATCCTATTACCTTTGGTCCCTTAACAAGTGGGAGGCACATATGCAAACTGCTGTAAGTCCTACACCGTTCACCTGAGTTGGGTGTACATACCCTCAAATTAAAGCTGACAGTCTGCAGTTAAAGCACATTGTGTTTGTTTCATTCCAACTCCATTGTGGTGGTGTATAGAGCCAAAGATGTTAGAATTGTGTCGATGTCCCAATATTTCTGGACCTGACTGTATGTAACAAGTATGGCAGTATACAGATGGTCTAATCTCTACCATACAAGAAGAACTTGCAATCATGTGCTATTATGATGTTTGGTGACAGCATGTTGGGGTGGGGGCTGACCATTCATTGTATATTTCACCATTGTTGCTTATTTAATTGCTTGATTGCTGATGATTTGATTTGATTGCCTCTGAGTCACTCTTGACTCCTGGTAACTATTGTATGCGGAGAAATCCATGTTCCTTTGGTAATATTTTTTGGGGGAATGTTTTACCGTTGTCCTCTTCCTAGGGTTGAAAGTAATTTGTTTTATATTTTGCTGCAGTCATTGCTGACTCCCTGTGTCTTACATACTCACCATTCATAAATGAGATTAGAACCAAACAAGTCATTACAAAACATGATTTCTTGCCATAGTCAGAATGCCATCATACCGTGTTTTCCCAAAAATAAGACCCTGATTTATATTTCCTTGAACCCTGAAATAAGCGCTTGGCCTTATTGCCATGCGCTCAAAAGCCCGATTGGGCTTATTATCAGGGGATGTCTTATTTTAGGGAAAACAGGGTAGTAAGCAATGTATGTTTGGCAGAATGTAAAAAACAGATCTTTCAAATTCATGTTAAGGTATTTTCAGTAAATGTAGTATTTTTCCTACATATTGGAATGCAGCTTATTTATTTGGTGTAATATTTGTATTAGGCCCCAAGAAGTTTAAAAGCATCTGTCCATGAAAGGGTGTGCCAGTTTATTAACTGGGCCTGCTGCTTATTTTGCATTCACCAGTTGAGTAAACATTCATGACAATCTGCATTCTTCTTTACAGCTGGGAATGATTTAGAGGGCTTGTTGTAGGACTGGCTGATTTTGTCAAGAGGGTTGAATATAAAACTACTTACTATTCTTCGTAGAATTTTCCTCCTTTACATAATTATTCAGATACTGTTGCTGAGCATGGGAGCTTCATAATAGGACTGTGTATACTCTTAGTATACTCATAGTATCTGTTCCCACAGAGAGTGTGTGTTGATAAGTCCCATGTCAAGGATACAAGCTGCCATAAGCTCTTTAGCTTTTCTTTCTTTCCCTTCCTAGCATAGAAATTGATCAAAAACTGCAGGAGATCATGAAGCAAACCGGTTATTTGACCATTGGAGGCCAGGTAGGTTGACTTCATCTCCCCTGCTCTAGACAAAGTATTCCAGCCCAGTATCTGATTAAAGCTGAATCACATTTGAGGTCGGAAAATCGTGATAAGGAACTTCATAATCTGATCTAACGTGGCATAACCTGCATTCTTGGATATAGGATTTGTGGGTTGTCCATCTTTTTATTTTTGTTGCACTTCATACAGTATATGTTTCAAATTAATCTTTAACTTTCAGACAGGCATTTCAAAGTTCTGCTGTGAATTTCCACTTTAGATTGGCAAGTTAATGTGGCTTTATAAAGGATATTTTATAGGAAGAGATAAGAGATATAGTAGATTAAAATACTTTGCAGCCTGATGACATAACAGTTGACTGCACTAAAAGTTGCCATAAAATAGTCTTTCCTTTTTCAGTCTTCATTATATTAATGCTTGCTTGTGTCTAAGTTATATGTTCTCATTTCCCACAGAGATATCAAGCTGAAATCCATGACCTAGAAAACCTTGGTGAGATTGGTAGTGGGACGTGTGGACAAGTGTGGAAAATGCGCTTCAAAAAGACAGGACACATCATAGCTGTGAAGGTGAGGTAGATATACTTGAGTTTGGAAACTCAAAACTCTTGAAACACAAAACTCTTAAAAGAATAAGCAGTCAGGGTTGAAATGGCAGGAATTTACTCACTTTGAATATAGCTTGTATGATTTATTTGTTTTTGAGACAGGAGAGATAGGTTGAAGAGATTTACAGTAAGTGTCTTTTTTTGATAGAAAATAGTGATGATCTTTGGACAAATAACGGAAGTGCTCACCATGAGGGAAGGCATGTACAGCACATATTTTTTAAAAAATGTTTTATCTACCCTCCATGCTCAGGTGTGCCCCATCTTTTTTTCTTCTTAGCAAATGCGTCGTTCTGGTAACAAAGAAGAGAACAAAAGGATCCTAATGGATCTGGATGTGGTGCTGAAGAGTCATGACTGTCCCTATATTGTTCAGTGCTTTGGGACTTTCATCACAAATGTAAGCGAACTCAGTGCTTCCATCTACTCTATTTTTAAAATGCAATATGATTAACTTGGTGAATATCTCCCTTCATTTTTACTCCTTTTTTGTCCATAGACGGATGTTTTTATAGCCATGGAGCTAATGGGCACGTGTGCAGAGAAGCTGAAGAAACGCATTCAAGGACCCATCCCCGAGAGAATCTTGGGGAAGATGACTGTGGCGGTGAGTGTTGATAACCTCTGGTAAGGTTGACCCCAAATAAAAATGTATGCTGCTTGCAAACATAAGTGCAGGAGTTTGGGAAAAAAAATATTTATTATTTTATTTATTTATTTATTAATCAAATTTCTATACCGCCTTATTCCCGAAGGACTCAGGGCGGTGAACAGCCAAGATAAAATACAGATAATACAAATATTAAAAAATCCCTTTAAATTATTAAATATTTCGGCCGAAACACAGATTAAAACACCCAATTTATAAAATCACAAATTTAAAAATTTAAAAAATTTAAAAGATGGGAGTTAGGCCAGGCCAGATTTACAGATCTCTCTCTAGATTTTAAATTGTTAAAACTGTTTTGTGCCTCCTAATGTTCCCCATGCATTTTCTTTAAAATATTCCTTGGTGTATGTATGCATGTGCGGGTTGCCCACCCACCAAGAAGGCTGTATGAGCAGCTTAGAGGAAGTGCCAATTAATGAGTGGCAGTTTGGAAGTTGACAACTTAAAAAGTCAACCTAACATTGAGGTGGGGGGGAGGAATTAAGTCTGCTCCAATTTTCAGCTACATTTGACAATTTGAATGAGTATTATTTAATAAAAATAAAACTGAATAAAATCAGTGTAGGCAGATTGTTCATCTCTCCTACCAAGGAGAAATACTAACAGTATAGTTTCACATATGTATCCCTCCTCTTTTTAATAATCTTTGACATTTGTTTTGTGATGTATGTGGATAAAAGGTTATGCTATAATAAATGTAAGTATATTAAGTTATGTAACTGAAACTCTGTATTCTACATAATCACATAATCTTCCAAGTGAGTGACTAACCTTTGCTTTCCAAGTAGCAAATGTCTTCGTAGAAATTGAGTTTCGCTAAACCTAAACAAATGCAAACATTACTTTTCTTACATTGAGTCATTTCTTCGGCACTGATTTTTGATTCTTTTTCTTCTCCCTAGATTGTGAAAGCCCTCTATTATTTGAAAGAGAAGCATGGTGTCATTCATAGAGATGTGAAGCCTTCCAATATTTTGTTGGATGAGAGGGGGCAAATCAAGTTGTGTGACTTTGGGATCAGTGGGAGGCTGGTAGATTCAAAAGCCAAAACCCGGAGTGCTGGTTGTGCAGCGTATATGGCGGTAAGGAATGCTTAGGGAAATGTTTAGGGAATATCTTCAGGGAACTTACTGTAATTTTGTAATCTTATTACAGTGTGCCCAATTTTTTTGCTGTATCAATTCCTTAATAGGCTTTCTTTTCAACAGTATTCTGGGCCAGGCCCATTTAGATTATATCAGTATATCTCTGCCTGAGGATGTCCCCTTGGAATCAGAATCACACATCTGGTGTGTGATTCACAGCACATCTATACAGAGTTGCCACTAGAATATGGCCTAAGATTTTGAAAATGTACTGTACTATTATGCAATCATAGTTCCATTGTTTATTTTGTTTCTATAATTGAGGGTTGTTTCCTAAGTGCAGGTAAGAAATTAGCAATCAGTTGTTCTTTTAATGGCTTTTTTGTTGTTGTTGTTTTTAGCCTGAAAGAATAGATCCTCCTGATCCCTCAAAACCCGATTATGATATCCGTGCAGATGTGTGGAGCCTGGGCATTTCCCTGGTAAGTTAAACTCTCTTCTTTGTTTTTTGATATGGCAAATGAGCAATCCATAGATTGCAGGCTGCCCGCATTCCTCAAAGGTTTTCTCTGTAGCCCATGTAGATGCCAAAGCTCTTTAATTAAGCCTTGCTAGATTCTCAGCACGCTTAAATAATTTTTCATGTCTGTAGTTATTATTATTTAGTAGACGGTAGCAGTTTTTAGAGTGCTTTATCTTCTCTTTCTAAAGTGAAGAATGCAAAAGCGAAGTTTAAAAGTATCTTAGAAGAAAGCTGAACTTAAGACTAACATTACATAACAGTATTGTGACTTAGGATGGTTGTGACAGTATTATGAGATTCAGTGATATTGTAGGATTTCAGCCAGTTTGATGGAGGAGATGCCTTGGTCATCATGTTAAGAGGCCTGAAAGCAGTCTGCTTGGCATATAAGAGATCCCAGTGAAACAGCAAATGATATTTTTTAATACCTTATGACACAGTGAACTAAAACTGATCCTGTTAAATGATACTGCAAGAGAGGGTGATATTTTTTGCTAACTTGTTTTAACTTTTAATACTTGGCATTTCTTCTCACTTCACATTCCAATGTAGGTTGAGTTAGCTACAGGGCAGTTTCCCTATAAGAACTGCAAAACAGATTTTGAGGTCCTCACCAAGGTTTTGCAGGAAGATCCTCCTCTTCTCCCAAATAACATGGGATTTTCCGTGGATTTCCAGTCCTTTGTAAAAGACTGGTGAGTAAATTGTCTCAAAAACAACTTACAGTGAGTAGTCAATAATTTCTAAAATTAATAATATGTAGAAAATGGGCCCACTCCAGCCTTATCAGGACCCAGGAAGTTTACATTCTCTGTCACAGTATTGCCCTTTGGAATAGTAACTCCAAGAGATATGAATGATTCCCATCCTGATGATTTCTGAAAGTCCTTGAGGACCTGGCTGTGCTCCCAGGCCTTGGGGTTGGGTGGTGGTTGAGCCCCTATAGATTGCTTTTTGTCGGCATGCATGTTTTTCTCTTCTCGACATCTATGTTAATTTTTATTGTTTCTCGCTTGGTGTACGTCACCAAGAATTGTTTGAAATAGGGAAAACTTAATTATATATAATACATCAAAAGATCAGTGACACAGTTTTATTTGGTCAGTCTGGTGATGTGCTTTTGTGAAAAGGTGAAGTCAAGGATCTTTGTCATTTTTCCATAAAATTAAATCTCATCTCAGCCTTCCAGTTCACTTTGCACAAATTTTGGGCCTTTCCATAAGTTTCTGTTCTCTTCTCAATCTGTTCATGGCTCCTGCTTTTTTCCCTTGGCCTGTGTCTTGGCTAATTGCAGAGTAAGGAGGGACTCCTTCATTGAGCTGAAAATGATAACCAGAGGGTAGATGTGAAAATAGGGCTTGGGCTGGGCCAGGATAATGATGGATTTCATTCTATTAACTAGCAAACTTAGAGGGGAATAACTTACATAAATATGAAATATTGGTGCTAAAGAATTATTGTTAAGCAAAATTCAGTTAGAAAATGTGGTTTTTATGAATGTGTGTTTTTATTCTTCTAGCCTTACTAAAGATCACAGGAAGAGACCAAAGTACAACAAGCTACTTGTGAGTATACACATTCATGAAGTGATTATGAATGGTTATATAGTAGCTATAGGGGGGTTTCTGTCAACTTTAATCTTAAAACAATTTGCACTTGGTGCAGAATTTTGTGTTTATTATCATCCTCATCATCCTCATAATTATGTTATAAACACATAAACACACATTCTCAGTTTCCTAAAGCAGAGAAGTTCTATTGAGCTGATTTTTTTTCATGACTGTCCATTTGTTTTTGCTTGTATTCAGCATCATTGTGTGTCTGTTTGTACATTTTCAAACATAGTTGTTTCTGACAAAGTTGACCTTAGTTAATCTAGGGCAGTGATGGCTAACCTTTTCCAGATCTAGTGCCCAAAGCGTGCATGCCCACCCGCCCGAACCCCCAAAATGCAATGCGTGTGTGGCCCCTGAGCATGTGCCCCATCCCCTGTGCATGCATGCAAAGTGCTGAACTGGGGCGATGGCTCACGTGCCCACATAGAGGGCACTGCGTGCCACCTCTGGCACATGTGCCATAGATTCGCCATCACAGATCTAGGCCCAGCAGAATACTTTCCTAGATTTCAGGAGGTTTCTCCCTCCTCCCCCCAAGTCCTACTTAGAGTTGCTCTTTCAGACTTTTAGTAACAGAAGGGAAAAATACTCCATTCCATCTGCTTGTTTTCAGGAACACAACTTCATCAAGCGTTACGAGACACTGGAAGTGGATGTGGCATCCTGGTTCAAAGATGTCATGGCTAAGACAGAGTCACCCCGCACGAGCAGCATCCTCAGCCAGCATCACCTGCCCTTCTTCACCAGGTAGCCATGTAGTGTGGCTGCTGTATCAGAGAAGGGGTCCTTGGCTGCCAGATCTTAAAAGAGAGAGCACCACAACAAGCACCAGCCTTCACTAGAACAACTCTCCAGTGGCATGCATTATTTGCTTCACCTGCTCAGTCACCCGTGACCATTTTGTCTTCTTCAGTATTGCCAGGAAGAGATGGGTCCTAGGTCTGGTCTTCCTGGAATGTGGTTACGTTTCAGGGCCTTTGACATTCCAGGCACCGCACCAGACAGCCCAGATGTACAACGCTTTGGACGAGAAAGTACTTCTTCAGCCTCTGCTTGTATGTTTCTGGGAATTGAGCATCCGCCATCGGGGTTGCCACCAGTGACAGCGTTGCTCCCTGCTTGTCTCTCTCTACTGTGACCAGAGGCTTGAGGATATGCAACAGTGACGCTTGCTCACGCACTGTGAACAGACACAAAACACAAAGGAAAATAGAAAAGATATTTTTTTTACAAGTTATTTATTAAGTTTGGACTTCTGGTGCTGTGGGCTGCCTGCTGCCCCTGTTCACCAGTCTCTGCGTTATTACATGTCCTTTATTTGTTTGATTTTTTTTTTCCTGTGTTTTTGGATTTGTATTTGCTAAAGAAAAATGGGGGCTGGGATAGAGGAATTGGCTGCTGCTTTTGATGCTGAGCTTAGCAGTTGCAGTTGTCTTGGTTTTGTTTGTTCTTAGGGCTTGCGGGTGGGGTTTCTTCCCTGGAAAGGAAATGTGTGCTAGATTCTTGCCCAAGAGTTACTCGGTTAAAGTAAAAATTTCCCCCTCTTTGGTTCTTTTTGATCTCAGGGTTCCTCTTTTGAGTGTGAGCAAAGTTTTGTCCTTGGTGTTTTATTACCAAAGTGCATGTTTGGTGCTAGGATAAATGCTTCTTCGTTTTCTTCCAGTATTTAAGAAAAGGAAAAGCAGAACTTAAAGATAATCCTGGCATCAATAAAGCCATTAAAAAGAAAGTCATCCCAAATTATCTCTAATGTAAGAGATTCTTTAAAAAAATAATAACAAAATTTGATAGCCACTAATTTATGGCCTCTGATTTGTTGGGGACTGATTGGTTTAGCGTCTTAACTAGTAGCAATGATGTACTTCCAATTGAGGAGCAATCAGTTTGCTCCGTGAGATCACAGGTTTGGAGCAGCACCATCTGTATGGATGCTCAATCTGCAAGCATAGATATGGTCCTAAACAAGGAGGTTCAGTAAACGGAGGAAGTACCATTCTCTTTTATTTCAGAATCGAGCTTCTTTTTTTTGTAATACTTTCCACAGGATAAAAGAAAGAAGAGACAGGATCCAATCGTTAAAAATCCAAAGGCCAACTCTAACAAGTTGATGGAGGCATGCCAGAGGAACCAAGGTGTCTCAATCACTAATGTTGTTTTGTAATTAGCAGGCAGTTGGAGCCATCTGAAACTTTGGAAATGAAAGTTGGCCAGAGTGTTTTGGAAGTGAGTCAGGAGGTTATTTTCAGGCAGTTCCAAATTGTATCTTTTGCAAGGTTCTGGGGCTAATATGCAACTTGAACTTCTAAATGTTGTCCTGAAGATGAGACTTCTTCCTGCTTTCTCCTACTAGCAAAAGCTTGGATATTATGGCAGAGGAGAGGCCAGAAAAGGCCCCACACAGTTTTATCCTCATCAGGAGGCTTTAGTTGTGTAGGGCTGGAAAGGAAGTGCATTGGTAATTATTGCTATTCCAGATACATCCAGCCTGGTATCACCCTGAGATAATATGTTCCACATTCATTACATCCTGACCATTTTGCAAAAGAAGCCATTGCATTTAAAGGACTGAAGAGCCCAGGGGCAGAACCAGTGGAGGAAGAAGAAGCTTTAGTAGAGCCATATGTTCAAATTTGGCATGTGGAGGACTTGGTTATTAGAGACAGGTTGAAATGAAATCAGATGGGCGTTGTTGAGGTTTTCTCAGAAAAGATGAACGTGCAAAGCTTGCTGGAAAATATATGAATAATATGCATGTTATACAAATGCAGTGCTTTTCAAAACAAATCCTAACCATTTGCAAAGTGTCAAAGAAGTTGGAGAAGAAACAGAATTGCAGGATCCAATCTGGATCAGTCACCGGGACCAGAGGTTTTGTCTTCCGAGCTTTCGGACTTGTGCTGGAGCTCCTGGGACACATATATTCGTCTTCATTCAGGAAAGAGAATTGTTTGTACAGGATGTAGATCACCTGTTCAGATGACTGGCTTATGGTTACTGCATCGTATAGCACACTAATATTCCACCAGCTTTAATTATGACTATTAAGGTATTTTCAGAAATTGAAAAAAGGCAATTTGTCTTACACACCTTACAAGGCATAGGATTTGTGCAACGAAGAATACTGTTTTGAATGTGTTATATGAAAACATATGAGAGAAGATAGGAAGTGAAGGAAGGAAGGGAGAAGAAGAGCTAGCAAGAATAAGGCAGTGAGCTGAAAGAGAATTTATGACTTAAGAAACAAGTTGGCAATAAGGAATGTTTATTAGAAATTTTTATAGAAATTCAGTAGGTGAAACCAGAAGAAGGGAGTGTGAAAAGAAATGAAGACTAGCTCATTAGGGAGAAGATGCTTAGCTTTCAAGATGAATTTCTTTAACAAGTTTATTTAGATTCACTTCAGTGGTGAATTTTTTGTTTTATTCACTAAGGTAACTTCTGAAAACCTCTTTCAATTCAAAAACATTCTCTGAAAGATACTTTGGGCCAATTTGGAAATATATCCTATGTCCAAATTGGGTCATAATAATTTTGGCAAAATATATCCTGCTAAATCATAGTCAAGAGATCCAAAAACAAATATTGGCTCCTGATTAGAAAAACAGCATTCTTTTTAAAAAAATCCCTCTAGATCAAACGTAATACGCATAGAAATCTAAAATAAATTAAATTGGCCTACCAATGAAATAAGTGAGGACGTTAGACCCAGTATTTATTCTTGATTTTATGAAATATGGCTTTGATTTCAAGATTTGTTGGTCACAGTTAATTTTGGTTTTCCATGTTTAGGTAATATACACAGGTATGTTCTATATGACCATCAACCAAATATTAACGTATCCATTTTCTTTGAGGCCCGATTACTGTGGGAAAACATAAATAAACTTCACTTGTTTCAAATTTATTAACCGTATGAAGATAGAAACATAAACACGAACATTTGTCAGGATATTAGAAAAGGTCATTTTTACTGTATTTTTCATTGGGAATTGCCAAAAATTAAACGATAGGGTGGACTATAAACTTAATAAAGAAGGTTAGAGAAGAATAAAGTGTGTTTTCTAAAACCATTTTGGAAAGTAATGACAAAAGTTTGTAATTTTATGGCAAAACTTGAGAATCAAGCAAGCTTAAAAGCAAGAATGAAACAGGTGCAGAACACAAAAAAAACCCTGGATATCTGTTTCCACCAGGGAGAAGGTCTATTGGCTAAAAGATGTAGTGTTAAAATCATGGTAGATCTTACATTCTTGGTGATAGATTAATGAAACTGCATCAGAACAGTTGCAGTAGAATTCTCATGTCATGTGTATTAGATCAAAGTTAGTTTTAGTGACAAGCACTGATTTTTGTGCTACTGTTTTGTTCAGTATTTTTGCTCATTTGTTAGAGGAATTGATCTTGAAAAACAAATGGCAGATTGGACAGCTACTGAAGTTTGGACATATGACACACTGGATTAAGAATGTTGGAGAAGGTTCAGAGCATAGAGATATATAGGAGTGAAAAGTGGGTTTCCAATTCTAGGTTGAAGAACAGCCCTGCAAGTGGACAGTGGCACTGGCTACATAGAAAAAAAGAAGGATGTACAGAACTGTTTGCTGGAATAAAGGAATATATAGAAAGTTAAGCAGAAAGGCTCTGGATGGTTAACAGAAGTATTGTCATATAAGCAGTTGAATAGCCTTGTCCTAACAGCTTCATGTACCCTCATTCTGGCTTTGTTGCTTGTTTTTCATCTTGCTAGATTATTTATACTTAAGCAAAGTAACTATAGTAGTTAGTAGAGCACGAGTGATATATAATATGACAGCTGGCATTTTCACCCCTCCGGGGGATCTTTACCCTGAAGCTAACAGTTAATCTGCATTCTGACTGCAGAGAAACTTTCAAAGTTTTTAAAAGTCCAGATCTTTTTAACTGTTTTAAAAGCAGTTCCCAACATGAATTGGTTAAAGCTGAATCAGTCTCCTGGAAGTCTTACTCGAACAATGAATTACAGGGCAATGATGTTGTTAAATAACTGGATCTTCTTCTTTATCAAAAGTAAGATCTAATCATGAATCTGAGTTTGTGATCTTGAAATATTTTTTGTAAAGAAGACTTTTACGTTTCTTTCAAATTCTTTTAAGAATTTGATAGTATTTATTTGCTGCTTCTTGGGACAAATGGGGGCCTATTGATTCCTATGAATAAGTGCCTTCTATTCCCTCCCTGCCAAAAATACTGTCAGTTGCATTTTTAAGGTAACAGTATTTAAGTTACTGATGATTGTTTCTTACATCACTTTTTGTGATTGCTAATAGAATAGAATTGCTAAGAAAAAAATAATAATTTTTTTGCAAAATGCTTAAAAACAATCAGTAGTTTTAAGAGCATTGATTATGTTCAGCTTACCTTTTCTACTGGGAGCTTGTAGTCTCTATCCTTTGGCTTTAAAATCCACATGACCGCTCTGAAAGTTCTTTAGTTTTCCAGATGTTTTTGGGCTACATTTGTTTTCATCTGTAGAATTTGTAGTTCAGAGGGTCACAGATTCCAACTCCTACTGAGTGCCACATGTCTTCCAAGGCCTAGAACAGCTGCTTCTAGAAAGTCATAATTAGCCAGAATTATTAAAAATGTATCTAGTGAAATTCTTTTATTATGTGAAAGGAAGAGCAGTAGCAGGGAAAGAAAAGGGTACCATCAATCTCATGATTTTGTCATCCTTCCTTTCTACAGCAAAAAGTTTGGTCATTGCAGAGGCTTTAGGGAATTAGACTCTCTTCTGCTTAAGTAGTTCAGTGCAATCAAGATAGGACTGAAGTATTTGTAAGTGGATAATAGATGAAAGATGGCGTTGCTCTTTTGTACAATTCTAGAACAATAATTCTTCTGTTATGAACTGCAACATGAATTAGGAGTAAAGTTTTTACACAAGAAAATACTTTTCTTAAACTAAAACTGTATCCTTTTTCAGATGTAAGAAAGAAGTCTAGAGAATTGTGGGAAAATGAATTGATTCAGTTCTTAAAGGCATATTGTCAAGATTTCAAGAAGGTAGTTTTTGCTGTAGTAAGTTTTAAGTAAAGGAGTTTATTAGAAATCTTTGTAACAGAAAGGTGCTGTTTTTATTCCTCAAAAAAATTAGTATGGGTTTATTGTTCTGTTCCCTCTTGGATTTGAAATTTCAAGATGTCACGGATTAGCCTAAAAATGTTGGCCTCTAGTAAAGCATATTTCTTCCTCCTTTTGGTTTCAAGAGAAAGCAAGAATAGTCTCTTACAAGGAGTTTGCCTACCTTTCAAGCATGGAAGAATCCTTTCTTCCATCTCAAAGCAGTTAAAATATAGATTCTTTGGTGGGAAGGACTTGGGGCAGTAGTAAGTTTAGGAAGTGTTAAAGACTTTTTTCAATTGTTCAAAATATGGGGTGATTTTAAACACGAAGAAGAAAAAGAGAAAAAATGCAGTTTTATTGCATTTTTAGAATTATTTTTTTAATGTATTGATTTAGAACAAATCTTCGTTAATGTTATTTTTAATCTGGGTGGCTCAATGTTTACAATCGCCTGCCTGACATCTGCTCTTAAAGTGTGTGGGGACGTTGGGGTTGGGAGGGGCATCTGTGTGCAGCGTGTGATGCATGCAATTCAAATGGGGATTTTAAAACAAAACTGTAAAAAAATCATGCCAAAGTTAAGGCAGAGATTAGCTGGATAGATGGTTATATTCTAGGCATTAGCAGTTCACTATATTCTCTATATATCATATATTATAAATTTGCATGTTAAAGTAAATAGAAGTAATCTATCCTATACAGCAAGCAACTTTTAACTTGGATTCCTTGTAAATTTGGTCACCTGTCTTGATTCAGGATTGTCTGAACACCTTCTGTTTGATTTTGTTCGTTTTTGTTTTTGGTAGCTACTAAACCTTTATTTTACCACCATTTCATTAAAAGGGCATGATTTCTCCAAAGTTTCATAGAGCGAGTTGAGAGCAACTTGAGTTTTCAGCCAGCACAAAAATTATGGTCAGTGGACATTTTCCCAGAGAGTATGTTTTTCTTCTTTGCTGGCCTGTTCTGCTAGAACCTACATGACAAAAGTATTGGAGGACTTTTCACCACTGAAGGCACCTGCTCAATATTATACTCTTCGGAAGGTCAAAAGATTTCAGTTTGGTTTTGTTTGTTCAACCGTTTGCTCTGTTGTTACTTCCAATAATTAAGGCTACATTTGTACACATTTATTTATTGCCCACAGGGAACTGTGTGTTGTTTTAATTTATTTTTTTAAACTTCCCTTTCTTTCACTTCGTACAGAAAATGTATTTTTTTTGTTGATAGCATTCACTAAATAATTAACTGTCAAAGTGGAAATGTGGGACATAGCAAATATACTGCAGTTTTTAGAATTTTGTTCTGATAAATCCCAGCACTGATCCTTTACCAAGAAATTTGTAGTATTTGAACTGTACTTGGACATGACAGGTTCTGGAATCACGTAACTTTGAAACCCCCAGGGTTCAGTGCCCCATCTTCACGCTGTTCAAGGGACCCAAAAGAAAGCAGATCCTCAGCAAAAGGATAGGGAAGTAGAAAACTTTTTTAAAAGATTGGCTGACAGATTGATGAAATTATTTATAGGCAGTATTGGGAGGAAACGCAAGATTGGAAATCGGATGCTCACAATTATGTAGAATTACCAAACTATATTGAATCAGGGGATGTTGTTTTGCACCCGTAATTTAAGCTGATGTTGAATATATTTGCCTACTTGCTTTTAGACTTCTAGAATAGAATACATACAGTGTATTGTTACCAACAAAGCTTTTAAGAAAATATATATATATATATATATATATTCCTAATACAGATGATCTCCCAAAAACCTAGTTCGCAAAAGTTACGAAGAAAAACGGAAATCTATATAGTTTTGTGGGAGAGATGAAGACACATGTGATAACTAAGCTAATGGGTAAGGTGATAAGGAAAGATGAAAGAATAATCATTAAAATATTATAGGGTAAGCATTGTTTTAAAATGTTATGGAAGCTAAACTGATTGGGGCAGAGATGCAGAGTATTTCCCCATGTCTTTATTTTAGGAATGATGTTTTCCATTATTATTTCTGACAATACATACTTAGTTGTAGATTCTGTGTTATTCTTCAGAGAAGTTTGGAGAAACTATTTCCTCTCAAAACTTTAAAATTACTTTGAAGAAGCACCTTTTCCACCTATCCTTCTTGAGAGGAGCTTTTTTTTAAAAAAAAAAAAAACCACCATAGTATATATTTTTCCAGTCATGTTTTCTTTTTCTGTCTTTTTAATGGTTTGATTCTAGTTCCATATTGGTGTTGAACAAACCATTTTTTAAAAGTAAGGTAACAGTACTTGTACAAAAGTACTAGGGTTATTTATTTAGGCTGTGATGAAGGCTGAAAACCATTTCCAAAACTCAACAATAATTTCCTTAAATCACATGAATCTATGACTTATCCCAGCCATGCCACTTGAATATGCCAGCAGTCTTCACTCCCATCTAATGTTTCATGGAATTTTGCATATATGCCATCTTGACCTTGCTGAAGGAATTTCTCATTAGCATCCTATATTTCTAGGGGCATTATTACAAACATGAAAACTCAAGTGCCAACTGTACAATTTGATGTTTTTATAATAGGGTGGGGTTGACAACAACTTCCCTAAATGGTACCCATTGATTTTGAATTGTTGTTTCAATTGCAAACTCTCAAAATCTCACGAGATAAATAAATTATGCAAAATCTGTGTGCTTGCATAAAAATTCATGAGGTTTTGGCCATTAAAAACATTGCTACCTGTTGTAGTATTGCACAAAAATCCCACATTGGTGCTTGTCCTAAAAAGGTTGATGGCTGCAGAAATCACATAGAGAGTATTTCCGCAGAGCAATATGCACGTAGTCTTCTTGGAGTGAATATTACAGTTCACCTGCAAAAACAGGAAGTCTGAGTTATGGTTTACTCTTCTAATACTTGGATAACACACATGTGACCTTGGGCCCACTGAACAGCTTGTGTGGTTGGTTGAGCTTATGGGTTTTCCTACAGGCTGAAAAAAAAACAAAACTAGTTTTCCATTTTAATAATAATTGTGTCTTGGGTTTTAAAGATTGTTGAAGAGGAATTTCAGATGTCTTCAACAGTCTGGTATAAAACACCATTTTGTGTCCCTCTGTTATAAGTGAATCATCCTGTAGGTTCAATAAAGCTATGTATGGCAGTTTTGATCACCTATTTCATCTTATTTGTTTGTTAGCCATTTCTCAGGTTGGGCTCACTGTCCTGAATCCCATTGTCTTATTACTTGGCATGTGCAAAGTCTTAGAACAAGAATTTTCTTACACAGTAGTCATCATCCTTGTTCTATACCGTAGTCCAAACAGTTTGCCAGAAGTATTGTCTGCCTCCAGGTAGTGAGGTCAGTCTGGTCCATTTGGGTGGAACTTTGGGATTTAAAAATACATCAACAATAGTGTAAAGAACATTCTTCATTACTTTTGAAAAGCTTTTTTTACTGTTTGTACAAACCCTCATAGAAGCTTAAAAACAAAATAAAATGTTCTTTCCCTAAATGTCTGTGTTCATTTTACAAGTTTCATCTCTTGTTTCCAAAGATGTTATTCCCCAAATAATATTTCTGTCAGCCACTTGAATCTGAGGCTCACCACATGAGGTGGACTTCAGCCCTAATTCCTGGTCAGCATAATAATTTGCCATAGTGCCTGGGAAACAAGATCTGTAGTAATAACATCTAGAAGATACTGGATTAAGATAGTGTACTGCAAGGGGATTGAAAAAAAATGACTGTATTTGCAAAATGTCAGTATTTAGGGGCCATCTGTGGAGGATGTTCCACAGAACGCAGCCTGTTGTGGAGAAAACCTGACACAGGCTGCATACCACGTATCTCTTGAGGTGGGGACACCTGCCTCCGTGATGTGCCATGAGCTTTGATCACAAGAAACTGGCTTGTGATCCTATTTTCTATGTTACTTCAGAGTATGTCTCTTATCATACTCTAAGTGTAATTCATGAAGCAACTAAGAAGATCTCTCAACATCTTTTCAAATGGAGCTGCTTGGAACTTGGATGCTTCATACTTAGCTTTTAGTTTTAATAGGAACACAGTGGGGCAGCATCCTTACTTCCTTAAAACACGAGATGCAAGCAGCATTAGATCTTCCATGTGTTGGAGTGCAAAACAAGTTCAAGGTTCCTACATAGGGTATGTATTCCATAATGCATGTTTTCAGGCAACTTAAATGGTGTTCCTGCATTCTGTATCCAACTCGCCCACATCATGGTCAAGCAACACCGGGAAGGTGGCTTTTGTCCTGGCAACAGATGATCAGGTATCAAGATCACAGAGTTTTTCCCCTTGGGCTGGCAGCTGCAAAGCAGGAGTGCCCTTGTATGGGGATTACCTAAAAAGCTCTGTTCAATAATTGTTGGACAGCTTGTAAGTCTGCAATATCTCTACCTTATTCATGGCATTCTGTCCTGCACCAGGATTTTCAATTTTGAGATTTACTTTGCAACACTGCCCTTTAATGCCCATTACCATTTAATTTGTGGCCAGATAGAAGTACAGTATGGATGATGTTCCCTAATCCATATGCCTTCCATGTATATTATGCCAATCTTCTTTAGTACCCATTAAGGTACTTGGTGTGTCAGCAGATGGTAGATCCTGGGTAGTCTTGTCTGCATTCAGAAAGTGAAGATCTGACTACATTAGTACTAGGATGGAAGACCACTATAAAATACCAGGGATGTCAAACACAGTGGGAAATTACAGAAAGGCAGATTTTCCATTGTGATGCTTAGGCAATTCAAGCATGGGTTTTCTCTCATCTGCTTGCTAGGGACTGAGTGTAGTATTTCTTTAAATCTGTTGTGACCACACCTCCTTTGCTCTGCTGAGTTTCAGTTGTTTCGCTCAGTCTAGCAATAGGGACGTGTGTGAAATTGCTCTTGCAGTTAGTGTAGTTAATTGGAATTTTTTTGTGTTTTAAATATTTTTTAACTTGAAAGTTTGTTTTTGTTAGGAGGGAGCAGAAGAGGATTTATTTCAGGAAACAGTTGCGGCTGCAGCTGGTTTTCCTTTGCTGCGGAGTGGGCAGATCAGCACTGGGGCTTCAGGTCGACTGCCCACGAAGTGGATTTACTTGCAGCGTGTGGGTTATTGCCCTTTGGGAGGGCAAGCCTGTCAGGCTATTTTAGCCTGGTAGTGCCGCCAGCGGTTGAGCTGGTTACCCGGTCCGCCGGCATAACCGCCTCCGTCATTCCTCCCACATAAAGGCTTCAGAGTTACCGCTTGATGGCGCCGAGGCAGGCTCTGTGGAATTTAACCTCGCGGCACTTTTTCGGAGAGGCTTTAGCTCCGGCACCTTAGAAAGCAGCGTTTGGTGGACGGCGAGGGAGACTGGAATCGCTGGGACGGAGGAGGCGCTTCGGGGGCTTGGAATTCGGCCTCGTGCCATTTTTGTAAGGATTGCAAGCCGGCTGGGTGAGATTTGAATCTCCCGCCCATTTGCCTTGGGCTGCTTAGCGAGGTGGCAAATTGGGGGTGGTAAATCCTCCCAAAGCCTAAATTGTTTGTCGGAAGTGATTGGGGTGCTGGGAGGAAGTTTGATCCTAGCTTCTACTTTCGTTTCTGAAGGAGCTGCTTGGAATTGGACTTTCGAGTCGTTTCCAGCAGCTAATGTGGACTTGGACTGCCTTTTGTTTCTCTGCAGCCTGTGTGGTAGAGATATTTGATTCAGTGGTGACCATTTCCAGATTTAGGTCACAATGGGGAATCAGGAATTCTCTTCTGATATAGAACAGCCTATTACCATCCCCCCCCCTGAGCTACAAGAGCTTCCAAAAGTAAGTCTAAGACTCTGTCCCATTGGGCAGGAAGGAGTCTGGGGACAACAGACCAGCTACTCCCCTCCCTGTATCAAAATCTTCCATTGGGGATAAGGATGCCCAAAGGAAACATAATGCCTTGGAAAAACATTTTGCTAAAGCACAGCAAAAGGCACAATCTTCCAGTGTTCCTGTTTCTCTTCAGCCAGAGGTTCAGGACTCTTCTCTTCAGCCCAACTTATCCCTGCCCCAAACTAGGGCAGATTTGCCAGTATCTGAGGTTCAGGATGCCTGTTCAGTTTCCCACCAGGTTATCTCAGGAGGAGTGCAGGTAGAACAGGCCTCGGGTCACTTGGCTCCAGAGGCGACATTTACCCCTACAGCAGTGGGGCTCCGCTTGGGAGAGGGGCAGGGTCCTGCTCAGCCTTTGGACTTTCAAGCATTGTTCACTAATGCTTTGGCTCAGGCTCTTGCTTCTGGGTTACACCAAGGAGGACAGATGCAAGCAGTGGTGCCAGGGTGGCAGCCTCGGTCTGAGGCCAGATCAGCTCCCAGACCGATGTCACCTGCCCAGCAGGAATCAATTAGTAGTGAGGAGGCCTGGATGGGGGATGATAGCAGGGATTCTGAGTTTTCAGAGGATGAAGGGGTGTTACGGGACAAACTGGCTTTCACCACGTTTTTTCGTCCTTCAGTGTTTAAAACCTTACTTCGGAAGGCCAAGTTGGCTACCAATATGGGTACTATTGTTAATCCTAAAGATCAGGTGTCTGAAATAGTTAAGCCTCATGAGGAGTTGTTTGCAGTTCCTATCCCGGATCAGGATTTTATTCCTTGCCCAGAGTTGTTTTTAGAAGTTATTAAGCAACAGTGGGACCAGCAAGGTGACTTATTGGCACCTAGTGGTCATGATAAGAAATTGTACTGTGCAGATCCTGTTTTAGATGATCTGCTCAATCTTCCCTCAGTTGATCCACCTGTAGTTAGCCTTTCTTCTCCCACAGTCTTGTCTCAGGATGTTGCGGAAGTGTTAAAATCAGAGGATAGGAGAGTAGAGGTTTCCTATAGGAAAACTCATCAGGCAGCAGCTTGAGCCGTAAAAGCCGCGACAGCGGCTTCCTTTTTCAATTGCACCACCTTAATTTGGCTACGACAGTTGAGGGAACGTCTTCCTCCAGAGGACACCAGGATACAACAGGATATTAATAAGATGGTAGCATCTACTGAATATTCAGCTGACGCCTGTTTAGATGCGGCCAAATTTGCTTCACATGCTTTGGCTTCTAATGTAACTTCCCGGAGGCTTCTTTGGCTGCGCCCTTGGAGGGAGGATTTGAAATCTAAATGGAAGTTGGCTTCAGACCCTTATAAGGGATCTGATCTTTTTGGGCCAGCCCTTGACTCAATTCTAGTAGAAGGTAAGAACAAGAGGAAGGTGCTGCCTACTTCTTATTGGAGGCCGGACCATAGATACTCTCCATACTCCCAAAGGCAGTCCTTTCGGCAGGAGGCTGGACCTAGTGGGTCCTACTTATTCCCAGGGATTTGATCGGTCCTCAGATAGACAGACCTTCAG
The DNA here is from genome assembly GCF_059756535.1 of Pantherophis guttatus. Classification (NCBI taxonomy): domain Eukaryota; kingdom Metazoa; phylum Chordata; class Lepidosauria; order Squamata; family Colubridae; genus Pantherophis; species Pantherophis guttatus. The sequence continues at coordinate 174,027,630 of NC_142064.1, forward strand.
AGATCGGGGTAGATACAATTCCAATGCCCGAAGACCTTACAGAGGAGCAGGGCTGAGGCTCGCTAAAAGAGGCAAGTGACTTGCCGTCCCAACTTCCCATTGGCGATCACCTAAGTCATTTCCTCAGCCAATGGGAAGTCACATCGTCCGACGTTTGGGTGCTTCGGACGGTGGGGCAGGGGCTCACCCTAGAATTCCACCCCAGCCCTCCAGATCATTATGTTCAATATCCCATTTCCAGAAAACAGGAAAAGTGTCTCTTTATGGAGGCAGAAATCCAGCATTTGTTAGACATAGAAGCCATAGAGCAGGTTTCCTCAGGTCAGGAGAGAACAGGGGTATACTCAATTCTTTTCCTGGTACCCAAATCTTCAGGGAGCTGGAGGGGGATCTTGAACCTCAAATCCCTCAACAAATTTATTCAATACCGGCGGTTCAAAATGCAATCCCTCAGAACAATCTTGGGATGCATACGGGATGCCGATGTCATGGCATCGGTGGACCTACAGGAGGCGTACCTTCATGTTCCAATCCATCCGGCTCATCGGAAGTTTCTAAGATTTGCTTATGCCAACCATCACTACTAATACAGGACGTTTGGGCTGTCATCTGCCCCGAGGACATTCACCAAGCTGCTGGCAGCAGTGGCAGCGTCCATCAGATTGATTCCAGTATGCATTTTATGCTATCTGGATGATGTCTTAATTCTCTCGCCTTCACATCAGCAGGCCAAACGAGACTTGGACACCGTTTGCCACATGCTAATCTGCATGGCTTTTCTGTCAACCTGAAGAAAAGTAATCTGCAACCCACCACTTGTATCAACCATCTGGGGGCGATGATTGACTCAGTGAAAGGTCAAGTTTTCCTGTCAGCCGACCGACAGAGGAACATCAGGGACCTGGTGGTGCACATATTGGCACAGAGACAGTGCCCTTGCTCAGCTTGTCTCAGTTGCTAGGAAAATTTATTTCATGTATTTCCATCGTGCCCTGGGCGCGCAGACATGTGAGGCCACTTCAATGGTTCCTGCTGCCATTCCAGAGGGCCAGTTGGGGCAGCTCTCAGTCCAAAGTGGTCCTTCCATCCAAGGTACGTGCTTCCCTCAAATGGTGGGCCTCAGGGGCCATTCTGAAAGGGTGTGTGTTTCAGGAACCCAATCGCATCATGGTGACAACAGATGCGAGCCTCTTCAGCTGGGGGGCTCACCTGGGTACTCAAGTGGTCCAAGGACAATGGTCCCAGGCAAATGCCAAGAACAACATCAATTGGCTGGAGCTGTGGGCTGTACACCTGGCCCTTTGCCACTTTCAGAAATTATTAGTTTGTATAGCACGTTGGGGGGAAAAAATTTTTTCTTTCCTTACTATTGATTTTTTGTATTGATTTTTTTTTCTTTTTTGTTATTCCTTAACAATAAAAATATAATAAAAAATAATAAAAAAAGAAATTATTAGTCCGTCAACATGTCCTTGTCTTAACCGACAATATGACCACAAAAGCTCACATAAATTGGGAGGGGGGCACTCACTCTCGATCCCTGATGTCAGAGACGGAGAGATTGATGAGCTGGGCAGAGACTTACACATTGTCATTGACAGCGGAGCAAATCTCCGGGGAGTCCAACCTCAGAGCGGACTGGCTGAGTAGGACGCAGCTGGATCCATCAGAATGGAGATTTCATCCAGATTTGTTTCAGGAACTAGTTTGCAGGTTCAGGCAGCCAACCGTAGATCTCTTCGCCCGGCCGGAAAACACTCAGCTTCCAAGGTTCATTTCCCGGTATCCTTGCAGGGGGGCTCTGGATTGCAACGCTCTAAGATGCAAGTGGCCTCCAGGCCTTCTTTATGACTTCCCTCCAATTCCCCTCATTCTGAGGGTAATTCGGAAACTGTTAACAGAACAGGCAGAACTACTTCTGGTTGCTCCTCATTGGCCAAGGCGCTCCTGGTATGCTGACCTCGTGAGCCTCTCAGTGTCCTGTCCTTGGAGGATTCTGCAGGACAAGATCTCTCTCAGCCAGGAGGTCGTGGCTCCAGTTAACTGTATGGCACTTGAGAGGATCCTCCTGAAGAAAGACAATCTTTCAGGGAAGGTGATAAACACCATCCAGACCGCCAGGCAGCCTTCCACTACCAGGATATATGATGCATCGTGGAGGACCTTCTATCTGTGGTGTTCCCAACATCATGTGGATCCAACGTCGGCATCCATTTCTGACATTTTAGAATTTCTGCAGTCAGGTCTGGACAAAGGATTGGCCCCAGCCATGCTAAGGCGACAGGTCGCGGCCTTGTCAACGGTGCTAGCCCAGGACGTTCCCCACTCTCTGGCACAGCATCCGAGAATTCAGGGGTTCCTTCAGGGAGCCACCAATCTTAGGCCTCCTATGATACATAGATATCCTATGTGGGATCTGTCCTTAGTTCTACAAGCCCTTACGGCCTCTCCATTTGAACCATTAGCTTCCATTAGTCTACAACTTTTGCCCTTCAAAATAGCCTTTCTCCTAGCCATTACTTCGGCAAGGAGAATTTCAGACCTGGCTGCCCTGTCCATCAGGACTGATCTATGCATTTTCCATCCTAACACAGTAGTCCTGCGGATGGATCCATCATTTCTACCGAAGGTGAATTCTAATTTTCACCGGGTCCAAGAAATAGTGTTGCCTGATTTTTGTCCAGCACCCAAATATCCTTTAGAAGTTGAGTGGCACACATTAGATGTCAGGAGGGCTCTCTGTAGGTACATTGCAAGGACTGCCTCCTTTAGGAAAACTGAGGCGCTTTTGGTATCTTTTCACCCGTCTTCCATGGGGAAGAAGGTTTCATCCACAACTATAGCTTGCTGGATTAAGGCATGCATTTCATTAGTTTACAGCAGCAAGGACAAGCCTCTACCAGGGAGGGTGTTAGCCCACTCTACACGAAGTGCGGCTACGTCTGCGGCCTGGGCCACTCAGGCTTCAATAGGGGACATTTGTAGAGCAGCTACATGGACATCGTTAACACCGTTTGTGAAACATTATAAGTTAGACAGCTATGCCTTGGCTGAGGCATCATTTGGGCATAGGGTGTTACAGAGTGTCCACTCAGCTAGGTCCCTGGGGCCCAGTCAGCCTCCCTCCCACTAAGTTTGAGCTTGGGTATATCCCACGCTTGAATTGCCTAAGCATCACAATGGAAAATGGACGTTGGCTTACCTGAACGTCCCTTTCGTTGTGATGCGTGGCAATTCAACCAGCCCGTCAGGCTGCCTGGTTTGTTCTGGCCCGGAGAGGGTGTTTCTGTTTGCTTCGTAGGACACGTTGGTGGACGACGCCTTCGCGAAACAACTGAAGCTCAGCAAAGCAAAGGAGGCATGGTCACAACAGATTTAAAGAAATACTACACTCAGTCCCTAGCAAGCAGATGAGAGAAAACCCACGCTTGAATTGCCATGCATCACAATGAAAAGGGATGTTCAGGTAAGCCAACATCCATTTTAATTTAATGTTCAGATTAATGGTTTGACACAAAAACCACTCACCCAGACAGATAGTAAAGGCTTCCCTTTACTGAATGTGTACAAACACAAATTAGACAGCAATCTTTCTTGGCCGATATACAGTAGTGGCCAAAATTGTGGAAACTTTTTGGGAAAAGTGTATTTTCTAAAACTAGCTAATAACACCACTTTTTTTTAGTAGTATCCTAAAATTATATATCAATAGAAAGATAATTTAATCAAGAATGTAATGCAATAACTTTTATGAAGGATTTGCTATTAGAATAGCAGTTACAGTATAAAGAAGAAAAGTGAAACACGTAGAAAAAACAAGATATACAAAAATCGCCATAGAAAAAATAAGATATACAAAAATTATCACATCAACTAAGTTAATACTTAGTTGGGTAATTTTTAGCATGAATTATGGCCTTACAATGTCTTCCCATGGAGTGAACGAAGTCTTTTAATTCTGCAGCTGTTATAATGTGAAACCAAGATTGAATGATTGCTTCTATTAACTGGGTTTTATTGCTGGGTTGCTTCTGACTAACAAGTTTCTTTAGTGGGCTCCATAGATTTTCAATTGGGTTAAGGTCTGGGCTATTCCAGCAATGGAATATGATTATCTTGAAACTCCTAAAAGAAATGGTGTTATTAGTCATCAAACCTCAAAAATACACTTTTCCCAAAAGGTTTCCACAATTTTGGCCACTACTCTAATTGGAGTTCTACAGAGCAGGGGGTTGTATGCCCCTCCTTCCAGTTCTGGAACCCCATGGAAATGTCTGGAAAAAAAAATGACAAAGAATTCTGGATTGTTGCAAAGAACAACTATTCTGTGAAACCAGGAGTTGAACTTACAATGCTTCTGAGAGTTCTTGAGCAGTGTCATCGTCATCATCTTCATCTTCATTAGAGGTTCTTTAAAACTCAAGTGTTTATTCAACAGATTTATATGGCTACCCATCTCATTGAACCACTCTGGGTGGTGTAATGTGCGATTTACAATTAAAACAATGCCCACTTCCAACCCACAGAGCTCATCCAAAAGGATGCCATTGGTGATACTATCGAAGGCTGCTGAAAGGTCGAGACGAAAGACCGATGTATTATCCCTGTTTTGCTCCTGCTAGGGATCACCCAAAAGCGCAACCAATGCAGTTTCTGCCCCTTTCCCAGGCCTGAATCCTAACCGAAATGGCTTCAAATCAGTGGTGGGATTCAGCCGGTTGTCTCCAGATTGCATGAACTGGTACTGGCGACTGCCGGAGGCTTTGCCCATCTGCCCAGACATAATGCGCAGTTACTGCGCATGTGCAGAAGGCCATGCTCATGCGCAGAGGAGGCGTGTACGCTCACATTTGCGAACTGGTAGGGAAGGTAAGTGAATCCCACCTCTGGTTCAAATAATCCTCTTCACCCAGAATCTGCTGAAGCTGCTGTGTAACTACTTTTGCCATGACCTTTCCTAAGAAAAGGAGATTAGATACTGGATGAAAATTATCCAATGTGGTATCCAGCAATGGCTTCTTGAGGAGGGGGCAAACCAAAGCCGCCTTAAGGGGTGCAGGAACAACCATGAATTAATCATTGTTATAACTCCACCGCAGATGGGGAATGCAGCCAAGAAATTAAAAGACACTTGACAGCATACTAAAAAGCAGAGACATCACCCTGCCAACAAAAGTCTGTATAGTCAAGGCTATGGTTTTCCCAGTTGCAATGTATGGCTGTGAAAGTTGGACCATAAGAAAGGCTGAGCGCCAAAGAATTGAGGCCTTTGAACTATGGTGCTGGAGAAGACTCCTGAGAGTCCCTTGGACTGCAAGGCAATCAAACCGGTCAGTCCTAGAGGAGATCAACCCTGACTGCTCTTTATAAGGCCAGATCCTGAAGATGAAACTCAAATATTTTGGCCACCTAATGAGAAGGAAGAACTCACTGGAGAAGAGCCTAATGGTGGGAAAGATTGAGAGCAAAAGAAGAAGGGGATGACAGAGAATGAGGTGCTGGATGGAATCACTGAAGTAGTAGGTGTGAAATTAAGTGGACTCCAGAGGATGGTAGAGGGCAGGAAAGCCTGGAGGAATGTTGTCCATGAGGTCACGATGGGTCAGACACGACTTCACAACTAACAACAACAACAAATAACCCAACCATATAACATGACATATTTCTTCCATACAAATGAGAGCCAATAGATTAGGGAATTGGAAAAGACCTAAGTACATTTCACATTCATTTTGTGATGATAAGGGAGGGGACAAATTGCAAAATCTGCTCACTGGCTACATTTAGAGGTCATTGAAGTACCCCATCGGTATCCAAGTCAAAAATTGAACTTGGGGCAGAGTGTTTTCCAGAAAGGATTAACTAACGAGAGTAAATGGCTAATCGCTGCATGCTGCAAAATAAAATGTGCTGTGAATTTTATTGTACTAAATAAAATGTTCAAGGATAGTTTATTACTGCAGGAGAAACCTTGGCCTATCTAGAAACATTCTCCAAGAATATCTGTACTCTACTCTGTTCAATAATAAAATGCTTTTGAGATAAGTTTAGTTCATAAAAATTTATGAAAGATAAGAGAGACAAGTCATAGAAATACTGGAAATGCATATATATAAATTATGGTGCTTCTTCCCCACTTCCAAATTCTTTCACGACTTTGAAGATTCTGCATTTAGAGAACAATCACCCGGAATATTTTCCAGCAGAGAAAGTTGAATATTATTTCTTTTTTTTAAATCGTTGATTTATTAAATGCGTTATTAAAGTCCAGTGGAAACAAAACACTCTATGATATAACCAATGAGAGAATTTGTGCTACTGTCCTGATGTTGTAAGACTCCCATTCTCATTGAACTTTCCCAGTCTGGCCAATGACTAGGTATAATAGAAATTGTAGTGCAGCAATATTGTATTCCCCACCCCTGCTTGCAGGTGCTGTGAGTTGCACTTTGCTGTGTGGTCATGGACCAATCGCCTTGTAGCTTGATCTTTTGAGTGACCTTGGATTCTGCCCCTGAAGCTTCGAAAATATGAATACAGTGCAAAACCCCAGGTTATTTACTTAGTTTCTGTCTGACACACACACCCAAACCCACACACTCGGAGCCTGGTCTCTTTGCTGCTTCTCAGAAATCCCTTGATGCTCTTTAAACCCAACTAGTGATCTATTGAAGCCAAATCAATTATTATTATTATTAATTATTGTTATCAAATTTAGTTGCCTCCCATCTCATAGTTTGAAGCAACTTGATTACCTGCAATGTTTCCTTCCAAGACCAATCTTACAAGTGTGTGTGTGTGGAGGGGGGGCAGCATGTCAGCCTAACCCAGAGGGCATCACTTCAGGGGGATCAAGAAACTTGCGAATGATGCTCAGGAAGTTTCTTCCTTTGCACGCCTGCGTTAATCATAAATCCAGCTATCTCTTTAGTAACGCCCACTTGGAGCTTAGCTTTTATGCTTCTTATTTTGTGAGGCTTCATCAGGGGAAGCTTGCTGATTTAGTATCTCTCAGCCGCCACTTGTGCCCTTCCTCCAATCGTGTGTGGAGAATCCAAATGCAAAGAGGGACGAAGGGGGAGAGAGAGAAATGGGAATCTGGATGCTTCGGTTGGCAGTGCCCACTCCTTGTCTCGGGAGCACCTTTCCTCCACCGCTGAATTCCTTTACAAATCAACAGCTGCCACACTCTCCATACACCCTCCCCTCCTCACTTGTAATTTGACCCTCCCAGAGCCCTACAGTTATTTTTAACTTTACATTGACCGCATAATTTTCATTATTGTTAAATCATGCCGGCCTGGGGACAAGAGGCACAGACTTGTCCATGATTTCTGCATCTCCTGAAGCAGATGGCACCCTCCCACTTCTTTCCTCCTCTTCAGTTCAGGTGGCAATTGCTCTTCTTCAGCTTTCCTAAACAGCACCTGGCTCCAAGGGCGCTGAGGCCTCTCTGCTGAGGAAGGTAAGAGGGGTTTTTTGGCTGGGTCTCTCCAGGGTCTTACTTGCTTTGCCAGCTGAAGAGCCTAGAACCTTCCTTTTCTCCTGGAATCCCCAAGCGTGCAATCTTGAGGCAACTTTACTCCAAAGCACAGCAGTCCATCTTCTTCTTTGCTTCCAAAGCAGCTTCAAAAGGTGGGAGTGATAAGTGAAAGACATTGGAGGAAATCAAGTCAAAAGGAGAAAGATTATGACAAAAGATGGGAGAGAAGGTGGGGGCACATTTGGAGCATGCGGAATGTCCCCTCACATCTTGAGCCCTTGCAAGCACATGCTCAAGATGGGCCACTGGAAAATCAGCTGGAGAGGATAATGAAGATTAAATGGACCAGTGAGCTATTGAAAGGAGCCAGCTTTTTCTCCTCAAAAGAGTCAATGATTTGTGGGATGCTGTATGGAGAAGTGTAATCCAAGCACACATTTCTTCTATAAAGCCCTAAAAAAAATAAGTGAGCATATCTTGTCTTTAGTAAGGCACTCAGTACATTCAGATTTTGTGTGGCTACAGCATCTAGGGAGTAGACTTAGGGTTAGGAACTACAGTTATTCCTCAATTTACGACCACAATTGAGCCCAAAATTTATGTTGGTAAGTCAGATAGTTAAGTGAATTTTGCTGCATTTTACAACCTTTCTTGCCACAGACGTTAAGTGAACCACTGCAGCTGTTAAATTAGTAATGCGGTTGTTAAGTAAATCTGGCTTCCCCATTGACTTTGCTCATCGGAAGGTTGCAAAAAGCGATCACATATCCCTCGGACACTGCAACTGTCATGAGTCAGTTGCCAAGCATCTGAATTTTGATCACATGACATGAGGATGTTGCAATGGTCATAAGTGTGAAAAATGGTCATAAGTCACTTTATTCAGTGCTGTTGTAACTGAAAGGTCACTAAATGAACTGTTGTGAGTCGAAGAGTACCTGTAAGTGACTTCCATTTGAGACTATTCAGACTGAAGTTTTAAGGGCAATTTGGGGAAGTAAATTCTGAACTCAACCCATAGACATACCTAAGAAATATCGGATTGTTGGGAGCCGGGGGGTGGGGGGGAAGGATATTTAACTTGGGGCTATTTCCTCCCATAATGCCTGGCCTTGGCCCCTTATTAGTGGTAGAGCTTTTTCATGCATCCGGGAAACTAAAGGTAGGCTGAAGAATATTGCAGAACAGACTTTTTTATCCAGGTGGTGGTGGTGGTGAGAATATAACCCACCCCTCCATGGAGACAGTGGAACAGAGGCGTGTTGATATGGCTACACAGGAAGATCAAGGCCGGGGGAGGCGAGGGAAACATCTGCAAGCTAATCCCGGTATTTGAGCTAGCCAAGGCCTTGGCCAGGACTTAAGGTCCAGAGATCAATGAATATGCTGGATGCACACAATGAAAAGAGGAACTTGGTTTATGGATATCTTGCATGCAACAGGCTGGTAAGAGGATTGTATGGAGTAAATGAAGAGCGCTTGGTGGTGTGTGTTTTTAGTTATTTATACATTTGTATCTCAGGTAGCAAGAAGAGAAGTAGAAAGGTAAGTGCTTGGTGTCTTATCTTCAAATCCGAACATGAAATTAAACTGTCTAGGAATTTTGAAAAGCTTGGAGGTTATGAAACATATTTTCCTTCGGCTCTCACATTTTCTTTGGTCTTGCTTTTCTACATAGGTTGTGACTAGTAAAAATCTACAAGTGCAAATGATGTGTGGCAGTTATCAACCAGCCAATTGTCGATGGAGATGGTGCTTATTGTTTGTCCTTTGGACTTGCTCTGGAACAGGTAAAAATGTGGTTGCTAAAATTCAGCTGTCCCTATTTTTAATCCACAATGAATGATTTGTTAGGGCTGATGCACTCTGTCCAAAAGGTAGAGGTGGGGAGTGTAATATCCCATGTATTTACCAATGTAGTATGGCTGTAGTATTATTTATCCTTCTTTTTATCCTCTTTACTCTCATCTCTTATCAATATTATTATGATGATTATCATTATTCTGTTACTTTGCATGTACAATGAGAGCTTCTGGACAGGAGACAAATTCCTTGTGTGTCTGATCACACTTGGCCAAAATATTTAATTCAATGCAATTCTTCTTTTCCCAATCATGTCTATCATGGGATTTTTGTTTCACTTGCATCCCTGAGCAGCTTGCAACGTCAAACCATTTCTGACCACAACTATGAAAAACTAAATGGGTTGTGTAGTAGCAGCTAGGCATGCAGGAGGCATAAAACCTTTCAAACTCTTAAGTACAGAACACTGAAGTATTTGTATGTGTGTATGCATAATCAAAATATTGCATATTTGTTTGCCATAATTTCTTCAACAAGGTATATATGGAGTTATTCTCAAAATTTCAGCCGGTACAATTTAAGTTATGGTAACAACAGTGCAAACTGAAATTGGAAGGCTGTGGTTATGCTGCAAAACACTTATTCAAGGTTCATGTTCAATCTAGAGCCAAAAATAGCTGAGGGAGTTCTTTTTCCCAAGTATTCCCTTCCAACTCTTTAGATAGGGTTGAAAGAGATATTGGGACATCAAGTGTCTAAAGGCAGAAATCCAGATTATCCCCAACAAATGGCTGCCTAGTTTCTGCTTAAACACACCAACTGGACAGAGCCTACCATCTCTTTGGGTAAAGGGTTCCACTTTTGAACTGCTTTCATTGTTAAGTATCCACCTCCTTGGAATTTATATTAATTACTTCATGTTCTTCCACTGGAGCATTCCAGATTATCTCTGGGTCTTATTCTTCTGTCCCTGAAGATGATTGCCAAATGCCCTCTTAGTCTCTTCTTCTTAAAGCTAACCATTCTCAGAGCATTCAAGGATTCTTTATGGGACCTCATTTCCAATTCAGTGACCATGGCTTTATTCTGAACCTATATTCATTTTTCTAAATCCTTCTTAAAGCCTTATGCTCAGAACCAAACACAATACTAAAGATGAGATCTGATCAATGAAGAATGATGTGGAGTCGTTACTCCCATGATTTGTACTTTTCATACAGTTGCAGCCTAAAAGTTAGTTTCTGTTTTTGGAAGCCATTGACTCAAATTCAGTTTGCAATCGACTGTTCATCCCTCTTTACAAGCACTATATACCAAATCAGATATCTCTCATCCTATGCTTGTGCATTCGATGTCTGTTTAATAAATGAAGAACTTGCCTTTGTCCCTGCTAAATTTAATTCCATTATTTCAGTCAATTTCTCTAACCTATCAAGATGATTTTGAATTTTTATTTATTTATTTGTTATTTTTGTCTTCTGAAGTGTTGTCTATCCCATCCAATTTTGCATGATCTGAAAATTTAATTGAAATTTCTTCTACCAAAGTATTGATAAAATATGGAAGATACAAGGCCCAGAACTTATTTAGAACCTCTCCAATTTGATGAAGAATCATTGACGAGCATTTGGAGTATGATTTTTGAGCTAGCTTTGCTGAAATCATGATATATTGTAACAGCATGATTCTCACAATCTATTAAGAAAACTACCCGATTAAAAAAACAAACCTATACAAGATTTATATAAGAGACTCTTTAAAAAGTGAGATAGTTTGTTAAGACTTTTTGACATATTCATACTGGTTTCTGCTAATTATTGTATTTAGGAGCCCATGTCAGGTTAATTACCGTATTTTCTTTTCAGAGGAACAGTATTTGATCTTCTCCAATCATTCGGCTCTTCATCAATGCTACAATGCTACAAGATTTCTCAAAAACAATACAAAAAAAAAATGTGCCCAGATTGTCACCAAATTCTTTCAGTACCCTAAGATGTAATTTATCTAGTCCTGTAATGGAACTGCATTCAAAGTAAGCCATTATTCCCTGAGCATGTTTGTAGCATTTTCAAGCTTCACAATTCAGCAGTGCCACAATTGCCTAACATTCACCCTCTTGTGTGGGGAAAAAAAAACCTAAAACAAAAGTGCACATTTCTGCTTTTTCTTAGTTACTAACATTTTGTCATTTTGCAATTGGTAATTGGCGATTTTTTGGTTGAATGTTTTATTTCGAATGAATTTAAAGGAGCCTTATTGTTTGTAGCAACCTCTGCCAATTTCAACTCAGCTAGGGATTTTTGTCACCATTTTTAACCTTCCTGGCTACCTGGCTACAACTGTATTGACAAGTACTGACTGCATTTTTTTATAGTGACATTTTCTACCTTCTTTTTATCGTTATTGTCACTGCTGTTTTCACTTTTTTCCTTTTCTGTACAGAAACATTGTTCTCTTTGGAATGCTTTGCAACTGTGTTTCACTAATATCCAGCTTTAATTAGTATATAAATCTAACAAATAAAATGGAAATCTAAAATCAAGAATTCAAGACTTTGTTAGTATTGTTCTTTAAAGTTCCTCTTACTTCCATTTCCTCAGTTACATCTTCTCTACTGATTAATTTCAAATTAATAAGAAGTTCCACTACTTTAATTTGAACTTAATCAATAGAGATGATTAAAGTAATGATTCTTCTTGTTCTCCTCTTCCTGATAGAGAAACATCAGAGACAAATGTTAGGGACTTCCTGAAAATAATTGACAGATTTTTGTCTCCTACAATTTTGTTAGGGTAATTGAAGTCTTCTACCACAATACCTCATGCCTCTTTGATAGATTCGGAGTTTGCTTTTAATAAGCAACGTCCATCTTTTCTTTTTATCTGCGCAGGTGAAAGTGGGCTCCAATGGTAGTACTGCATGCATTAATTCCTCTGCTTATTTTAACCTGGATGCGCTCTACAATATCCCTGAGTTCACTCTTTTGGATTTCTTGGGAGGTATGGATACTTTTAGCAACCAGCCCAATGCTTCCTCCCGTTCTACTGTTTAGATTCCTTTTAAAGGAATGATGTTTTCTCCTCAGCTGAAGTGTGGCTACTCATTGTTCTAATCCTTTGACTTGTTCTTCAAACTTTCCTATAATAGATTACTGAAAATATATCTCAGGCTGTTTTCAAGCAAAAACAGACACATGACACATTACAGATGCAGGTACTCATCTGGTAATTTTCACTTTGTTTTTTTAAGCTAATGCCAGTGGAAGGCCTCTGCATCTCCTTCTCCTTCTCCTGTTCTCAGATTAGCCAAGTACGGACTGTCGATTTAAAGGGGAAAAGTTCTAGGGACCCTTCCTTAAATGCCATTCTTTGCTCAGTGATAGGAATGTCCTTTTCCAGTATTTTTTTTTAAAAAAGGCAATTTTGTTGGTCTTTTAATATCTTAATGCTTATTTTATTAAATATTAAATTTACTAATTTAATTTAAATTGCAGCATAATTATTACCTTTCTGCTGTTTTACTGCTTTTAAGTTAGGTATTTTGAATGCTGTTCTAACTCATGATTTTAGCATTTGCAAGCTGCGCTAGAAACTTCGTTCTGAAGGGTAGCATATCCATTTTAAAAATAAATATATACAGAAGGTATCTTTTCCACTTGCCCTCCCCCAAAATATGAAATAGCACAACTAAATGACCGCATTGTGCTGGTTTAATAATTTTCTGTTTTTCTAACACAAGTTTTCAACATGTCTGGGTGGGCTTGGGATCAGGGCCGGATTTTCCTATAGGCTAACTAGGCTTTAGCCTAGGGCCTCAAGATCAAGAGGGGCCTACATTCAAATTGTTAGCAAAATTAAAATTAAACTTTCACTATAGGTGAAAGGGCCTCATAAGTGGAATAGCCTAGGGCCTCTTTTCATCTAAATCCAGCCCTGCTTGGGATGCTGTATCTAAGGCTCTGGGAAGTAATGCAGCTGAAGGGCCTTACATTACATTTCTTGCTGGAGGATGTCCTACAACATTGCCATGAATTACCACTGACTCCAGCAAGGGAACACAATTGAAGGCTTCAAGTGTAATTGTTGAAGAGAAGCTGGGCTCCTAGAAGTCATGGGCTTCCCCAGGGAGCTTCTTTAATGTGCTTTCCTCCAGGCAATGAGGTTGGGCAAAATTGTGAAGCCAGCAAGTGGGGCACTTTTTATAGTATCAAACGTGGGACAAGCTGAAGAAAGTGAAGAATGGATTCTATACTTTGCCCTTAAGCCATGCTTAAACCATCTCCCAGAAACCAATATGATCTTTTGCTTTTCTGGGGAGCAGAGTCTCTATTAACCTAGAGATTGCCATCGAAGTTGCAGAGGTGTAGTAGAGCAGCGGGAGAGGTATTTCAAGAGAGGCTGGCCATCTGTCAAGCGTCTGCAGCTGTGGATTATTTTCAAGGTCCCTTTCAAACCTGGCATGGTCTGATTCCTGCCTTAGTGAAAAACTCCCTCCCACTCAACCACAATATTCTCTGCCTCTCTCTGACCATTTCTTTGCCTTTCTAAAAACACCTGTTGGGGCACTGACAATAAGGGGGCTGGAAGGTAAAATTCCCACTTCTCCTGCCAGCCAGCCCTCACATTTGTCACTTGTCCTCTCCACCACTCATTACCGGAATAGCCATCAAAAGCTGGTGTCACTTTGCAAAAGGGAGCAGCAGGCACTGGACAATTTGTGTTACACCAGATTTGAACGTGGAATTATTAGTAATAGTGATTCTTCTGATGGAATAATGACAGAGAAGGAGAGTAAGATTTATTACAGCTGCTCATTTCAAAAGACACTTGGTGGATCACATCAAAATATATAATTGAAATAGATAATAATTAAATAATAATAATTAAGCCAGAATAGTTTAAAAAACCAGAGATTTCACTGACACCCTAATCAGGTCTGGTCTTAAGAAGCCCAGGTGAGTGCCATATATATCTTGGGGTGGGGTATGCTATTGCAGTGGGCTGCGCCAGCAATAGAGAAACGCCATAAGATGGCAACATTTGAGTGAGGGGGCCCAGATTACAGCCACTTTGCCCAAATGCAACCAGCTGGCAGAACAATTGCAGAAGTAAGGCTTTACTGTATTTTGTGAAGGGAGTTCCCTTTGTTGGCTTTTTGTAAGCAAAAGATAGATGTGGATGTAGCAGATTAAAGTGGCCAATAGATGCTGGGTAGCTTCCAGTCTCTAACTGGGTCATCACTGCAATCATGCTAAAGCTGCAAGAAATCATGCACAGAGGAAGGCATATCTTGGGAATTTTCCATCAGTGTCACAGATACTAAACTAAGTGGTCCCGGACATGAGCTGGGGATAATCCAAAGGCTGCCTCATGAAAACCCACCCTTGGATGATGGTCCGCAAGAACTTCAGAGAGAGGGACTGATGGAGGAGGCTGTGATCTAAATGGCAGCAATCATGTTTTTCCAGAACTGTATATATATACTGAAAACATATAGTATAAATGGTATAAACCTGTTGAAAGTTTGTCCGGTGTTGGGTTTCAAGGTCCTTCTAATGATGCCAGCCACAGTTGCTGGGGAAACATCAGGAAATCTGTCTAGACCACAGTCACTAAGCCCTGAAGCCCAACACTGCCCAACAGATGCTGGCTGTGAAAGTCTAAACAAATGTGCTGAAAGTTTTGCATGATTATATACTCAGGCCCAGGAAAAGACACAGCTTCTTTAAGGAGCCACAAAGGGGTGCAATGCAATACTAGTTCCAAAATATTTCAGTTTCCATTCTGAAGTGCTGCACACTCCTACGTCATCCAGACATCACTCCAGGAATTTCAAACCTTATTCACTGCTCTATTGGTACAGCAACAATAAATTATATGTGTTCTTTCCATTTGGCTAAATCATAAATGATTAAGTCTGCTTCCAAATTGTTAGCAGGCAAATATATATATATATATATAACATTTTGTTTAAATTCTCTTTCTCTCCAAGAAAAAGTTTGGATTAAAAAAAAGTATACAAAACATAATCATACATAATCATAGAAGGCAAAATAAGGGAGGTGTTTGAGAGAAAATCAGAGGCATTCCCACCCTAAATATACCTGATGAGGACAGAGCACACTCAGGATCTATTAGGAAAAAGAAGCAGAGAAAAGGGATATACCAGTTTGCTTAGTGCAGAGGAGAGCAACCAGGATGATTAGGGGACTGGAGACTAAAACATATGAAGAACGGTTACAGGAACTGGTCCTGACTAGTCTAGTGAAGAGAAGGACCAGGGGAAATATGATAGCAGTGTTCCAATACTTGAGGGGCTGCCACAGAGAGGAAGGGGTCAAGCTGTTCTCCAAAGCACCTGAGGGCCAGACAAGGAATAATGGATGGAAACTGAACAAGGAGAGATTCAACCTGGAAATGAGGAGGAACTTTCTGATAATCAACCAATGGAACAGCTTGCCTTTGGAAGTTGTGGGAGCTTCATCACTTGAGACTTTCAAGAAAAGATTGGACTGCCATTTGTCAGAAATGGTGTAGGGTCTCCTGCTTGAGCGGCGGGGCGTTGGACTAGATGACCTATAAAGTCCCTTCCAACCAGCAGTGGGTTCTAAAATTTTTACTACCGGTTCTGTGGGCGTGGCTTATTTTGTGGGCGTGGCTTGGTGGTGGGGGTAATGTGACGGTGGGCGTGGCCAACTTTTTTTTTCTTTTAAAAGCATTTTTTTCTACAACCTTAAGAAGAGGTTGTAGAAAAAATGCTTTTAAAAGCCTCTGACGATCCCAGCTGAGCTGCGCGATCATCAGAGGCTTTTTTTTTACTTTTAAAAGCATTTTTTCAGCCAGAGGTTGTAGAAAAAATGCTTTTAAAAGTAAAAAAAAAAAAGCCTCTGATGAGGTGGGCGGGGTAAGTGAGTGGCGACCAGGCCGAGGACCAGTTTTGGGGTGTGGCCAGCCAATGTTATTACCGGTTCTCCGAACTACTACAAATTTTTACTACCGGTTCTTGTGAACTGGTGCGAACCAGGAGCAACCCACCACTGCTTCCAACTCCGTTAATCTGCTTGAAGCCCTTCAGCATATATCTGATCTGGGTATAATTAACTGAATTGTTGGAGCTGGATATAATTAACAGCACCCCCCTGAAGAGGGTGGGGGGATAATCCAGATACACTTGCATGATCTAGTAGCCGAATCCTCAGAGAGCAGCAGCACTTGAACAATTGAGAGAGATCTCATGAGCCCTGCCCCCGATGACCCTTTCTCCCCAGCGTTTGCTCCACTCCTTGCTTTTCTTGCCCTCTGTCCTCATTCATTGTCAGATGTTTCATATTCTTCACATGGGAGCATGGAGTAGATGTCATAAAGAAGTAAACAATTTCTAAGTTCAACCTCCTGACTGCTTTGGCATAGATTCAGTATTTGGGAATGAGGAGAAATAGAGTGAAGGCAGGTTTGGCACCAGTGGTACAATCTCTGTTTTGCTCTGCAGTTGCCTGGCATCATCTCACTTGTCTGCCTGAGTCTTCCTCCACCTCCCATTCTATCCTGGGCTTTCGGGAGGTCTTGCGAAAAGGCAAAGGATGCACCAGCCGGGGACTCTCCTCCACGGGTCAAGAAGTGCACGTCATCAGCCTGCGCAAGGGAAGGCCTGCCAACGCTCAGGTACAGGGCAATTGGGTTGAGGGGGCAGCCCTGACTAATGCTCTGCGTGGTCTGGCTGCCTCTGACACAGCCCACTCCTTGAAACTGGCTTGGATTGGGAGGAGTGTGATTCCCACAAAATCTTCTGTCATGGAATCTGATAAGAACTCAGATAAGCCCTACATGTTAGGGGGCCAGGTGACCTGAGGAATTGCCATCACATCAGCCTGTCCCATCTGGTCATGCAGGGAAGCTATGCTGTGGACCCCTCTGTTAAAGAATTTCAATTGGTGGGGTCAAGGAAGAGGGCCCTCTGTGCTGTTGCCCCTGCCCTCGGAACACCCTCCCCTCCCCTCCCCTCCCCTCCCCAGAGGAGAAGCAGCCCCCTCTTCTGGCCTTTCAAAAGAGTCTGCCAACTTGCATGGGATTTGCGGAGCAGCATACAACTCTAGGACTGGTTGGTGCCTTAAGGCCCTCACCCGTCTTTTAACTTTTAACTGATTTTAATTATGTTTCCACTTGGCTCCTTTTACCGATGTATTGCATTTTTATATGGTTTTTATACTCTTGTGCTTTTAAACTGCACACCTCCCAGAGTCACTCCAAGAATGAGATAGGCGGTACCTAAAATTCGATAAACAGACAAATCAATCTCTAGGAACTGAATTCCAACTTAAAATAGAAAGCTCAATAAATGCCCAATTACAGTCCTGCAAGTCTGGAAAATGAATTATTCTTCTCCCCACATGAAGTGGTAATTTATGCAGTAAAACTTTTGAAGGGCGACCCTAATAGATAAAATGATTTGGTAGCTTATACATTATTTGCTTACAATGCTATGAAGAAATTAAAAAAAGAAGACCTCATCAAATATAGATCAGCTTTGAAATTTGTTTGCTTATTTGGTTAAATAATTTATGTGCCCCCCCCCCATATTTCACAGCTGTGATTCTGGGCAGCATACCAAGATTAAAATAATCATAACAGTATCAACTAATTGTGCTCTGGTTAAACAGTAACTGCCGAAAGAAAAGAACATTGCCACAAAACTCGCCTAATTGCCAGGGCCAAATATCTGGAGGAAAAGCCAAGTCTGTAGAGCCTTACAAAAACCTATCAGGATAAGGGCTTCTGGCCAGATACTGTTCCACAAGGCAAGCTATTAATGTAATCTTAATCACATTTGTCATACTTCAGATATTCTCAAGAATTCTAGGCTGCCTCTGTAGATCTTGCTTCATTTCTGCCAAAATTCAAGATAAAAATTTAAGTTCATCAGATGAACGTATTCAAAGAACCATTTTACAAAGATACATAGACAGAACATAATCTAAAATGAAGATCTGTGCCGAAGAGATTTTATCTGTTTGACCCCGTTTCAGGTAACTCTTATGTTGGCTCCAAATCTTCTGAGCAGGGCCCCCATCTTTGTATTGCATTCCCAGCAGCCAGTGCAATGGATGTTGTCAACTTCTCCTGGGAAAAATTGGACCTTCCAGGTGAGAACAGAATTTGGACTGAACATTCTACAGGACAAAGGTGGAGAATATTACATTTGGAACCTCTGAAGAGGAGGTGACTTTACTCTGAGCAAATAAAGATGACGAACAAAATCTTAGCATAAAGGATAGATTGGTTGCAAATCAATTTTTAATAGTGTTTTAAATCATATAAAATCCACGATCATCTATATTTGTCTGAGCCAGGGGTGAAATCCACTTACCTTCTCTATTGGTTCACAAATGTGACAGTGCGCACCTCCACGCATGCACAGAGGGTCAAAAACAGGACGTGATGACGTCTGGGCGGGTGGACAGAGCTTCCCACTGCCGGCGCTACCGGTTTGCCCGAGCCAGATAGAACCGGTTGCATTTCACCACTGGTTTGAGCTCAGGATCATCTTGTACAATAACTTATTATTGTTCCACCATATAGATGGGAGAATTGAGTTAGTGAGGTTTCAATAGGACTTTCAGATGTGGCAAAAGGAGGACCTGTCCTCCTATCTTCCATCTGGCAGGCAGGCATAGCTTTAAATTCAAATATTATCCAGCTTTTTGAATATCTACAACAAGCATGTCCAACAGTGGTGGGTTCCAACCGATGTTACCATCAGTTCTCTTTGTGCACGTGCTTTGCGCGTAATTGCCGTGCGCATGCTTGCTTTGCTTGCATGTGCGCCGAAGTGCATTAGATTTCTGCCCAGCTGAGGCGCAGCAATCCACTCTGCCACGCCTATCAGCTGGGCTAAAAAACGACAAATAAAGGTAGGTATAACACGGGGGCGGGCGGGAGGGCCCAGCTCACAGTCATAGAGAACCAGTTCGCTGACGTCACATCATCACCACTACTGGCTCGCCCGAACCGGCCCGAACCGGGAGCAACCCACCACTGATGTCCAACCTTTTGGTTTGCCTGAGCCACATTAAGTGAAGAGGAATTGTCTTGGGCTGCAAATAAAATAGTTAAAGCATATACATAACTAACTTCCTTTATTTTTTTATATTTGTTATTATGATCTTGTGGGGTCACAACACTAGCTGTTCAGGGCCACAGGAGGCCTGTTGGCCACAGGCTGGACATGCCTGATCTACAAGATACTTCTTGAGCTTCCCAACCAGCTTTAGCACATTCCTGCAACTGAAAAATCAGAAGTTTTTCTGATGCTGGAAAAAGTAATTTCATATACTTGTAGACCTGGGTCCTTTTTTTCCTTTTTCTTTTGCAATTTTTCACTGTTTGTCACAGATGTCAAAAAAACTAAAGAGTTTGTCCTCCCCCTTTTGCCCCCATTTGTCCTTTCCAATTGTCTGTACTCTCCTTTGCCTGTTCAGATATCTAGTAACCCTAGGGTTGAGTGGGCCTGTAAGTCTACGGCTGAGGGTAACTCTTGTCACTGTCTCCTAGAGTAAAGTAAAAATGAGATATGCTTGGGAGAATCAAATTAATTTAAGGCCAAGATTCTTTCCCCTTATTTTCCCCTTGTCTCCAGGTCTCTCTAGGCTCTAGCATCTCAGCCACTCAACTGGTGGCATCTGCAGAGACCGACTTCCCAAATACTGCGAGAGGCCTGCTTAAGTGGGCACGTAGGAAACATGGAGGGGTCACTTCATTGGCTGAGTATCATGGAGTCAATACAATCTACACACGCCTGGGATCTGGTATGGGCCACACGGAAGCAGAGCTGGCTTCAGAATTATCTGCTCTTTCTATGGGAGGATGGGATGTACTCTGGAGGGCCTTAATGCAGGCGGTAGAAGTTGTGGGGTTTAGCAGTGTAATAGAGTAGCAGTGAAATGGGTGTGAGCATGTTGTGTTTATATGGAGGGGGAGGTAGAAAGGAGCCTTTGAGTTTAGACCTAAAAAGAAGGGCTTCAGGAAGGAGGAAAACCAAGCTTCTAACCTGAATCAGATGCAAGCATGAATCCATAATTTGTTAAAGGAATAATTTGTTATTAAATTAAATTATTATTAAATGAATAATTATACTGAAAATATACAGGTTACAATTTGGTTCGTATTTAGGTGGATCCTATCAGGCATAGAGGCTGAATGAAATAAAGACAAGGACCACATGAATTCAACAATGTTAAGTGAAAACCCATTGCCAACCAAAAGAGTCGAATTGGACTGAAAGGTCTTTGATGTTAAATTAGCAGAAACAGCCAAAGTTTTTTTCCTTAGTAAGATCCTATCTCAGCAATTATATACATTCTTAATTCTCTTCTTACTTCGTCCCTCAATAGGTGGGACAGCCCAGGCAACTTGCAAATTGCATAGGAATTTCCTAACGCCCAAGCACTTTGCTTCTGAACGCCAGCTGCAGCCCCTGAGAATTTGCCAGAATCCTGATCCTCCTCAAGATCTTGAAGTTCACATTATCCTTTCCAAAGGTGTGGCCCCCAGGTATGCACTCGCACCTTGCCCAGAGGGTCTAACATTGATGGGTGGCTGGAAATAACACAGCAAAGCCGTTTATATTTAGAAGAGGCTGGACTGTTACGGAAAACTGACATTGTTCTTTGGAGTTGGGTGGGAAATGGAAAAGGATGCAAAAAACAGGCCTATGATAAACTGCATCAAAATGACATTAAAAATCACAAACATTGGGAACTGGCTTGCAAATATAATTCACTTTGGATGTTGTTGAAACCGTGTGTGTGTGTGTGTGTGTGTGTGTGTGTGTGATCAAGGAATCCTAACAATTCGTGGAAGCACAGATCTGATTCCATAATTTTTAGCTTGATGGTCTGATACTAAAGGTGGAGATGGCAGTCTGCTCTCTTCTAGGCCCAGGCTGGTCCATCTGACTGTTGAACTTCATGCGGTTGGAAGATCTCCACGCCAGAGGCTCCTCTTGATCCTGAAGAGTGAAGGAACTGCCCAATGGATGGTTCGTGTCCACTGTTTCACTGGACAGCTGCATGTACTGGTACGGGCAGGATCTGCCACGGCACACTTCGGGCTTCTTGGTGTTCTCTTTTCAGCAAAAAATGCTATTGGTAGATACCTGACATTGTCTGTCTCCTCATCTGCAAATGTAAATACAAATATTTGCAGAATTAGGCAGTCTTACCCACCTTTTTCTGTATGCTAGTCTGTACCATTGTTCTCCCTGGCATCAAACACTATTTCTTTGGCTGGATGTCACTCCACATTATTCCTTATTGGTGAAAGGGAGTAGTTGCTTTTCTACTAGGAGCCTTTCTAAGCACTACCATTCTGTTTGATTTCCTGGCCTGCCTCCCCTTTGAGTTGGCTGTTGCTCTTGATTTCAATGCTCTCAACGTATCCATCTGGACTGTTTTCATTCCAGGCTTCACACAAAGTCACCGTCAGCAACCCAGAAAAGAAGCAGCCTCTCACGGTGATTCAGCAGACGTCTCCTGAGCTGGCTAATGCTAGAGATCCTTTACAATATGCAGCAGAGCAGAAGCTACCGGTGTTCACCTCTTACACCGAAGCTGAGCGGGTGAACAGGTTTCTTCTGATTGTTGGACTGAAGGGTAGGTAGTTGTTCAAAGGGCTGAGGTGGAAAAGACCAATAAAGGGAAATATTTTGAAGCTCAGGATTGTAATGAGGGGTCCTTGGTGCTCTCTGAGCTTGCCTGTTTTCTTGCAGAAGTTTCATTATCCAAACTAGGTAACACCATCAGTGCTACTAAGGAGTGCGGTACAGCAAATTGCACTCCTTATTAGCATTGTTGATGTTGCCTTGTTTGGGTAATGAAACTTTTGTAAGAAAACAAGCAAGCACTAAGGAGCCCTCATTCACCGAATAGTTTGGAAACATACCAGCAGTGGTCATGAGGGACAGGGGCATTGTTATACTTCTCTTCCGGAAATTCATCTTGCAATACTTTCTGCATTCTGTTTTTAATTCTTTCTGCAAAAAGACTGGTGCTACTCTATCTTACGGCACTGAGATGACCAGAAAGAGATAGAGGGAGATCTTTCATGTACTTTAGCAATCAGGAGTCAAGACCGACTTGAAAGTAAACCCCCCCCAGCCAAATTTTACAATTTTTTGGATTTTTGAAGCGTCATATCTTCCCATCATAAATATTTTTAAATTATTGACTGTGACTAATAGTCTATTCAGATTTTTTGACATAGCCGAACCTCTTCTGATAGGCCACACTATATCCATACACAGTATGGAGCAGGGATTAAACTAAGACCAAGGAGACTGAGGTTGAACTTGAAGCCAACTGTCATCTGTGTGAAATGATGGAAATTATTATTTGACCTTTTCCCTGCTTTTTTAAATATACAAGTCAAGGGAGAGAACTTACTTCAGTCTAATTTGCATCTCATAAAATGTGAGCACAATTCAAATTGCACTGACAATGTCTCCTTAAATGGTGACGAAACATTTGCAACCAAATTGCCAAGCTCGGAGCTCAAACCAACAGCCTAGGAACACTTGTTAAAAAAATATTTTAAAGCTTGTCAGATTGTCAATGAGCTCAAAAATTGTGATCACAAGGCTCAGGTTTTATTTGATATTAATCTATTAAATTATTACATAAAATAATAATTTTAACAATTTGAAAAAAACAATTACCATATTTTTTGGAGTATAAGATGTACCGGAGTATAAGACGCACCTACCTTTTTGGGTGAGGAAAAGAAGAAAAAGAAATCTCCCTCTGCCTCTGACCAATTTTGCTTCCTTGCAACAAACAGCAAACAGCCTGCTTTATTTTCAGTTTTGTTTTCAGCATAGCTTGATTAGCAAAGGAAAAAAAAATCTGCTCCAGCAGTTTACCTCTTTGCAGCAAGCAGCAGAGCCCTGCGCAAAACAGCTGAAAGCAAATCAGCTGAGAGTCAGGAGGCCGATCCAATCAACTTGTGCTAATTAGGCTGTGCTGAAGCTGAAAGGAGCTGTTTTTTCTTGCTGTTTGCTTGCAAGTAGGTAACTGCTGTGAGGCAGAGGCCAAAGGGTGAGGGCCAGTGGGTGGATGGGGCTACATTCGGTGTATAACACGCACCTAAATTTTCACCCCTTTTAGGGGGGGGAAAGTGCATCTTATACTCCAAACAATATGATATATGGATGAACCTTCTGTCACATCCTAGGCTGGCCAGCTACTCAAGAGAGCTTCAACGCAAGGATGGTTGTTCTCAGCTAATCTCTGCAAATGCCTAACGTTGCAGTTTTATATTTACTTTTCCAATACTCAAAGGGCCACCAATATACTGATTTACAAATTTGTGAAATATTTAAGAGCACGTGGGGTAGGCTTAACATCTAATCAAATGGAGGAATTAGTGAGAAATTATTTTTTAAAAATTATGCAGTTGAATATCCATGCTTTATAAAGGAGTTTCTTTGGGAATCGTAGAAAGAGAGAAAAAGTAAGGAAAACAATTGTTACAACTCAGATTTGCATAAAAATTTAAAAAGCCCATCCAACTAACTTAACTAGTTGCTTGTGATTTGCTTTTCATATCATGTGCAGGAATCTTTGCTGGAAGATCCATTGGAAAAGTGTATTAGTTTAACTGGCTGGATGGGCCCAAATCCAGCCAGTTGTATTTTGAGGGATTTAAAGCCAGGCATCCCTTTGGTGGAAAGAGATTGCTGTTTGGAACAATTGTGATTAAAATTAATTTTCTAATGCAGATTGCCTGGTTAGTAAACCCATCAGTACTGTACTTAGTTTAGATTAAAAAGAGAAAGGAGGGTTTTTTTTAAACTTAATCTTCAGGTTAATGGTATTGGAGCCATGACACTCTAGAGGGCGCTGCTAGTACGCCAGATAAAAGAGTTTGCAGATAAATTACATACTGCAGTGAGGGTAACATGACACATTATATTAATTTAATTGTCCTGGCACTATGTATAGACAGCTCACCCCTGAATGTGCCTCTACATTTTTTGCTGAGTGTATAAAATATTTCATGGCACTCACAACTTAATGACCGCCTGATTTTACTGTATAGAGATCATTCCACCTCTTTGTCCCACTGAGCGTACTGAATCTATAGAGGAGAGAATCATATTGTACTGAAACTCAAACCTCTATGACTTCAGTAATACATGAAAGAGTTCACCTACTAACAAGAAAATGCTGTCTGTATCCCACACTTGTTTTTTTTCTCTCTCTCTCTCTTTGCAGAGGCCATACCTGCTGCTCCTCTGGAGAATCATGAACTCTTTGGACCCATGTTCTTGCTTCTCTCCAGACTTGCAGTTGAGAGACAGCAGTTTCCAGAGGCTGTCACCGTAAGCTGGGAAAACAAGCGGAAGGAAGAGGACAGTTCTGTTCTCTCTACCTTGGCTGCCGCTGAAACAGAGAAAGTTGAATCTGATTTCTGCTATGGGATCCAAAAGCCCATGCATGAAAAGGAGGATATAAAGAAAGTAAGTAAACTAGCTGAGATAGTTCCAGGCTTGGAAAGAGAATAGGTCTTCTAGAACAGTGTCTCCAACCTTGGCAACTTTAAGCCTGGAGGACTTCAACTCCCAGAATTGCCCCAGCCAGCTTTGCTTTGCTTTGCAGAGCTGGCTGGGGGAATTCTGGGAGTTGAAGTCCTCCAGGCTTAAAGTTGCCAAGGTTGGAGACACCTGTTGTCAAGGTTGGAGACCCCTGTCCTAGAATATGATTTCATGTGGAAGGGTGGATGGGCAGACCTTCAGCTGCCACCAAGAACACCATTTGTAAGAGATTGCATTGCATGAATATAGGAAGCTACTTCAAAGAGTGATGCAACTGGCCAGCCAAACATTTGTTGGTAGGAATGGCTGAGTAGAATGAGTAAACAGCTACTTTACAGATAAAGTGTCAGGTCTTTGCTGGAACAAAGCCACTAAACAACCAGGCACAAAGGGGTTCTTACAGAACATATTAATTTTTAGAGGTAATCTTAGCGTACACTTCAGTACCTTTCTGGTCTGGTTGCTAAAGGACACTTCACATGAAATCTTTCAAGCCTTAGCTTGCATGCTTGGTGATTTTCTGTTCCAACAATACTCCTTGCCCTGCTTGACAATAGCAGTTAAGTATATGGAGGTGGCAGTGGTGGGTTTCAATTTTTTTTACTACCAATTCTGTGGGTTTGGCGTGGCGTGGCATGGCTTGGTGGGCATGGCAGGGGAAGGATACTGTAAAATCCCCATTTTCTAATAATAATAATAATAATAATAATAATAATAATAATAATAATAATAATAATAATAATAATAATAATAATAATAGTAATAATTTTATTTCTATACCGCCCTTCTCCCGAAGGACTCAGGGCAGTGTACAGCCTATTAAAACACAAAAATATACGGATATCAATTAAAAAATAATTACAATTATTAAATAATTTCGGCCTGAATTAAAACCCAAAAATTTATAACACCCAATTTAAAAACATTTACTTTGATAGCTTGGCCTGGCGGAACAGCAGGGTCTTGAGGGCACAGCGAAATACACGGAGGTCGGAGATCTTGCGCAATTCCGGGGGCAGTTCATTCCATAGGGCAGGAGCTCCGACAGAGAAGGCCCTCCCCCTGGGTGTCGCCAGCCGACATACCTTGGCCAATGGCACCCTGAGGAGCTCCTCTCTGTTGGAGCGGACTGGTCGGTGGGAGGCTACTGGTGGCACTTGGGAGGCAGAGAGTAGATGGGGGCGGGGCCAGTCAGAATTTTTACTACCGGTTCTCTGAACTACTCAAAATTTCCGCTATCGGTTTTCCAGAACTGGTCAGAACCTGCTGAAACCCACCTCTGGCAGGTGGTTGACGTACCAATAGAAGATCCCATCTCCATCCACCCCCATCCACCCTACCCCTTCCCTCCTCTTCTTTTAACTATAATTTGTATTTTAATTATTAGAAATATTTATTTTTTATGGTTTTTATTGCTTTTATATGTAGTAAGCCTTGCAGCAAGATAAGCAGCAAACACATTTAACAAATAAATAAATAAATAGAATATGAGAGCCAAGGTTTCTCCCAGATTTGTCACCTGAGAGTCTTTTAATTCAGGGGTCTCTCATCCCCTGGTTCATGGACCGGCACCGGGCCACAGCATGCCAGAGAAAGGGGGGGAGGGGGAAGGGAAGGAGGGAGGAGACACTGCTAGAAGTCCACTGCTGAACTTGCTTTGGAAAAAGTTACAGCATTTCATTTCCCTTTCAGGCTTTATTGGTCTTCTCGGATGAGCTATGGCTTACCCTAACTGTTGGTATGCCAATGGCACAAACAAATAGCAAACGGACTGGTGCTTCAGTGTACTACTTATCTGAGATTTAAAAGAAAAGCCTCATAAAGCATGTTGAGGTTCAGACTTTATGTGGGCATAAAGTTGGTCTGTGATTCTTACAATTAAACTCTTGTGCCAAATATAAACCTCTTTCTTTCCTAAAGTTTTCCTTGTCTTTTCTACTTCAACCCAGGCATTTTCCTCAGAAGACAAAAAGTTACAGGACCGTCATTTTCGCCATGTCCAGCTCAGCCTAGATGTGTCCAATTCTGAGGCTTTTGTCAAACAACCAGGATTCTGTATCGTCTCTGCCAACAGCCGGGTTTTTGTGGAAGTAATACTGATATTCAGTTTGAAAAAAATTGACTTCTGGTGCAAAAATTCAAATTTCTTATCCCTTAAATAGTGCAAGGCCACTTCACATTTTCCAAGTTGCATTATTTCAGGGGTTGTGGCCAGGACTCCCAGCATCTCTCACTTTAACTAGGCCAGAATCTGCTTACTTCTTTTAAAGTACCAATTTAGATACTACTTGAGACAATGGGTTTCAAAATCCTACATATTTGGAAGGTATCAGCTTTGGAGCCTTTTGCTCTTTTCCCCAAAACTTGGGAAAGAAGATCCTCAAAGACTATGTTAATTAGAGGCTACTTCTAGGCTCCCTCAAGGATTGGTCACTTGCGTGAATATTCTTTCTTTCTTTCTTTCTTTCTTTCTTTTTTTTTTTTTGTAGCAGTTATGGAAGAAAAAGTGAGTTTTCAGGTTGCATTTCCTCTATTGGGAAGCCTTCAGTAAATGGGCCTTCATTTTGCCAAATATGGTTGTTGGGATTGCTCCGTTTTTACAAGGAAATAGTATGGCCAGTCAGCATTTTTGGGAGAGTTTTTTTAGAAAAGCAACTACAAGCATATTTATGATAACCATCAAGAAAAATCCATATGATTGTATATATTTGGGCTCCATCCCCCACAGGCAGAGCCCCGTGATGCTTTCTCTGTTCCTTACTCCATTCTTTCAAGATCAAGCATTGGGTTTGCTAACTCTATGGTGGGGTGTTTTTTTGTTTGTTTGTTTGTTTGTCCTCCAGGCATCTTTGATCACGTTTCACTTCTGTCTTGGCTTCACCATCCAACAATGCTTCATCTCTGCCTCTTCGGATTCTTCAGTGATATCTTCATACCTGCTTATCCAACATGGCTGTGCAGCTGATTCCCATGTCAACCTGTTAGCACCTCAACAGGCAGTTCAGGACCAGGCATCGCGCCCAAGATACCACCAACGCCAACGACTAAGTTTTGTGCTCCAGCCTCGCTCCAATCATTCCATTCATTTCTTACATTGTCGCCTGACACTCTGCAACAGGGAACCTCATGACTCCAGCAAAACTAGCGGTTCAATCCCCAAGGTCTCTATAGCCTTTTAGAGCAAGGAAATGAGCTTTTAACAGTTGCCCAGGAGCTCTGTGCAAATACTCACTTTCTGTCTCTGACACTGTCCTGACATAAGAAAATGTCTTGCGTTAGGTCAGGCTACCTGCCAGGCTTCGGGTTGACCATTTGGATAGAGAGGGTATTAGATACCCATGTTTCTTCCACCCATCTTGGAGTTTTTGTATGCAAATCAGGTGCTCGATCACTGAGCTATGGCATATGTTTTGTCCAAAGTGTGGAAAAGTAGTGCTTAAGAACAACTGAGAACCTGGGGGCAAGGCAAAAGGGAAGCTTCTTAATTTATCTCAAATGAGTTTCTGCACAGAATTACTTAATGTAACTTATTTGGGAAATTAGATGCATGATCTTATTGAAAAAGATAGTGGCATTTGGTTCAGACTTTTTCCCCCTTGCAAAGAGATACTCTTTGAGACAGATTTTTGTTTCAGTGCCAGTTTGAGAACAAAGCCTGCAGGAGAGAAGAGCCAGCCAGCGGGGACTTCCAGCGTACCATCACAAAGCCCATCATGGTGACCATGGAAACTCCACTCAGACCAGCTTCTCCTAGTCTGAAGCCAGGTAGGTGTTTGGCTGTTGGCTCGGGAGAATGGCATCCCTCGCTGCAGAGAGATTTCAGTGCCTGCATTTGGGGAAGATAGTCTGCACCACCCCTTTCCAGGATATGAATGAAAATCCAGAGATATATGACCCTTTTTTTGTGCATCTCCTCACATCTAGTTATAGGCAACACACAGCAGTGATTGGGTGGGCCAATGTAAACTCAAAAATATGCACGTATTTTATGGAAGACATTTCCAGATTTTTGTTTTTCTCAGCCTCTCCCTCCTTGACTCTTACATTCTTTGCCATAGATAAATCCCTGGCTAACCAGCAAGGAAAAGCAAAGAATGCCAGGAAATTGCAGAAGGCACAGCAAGTTCTGAGTGAGTATGTGCTGATGTCTTACTTCTTTAAGCATGTATCCTGGGATATGGAGAACAGTTCTGAATCCGAATTCCATCTCCTTGCCTAGAAGAGGTCCCAGGGCTTTTCCCGTAGCTCAGTTTAAGTGCTCTACTCCCATCTGTGAACCAGCACAGGTTAAATGCAATGGGGAACCTTGCTCTTCCCCATTGCATTTAACCATGGCTTGCAGCCAGAGGGCAATGTCATTTCCCACACAAAGAAGGCCACTTTTCTCACACTTTCTCAGTGTCACCAGCTGACAAGGAAAGAAATTGCCAATCGCAGTACAACCACAACCAGAAATTATTTTGACAAATGGCTGTACTGTACTATGTGCTGGAGCTTGATTCTTTTTCATTTGCTGCCTCTCCCAGAGTGGAGATCAGCTGCCCAAGCAAGGTGATTGGGATGAGGGACTGTTTATCTGCTGGTTCTCCTAGCCAGTCCTCAGGCCTAGATCAAGCAAACTACAGACAGATGTAGAGTCAGCAAGCTGATTCTAACACAACTCCGTGTGTTAGACTTGTAACAGACTTATAGCTGTTGTTTGTTCTGCTATTGTACCATGCACGGTTAGGGGCTGTGCTGTGAAGCAGTAGAGAAAGAGAACAATCTCTCTCGTACATTTCATCTTGCAGCTCCCCATCACTGCTGAGCAAGTACAATTCAGGCAGATTCAGGTCTTTGAGCTGAGGATTAAGAATTAATAAAGAAAAGACACCACCCTCCTGTGGTCCACCTGATAGGTCTATCAATAAGACGGACAACCAAACACATGATTGTACCCATGATTATCATGGTATTTTTGCTGCTCACAGGTCAAAACAGTGCTTTAACATCAGAACATTTAAGGATGGCTTTAAGCAGCCCGAGGTATGGGTTGGGCACAAAGTGAAAGCAAATGTCTTGTGAATATAGCAAAAGAAGCAAGGGTAGGAGGGGTGGTGGCACATATGTATCATGAAAAGGCTCAAATATGGCCATATCAATGACTCCTTCTACAATGTTTTTCTAGTTCTTCAAGGTATATATTTGGCTCTATTTCCACAGTAGTGCCCCCCCCCCAAAAAAAAGAAAAGAAAAAGGAAAGCTTCCACTTGTTTAACAATATGATTCCAGTTACTTCTCATTAGGGATGTGCAAAACTTACCGATTCAGGAGCAGACTGTACTGAATCTCCTCC
Source organism: Pantherophis guttatus (assembly GCF_059756535.1). Taxonomy (NCBI): domain Eukaryota; kingdom Metazoa; phylum Chordata; class Lepidosauria; order Squamata; family Colubridae; genus Pantherophis; species Pantherophis guttatus. The sequence goes on from NC_142064.1 coordinate 174,057,836, forward strand.
TGATCTCACTCTGGGTATCTCCTGTGACAGAATGTCCAAGGTTATCAGATTTGTTCTTGTCATGTTGACCTGAGTTGCATGAATCACACACATAAGAAGAGGCGGGGAGTCTAAAAGAGGTTGTTATTAGAAATTTAGCTGCTGTTTGGGGGAGAGGTGAAAGACAAAGACTGACAAGAACATGGGAGTACTGTCCATCACAGGAGAAGTTATGATACATCTTGGTGACAGAAAACAGTGGAGTTCAAAGGACACTTCGAAGACTTCCGAAGAGACATTTGATGGTTGGGATTCCAGGGGAAGAGGCAGTGAGAGGGAGGGTGAGTTATGAGCTTAAGATCCCAGAGAGAAGAAAAGAAGAGAGCAGAGAATAACAGAAGATAAAGCAGCTGGCAACTCTTTGTCTCTACAATGTTATCTATAAGTCAACTCTTTAATGTTATAAGAAGGAGTTACCCAGGGCAGGGAGGAGGAAGGGAATTGTTTAAAACCTGTATAGCTATCTGAAAGTTAAAATAACTCTGCACACAAGGAAGAAGGAAATAAATACAAACAAAATAAGATCTTTTAATGAGGGAGAAAAGAAAGGAAGAATTTAAGAGATAAGCAGTGAAGGAAATACAATAGCGATAGATTTATACTGCTCCATAGTGCTTTACAACGTCCTCTGAGCTGTTTTCAGAGTTAGCAAATTGCTCACACCAATCTGGGTCCTCATTTTACTAACCTCAGAAGGATGGAAGGCTGAGTCAACTTCTGGCTGTGAGCATAGTTAGCCTGTAATACTGCATTCTAGTGCCACTGTGCCACCAGGGATCATAATATTTAAGAAAAAGCAGAATCGCAAAAATAACAGGAGCAACAGTAAAATAAAGAGAATTTTGAAATATAAATTCACTATAAAGAACTGCCACTTGTGGCAGTTCCAAACAACTTAAGACATCTATTTAATTTGCAAATAGCCTGATAATAAAAATAGCTGTTTCACTGATAGAATTGCATGCCTGGTTTGTTGCCATTCTAAAATGACTGGAATAGTGTGCAGAGGAAGAATCAGATATTCCAAAGTTCCCCAGAACATACACAAATAGGTTTTGAATACCCTTATTAGCTGGCTAAAATATTAGCTGGCTTATAATTCTTTAAATTCAAAGTATATGTGTTATTTGCCAAGTTTCCCAAAATAACATACCTCCCACAACTCTGAAATCTGCCCAGTTTTGATCTGATGAGTTTGAAATAAGAAGATTCTTTTGCAAGAGTTAGAATGATCTTCCTCTTTGTTTCAAGAAATGAACTAAAATGAATGGAACCTTGATTTTAGGGGGTTTTTTTTCCTTGCAAATTTTTAATTTTTGGGACTTGTTTCATATTTTGCAACTGGTTTTATTGGGCAAAGGGAACAAGACTTCTCAATTCCATGTATTTCCAACTTTTCTGCAGCTACTCCTTCCCCAGTTCTGGAGCTCCCAGCTGTCTTTGGCATAGCCTTTTCAGCATTCATCATTGGCATCTCCCTCACTGGTGGCCTCTGGTTCATTCATTCTCAGACGCGTATGTAGAAGGACAGTTTTCAATGCTATTGCTAACATTATTCCATGTTCCTTCTGGCTGCTGCCAAAGTCTGTGACAAAAAGTATCATAGTAGACCAGATGAAGGGCCTATTAGTTCAACCTGAAGGAGCCGAGGTGGTGCAGTGGTTAGGGTGCAGTACTGCAGCTACTTCAGCTGACTGCTAGTTCAGCAGATCAGTGGATCAAATCTCACTGGCTCAAGGTTGACTCAACCTTCCATCCTTCCTAGGTGGGTAAAATGAGGACCCAGATTGTTGGGGGCAATATGCTATTTAGTATACTGTCTTTGGTGTAAGCTGCCCAGAGTCCTCGGAGAGTGGGCAGCATAGAAATATTATTATTATTATTATTATTATTATTATTATTATTATTATTATTATTATTATTATTATTATTATTAATAATAATAATAATAATAATAATAATAATAATAAACAACCTGGTGTTTCCCAGAATGGTCAACCAGAGGACAATGAAGGCCCATTAAGGGTTAAGTTTAAATGAGCACTATTGCATCCGTACCCCTCAGATGAGAACTTCCAGATAATAACTTTTATGAGCTGAATAGTATTATAAATATAGGAGACCTGTTTCCTAGTTTCTCCACATAATTTTATACAATTCTATTATTTATTTACTATTACTAGTGTTGAAAAGCCAAAAGATAAACTTTTTCCCTATAGAAATAGCTCCAGCTCTTGAAAACTTTTTTGGTGATGTATTTATCAGAATGTCGACAGTAGTCTAAATATAATTGCATTCTAGATTTATAGAAACAAATAAATGAATCCCAATATAGATTTCATATTTTTTATGGCTACTGCATATGAATTAATGTTTCAAGCTCTTTAGAACTGACATGACAGGCTATTGAAAGGTGTCCTGGAATTGCAATAATCTTATAATCCTGATTATGAAGCTGCAACATTTGTCTCCTGGTGTATCCTCAATATCAATCTATACAAATTCCTCAAGAAGCTCTAATAAGACATATTTTCAAATGCTTTTTGAAAGTCTATCCATTGGATCAGAAAGAATTGAATAAATTAAATATTGTTCAATATAAAAATTGTAAAATGTTGTTAAACTATAAGTAGAAACCCAATATAATCCAATAACAGTTTTACTGTAATGTAGAAAAAGGTACTTTATTATAACCAGAGACCAGACAAATTAAATGCTTATCAATACTAAACAATAAAATAATTTTGACAATTGCAGTAATGTCATTAAAGGATTAAGGAATACTTCCTAGATAATTATTCCCATGCATAGCAACTTAAAACCACTCCAAGACATTCAAGATAAAAATTAAATTGTAACTGACAAGCAGTCAATTGGCCAGTTTACAGAGGTAGCTTAGATGTTACAGATAGTCCTTGACGTATGACCACAATTGAGCCCCAAATTTATGTTGCTAAGCAAGACAGTGCCCCATTTTGCGACTTTTCTTGCCACAGTTGTTAAATGAGTCACTGCAGTTAACTTAGTAACATGGTTGTTAAATCAATCTGGCTTCCCCAATGACTTTGCTTGTCAGAAGGTCACAAAAAATTACCCCAGGACACTGCAGCTGTCATAAATACGAATCCGTTGCCAAGGGTCCAAATTTTGATCACATGACATGGGGATGCTGCAATGGTTGTGTGAAAAATGGTCGTAAGCCATTTTTTTCAGTGTTGTTATAACTTCAATCACTAAATGAATGATTGTAAGTTGAGGACTACCTGTATTTCTTGACCCACTATCACACAAATTTTGGAACATTTTTGTCTAAAAGCAGCAAAAAATGGCTTTGACTAGTTTGGAGGATAGAACAGAAAAGCTGTGATGTAGTTCATGCAATAATCACCGGATTATAAACTACTGGTCCCAGCAGTTTTCTTGGCAATGTCTTTCAGAAGTGGTTTGCCCTTACCTTCTTCCTAAAGCTGAGAGAGAGTGAATGACCCAAGGCCACCCAGCTGGCTTTGCCATGGGGTTCAGTGCTCTCTCATTTCCTGTTTAAGAGTTATATGACGCCATAGTCATCTGTTGGTTGGATTGAAGTGTCATTAGTATGCTGATGATATCCAGCTATGTATACCTGGGCTGAATGATGCCATGGAGTGATGCTGCAGAGTGTCATGTCATGTGTGATGCAATGGTTGTCTGAGTGATGCCATGGGGCTCCTGTCTTGGTGCTCTAGGATCTGGATTGGGAAAAACAGGCTTTGACTCAATCGTGTAAGACCAAATGTTTTGGAGTTGTAGGACCTCCAAGTTCCAGGGACCTTTTATCTTTTGTTCTAGAGAACGTTGCAGTCCATACAGACCTTGTGCCTAGATTGGGGGTCGTGTTGGACTAATGGCTCTTCTTCAAATAGCAGGCTGCACTGTGGCCAGAAGGCTCTTTGTAAAGTTTTGTGTGATGTGCCAATTGCACCTGTTCCTGGATTGGGAGGACTTGCTCACATCACTTATGCCTTTGTCACATCCTGTTTGGATTACTGAAATGGGTCCTACCTGGGGGTACTCTTGAAGAGTATTCTGGAAGCTTCAGATGGAGCAAAATGCACCACTGTAAGGCAGGAGGGATATGTGGTGGGTTCCCACTCCAAAACAGCTCCATCTGGCAGGGCCAAGGCTGTGTGCCTTTTCTGCTGTGGCCCCCATCTCCTAGAACATCATCCCATCTCTGTTAGCCTTCCAGAAGTCCCTTAAACTCTACCCCTTTATTCCACCAGCCTTGGGGATCCCAGGTGAAGAATGAGATTGAGTGTGGTTTGTTCTCTCACTTTCTAGGGTTTTATCTATTTATTTCAGTTGTAACTGATTTTAGATTGCTAGGGAGTTTTTAGCTGTTGTGGTGGTTTATGCCACCCAAATTCACATGTTTGTGAGATGGGTAGCTATATGCAAGTAGTCCTTGACTTATGACTGTAATGGAGCCTGCCCATTATGGTCATAAGTGGTACTGGTTGTTAAGAAAGGCATTGTGATCCCCTCACTTAGCAACCACAATTTCTCGTCTCCCTATTTTGTTTATTAAGCGACTGTGAAAGTTGTTAAACAGAGCATGGGATCTATGTATCACCCCATAGTGCTTTACAGCACTCTCCAGGCAGATTACGATGTCAGCATATTGCCCCCAACAATCTGGGTCCTCATTTTACCAACCGTGGAAGGATGGACGACCTTGAGCATGTCAAGATAGAACTCCTGACTGTGGGCCCAGTCAGCCTGCATTCACTTTGCCACCAAGGCTCATTGTTATCTCCTGTGAGAACTATTTGCCTTCCTGAAAAATATAACTTCAATCACAAATTGCTGTTCAATATCTTTCTTTTAATGCATTGAAGTAATGTTTACTGTTGGTCTTGATGTTATTAGCAATAAGTTTTTGAAAAATCATTTTTAGAAACTGTTACTTTCTTGCATGATCCTCCTCCTCCTTTTCCTCCCACTCACCCCCCCCCCCCTATAAATTTGTGTCTATTTTGGTGATCCTTGTTTTGACAAACATCTATTTAAAAAAAAAAAAACCTTTCCCCCCTAAAAAGACTCCTTTACCATGTTTGGTACCTATGCTCTATTGGCCTCTTTTGGGACTATATATAACAATATAGTAATAACCAAATTGGCACAGTGGTGAAGATGTTGGTCTAGAAACCAGGTTGCTGTGAATACTAGTCCTTCCTTAGGCATAAAAGCCAGTGGGGTGACTTTGGGCCAGTCACTCTCTCAGCCCAAATCACCTCATAGGACTGTTGTAGGGAAAATAGAAGGTGGGAGGATTATGTTTGCTGCTTTGAATTGTACAAAATAAATGTGGGATATAAATCTGATAATTTTAGCTGAATTGCCATGATCATGGATTTGAACTCCCCCCACCCCCAACCCTTCTGGAAAGATCTGATCCACTTAAATTTCCGATCACTTTGTCTTTCTTATATTGGCTGTACAATTATTGTTCATGATTCTTTAAGAAGGCCCGAGATTCAACACAGAAAGTGTGTGTGTGGGGGGGACTGGAAAGAAACCAAATTATGTACTTAGGCTTAGGTATAGTAAGGGTAATGAATTAAGATGTTAAAATGGAGAACAAATAATTGCTGTTTTATTAATGGAAAGATTGTGGAAAGGAAACATGGCATTTAGGTGAGGATCTATAGTTAAAATTACTCAGCCTTGTCGTTCTGCCACATTTCATTTTTACTCATATAAGAAATGTACTACAGAATGTTACTTTATAATAAGCAGACAATATGTCACAATGCTTTCTGTGCATCAATGTAATTTTCAAATCCAGTTCTCACCATGAAGAAAAGACAACTAAAATGACACAAAGTAGAGGTCAGAAAGTGGAATTAAATCTATGGGATAGTGAAATCCATGGCCCTTTTCTTTCTTCAAAATTTTTAGCAGATATTGTATATCCTTTTCCCAGGATATTCCTGGGCTTTTTTGCCCAGGAAATAAAATTAATTCTAAAAATTAAAAGTTTCATATGTTACCATTGTCCTTGAATTCTTAGGTAAGATGGCTGCCAGAAAGAAGGCCCAGCTTGCAAATGAGAAAGGTAAGGTAGTCAGCCTTGGTAATTGTATTTATTGGTACTTGATTCCTAGTTTCAAAAAATAATTAAGCTCTGCATGTGAAGAAAGCCAACCTAGTCAATTTTATTGGCTTTATATTTCCCTGGAGTGTTTTCCCCAAAGTATTATGGGAGTTATAATTCAGTAACAATGCACAGATCCCTAGCTTCTCTCCCCTCACACAAAATATGGTCTTGTTCACTCTTCCATGGGAATCCCTAGTTTGGCTTGAACACCTTAAATGCAGTTTTCTCTACCCAAGTGCTCTTCAAATATTTCAGTAAATTACTTGCTGCAAAAGCACCTGAGCCAAATCAGGACTGTTGCACACTTCAGCTAGTTTTGTTTGACCTCATATGTAACAGTAAGAAGCTGGAGTTACACATAGATGATCATAAATAAACCCAGAACAAATAGGAGAAGGCAAGTTTGCCCATTTGTGGAAGAGGCAATAATCCTATATTGAACACAAGCAAGCAGAAGGGGTTGCTGGAGAAAGAAAAAGAATGACACGTTTGTATTTTATTGCATTTTACCTACCAGCTCCTGAAGAAACAGCTGTTTCCACTACTCTGGATATTTCCTCAGCTTTGAATGTAAACAGCCCTGCAGATAATTTCCTGTCCTAGAAGCCTCTCCTGAACACAGGTAGCTGAATTTGTTAAAGTTTGTGGGAAAATATGACTGGGATTCAACGCTGACAAAAGCAATGAAGGCCAACTCTGTTGTCAGATGATACATATGTGGAACTGTCTTTAATTTTCAATGAAATATTACTTATTCCATGGATTTGGTTGAGAATGAAGAACTCTTGAGCAAGTGTTAGATTGACAATGAAGTAACTCACAAGTGACTGGTCCTGCAGCAGCTGCAGCCATCTACTTTTCATTGCCTGAAACGTTATTTAAAAAAAAATTGGGTGAGCGCCATAACGATCTAGCATTTCCAAACTATATGGCATACTAGGCTCAGTTTCCTGTGCCACTGAACTAAAATGGGCAGCCCTGTGCAAGACCAAACATGTACTAACCGTAGGTACAATCCCTTTCATCTGAACAGAACCAAAACTGCTAAGACGTATTGTATGTTGCATTTGTGACTGCTTTATAGTATAGATCTCAAAAATAGTGAACACAGGCTGTTGGTTTGAGCTCTGAGCTTGGGAATTTGGTTGCAAACATTTCATCACCATTCGAGGAGACATTGTCAGTGTCTCCTCGAATGGTGACGAAACGCATAGGACCTGGGTACTTGCGGGACCGCCTTCTGCCGCCGATAGCCTCCCACCGTCCAGTACGCTCCCACAGAGAGGGACTCCTCAGGATGCCATCGGCCAGGCAATGTCGGCTGGCGACCCCCAGGGGGAGGGCCTTCTCTGTGGCAGCCCCCGCCCTCTGGAACGATTTGCCCCCGGAGATAAGAAGGATATCGGATCTTCGGGTCTTTCGCCGAGCCCTGAAAACTCTTCTTTTCCAGCAAGCAGGGCTGGCGTGAACCCCGCCCCCCTTTTTTAGTTTTTAATGGTTATTAATTGTTTAGTTTTAATTTGTTAATGGGTTTTAATTCGCACTGTTTTAATTCGGGCCAAAGTATATAATTCTTTTAATTAATTTTAAATTTTGTATTGTTATGTATTTTAGTTTTGGCTGTGCACCGCCCTGAGTCCACTAGGAGAAGGGCGGTATATAAATTGAATAAATAAATAAATAAATAAATAAACCGAGTTACTAATATTCAAACACATTTCATAGTGAACATAGCTGGTGAATATAGAGCAGCTTGTGCTACAAGCACTGTTTCCACCTATTGGAAAATGCAGTCCTACCACAGTTTGTGAAAGATTATGGCTAAAGAAATGGTGAGAAGTAAAGTTGATTAGTATGTTAACCTGCAAACCAGCCACCTCACCAATTACAGGTAATTTACAACAGTTCATTTAGTGACAGTTCAAAGTTACGGCACTGAAAAAAGTGACTTATGATCATTTTTCACACTTATGACCTCTGCAGCATCCCCATGGTCAATTGATCAAAATTCAGATGCTTGGCAACTGGTTCATACTTATGATGGTTGCAAAGTCCTGGGGTCATGTGATCCCCTTTTGCGACCTTCTGACAAGCAAAGTCAATGGGGAATCCAGATTCACTTAACAGCTGTGTTACTAACTTAACAAATGCAATGATTCACTTAACAAATGTGGCAAGAAAAGTCACAAAATGGGGCCAACTCACTAAACAAATGTCTCAGTTAGCATACTTTGGGCTCAATTGTGGTCATAACTTGAGGACTACCTGTATGGAAAGAGACAGAAAGGAGTTGCATAGCAGCTGTAAAATTTATCCCACTGAGTTGTATAAAATTGTTACTTTTGTATTACTGGGCAAAAAAACACACCAAAAACTGCAGAGGAGAACATGAGAATTGTAACAGGGTGGTTAGAAGTACAGAAACCATTTTTCTATCCACTTTTTTTTTTTTTATCTTAACAGATTCTGGGATGAATTTTCAAGCTTCTATGAATCTACTAGCCTTCTCCCTCTATTACAAATGGAAGCTTCAGTATCTTTTTACTGTCCCTGAATTGGTGCTTGATGGTCCAGCTTCAATAAGTACATGAGCAGCAGGAAGATTTTTCATTATGGAACAAGGTGGAAGACTAAAAAGTTGTATGTCTCTTCATTGAAGTGTGCCTCCTCAACTGGGCCATCATCAAAGGGAACTGTCCTGCTTGAGTCTGTGCTGAAATATCTACATTCCTCTACTGTGACAGATGTGCTGCTGTTGTTATACTTGGGGAAGTTATCAATTAAACACACTGGGAGAAAAGATAGACTAGGGAACATTTAATAATTCCTACTGAGTGTTATCTGGCTGTGTTTTCCTGTCCAATAGTGCTAATATTTTGTAACTGATATATGTACATGACATGCCCTATCCAACAAATAAACTATTTTAGATCTTAATGTATTGATCCATTAACCAAGTGTACTAAGAAAAGGCTGAATTTCCACAATATGTTAAACTACTGCCTACCCACAATCATAGCCCAGAATCTTACACCATTTCTTTATTAAATTATATTATAAAATATAACTATATAATATTTATATTACAAATTTATAATATATATTATGACATAACTATATTATAAAATATAAACTAAACCAGCTCCAAAAGGTTTTAAAGAAGCAAGTAGCAAAAAAAATGGTCATAACAGGGGAATTTTGTTAGTGATAAAGCAAATGATAGTGTTTCCTATTAAACTGCTGAGCAGACTAGCAAAAAAAGCATTGTGACTCTTCAGCAGCAATAGTAGTCTTCACGCTTTATGCTATTATTTGGAAATGCCACTCATTTGATCCACTATAACGTAACATATGCTTTGTTCCCAAACCCTTATTTAGTGGTCAAGTAATTAACAGAGGTAGCTGTTGACTTATAATTGGAACCAGAATTTCCATTGCTAAGCATGGTGATTGTTAAGTGAGTTATGATATTTTTGGGCCACAACTGTTAAGCAAATCATTTGAGTTGTTAAGTGAAGGGCACGTTTTTTAAGCAAATTGGTTTCCCTCATTGACTTTGGTTGTTGGAAGTTGGCTGGGAAGGTTGAAAATGGCAATCATGTGACCCCAGGATATTTCAACCATTGTAAAATACATGTTGGTTGCCAAGGGCTCAAATTTTGAGCACACAACCAAGGCGATGCTGTGCAAGTCCTAAGCATAAGGACTAGTTGTAAGTCTCTTTTTTCAGTGTCATTGTAACTTTGGCCACTAAATGAAGTGTAAGTTGAGGAATATTTATTTATTTAAAAAAATTATTGGCTGCCTATCTTACCATAGGGTAACTCTGGACAGCTTACAGTTACATTTAGGTTAAAACAAAAAGTTAAAATCAAACATTAAAACCAAAGACACATGAGAAGGTTGGGGAGAGAGGGGGGGGAGCTGGGATCTGTTATTACTCAATCAACCACCTCCATTGCGCTGTTCCCCCACTGGGGCCCCAAGCTGATTGGCACAGCCACATCTTTAGGCCCTTATGAAAATATAGGAGGTCAAGGCCAACCTCACATCGAGGGGCAAAGAGCAACAGCTGAGAAGGCCCTCCTCCTGGATCCCACCAGCCAGAATAATAAGGCTGACAGGACCAGCAGTATGCCTCCTCTACAGCACTGGGCCAATCCCAGTGGGGTGAGATGGTCCCTCAGGTAACCTGGACCCGTGACATGAAGAACTTTAAAGGTGATTACCAACATCTTAAATTGCACCCAGAAGCAGACTAGCAATAGCAATAGCACTTAAACTTACATACCGCTTCACAATGCTTTACAGACTTCTTTAAACGGTTTACAGAGTCAGCATATTGCCTCCAACAATCTATGTCCTCATTTTACCAACCTCAGAAGGACGGAAAGCTGAGTCAACCTTGAGACTAGTGAGAATCAAACTGCCGAAGTGCTGGCAGTTGGCAGTCAGCAAAATTAGCCTGCAACGCTGCATTCTAACCACTGCACCACCATGGCTCTGGTAACCAATGCAGCTGGCAGAGCAGTGGTCTTACAGGGGCCATTTTTGGGGGGCTCAAAACTACTCACACTGCTGCAGTCTGCATCAGCTGCAGCCTCCAAATGCTCTTCAAGGGTAGTCCCATATAGAGCACATTAGAATAGTCCAGTTGTGAAATGACTAGGGATTGAACGATTGAGTGCAGGTAATCCTGGTCCAGGAAAGACTGCAACTGGCACACAACACAAAGTTTTGTAAAGGCTCCCCTAGCCTTGACTGCCATCTGTTCCTCAAACAGGAGTCATGAGTCCAGGAGAACCCCAAAGTTGCGGACCGGGTCTTTCTGAGGAAGTGGCACCACATCAAGAGTCAAAGATAACAAAGTCCCGGATCCCGGGACCAGTGTACCCAAAGCCATTCGGTCTTGCCAGGGTTCAGTTGAAGCCTGTTGTCCCCCAACTAGGTCCCCACTGGCTCCAGGTATCCCAAAACGGTGGCCACAGCATCACTTGGGTCACCAAGAGGGGAAATATACAATTGGGAATACCTGTTATGTTTGTTTGTTTATGTGATTATTTATATATACATTATTTATTTTGTACCTTTATTATTTCTACATATCACTCAAGGCGGTGAACATATCCAACACACCTTCCTCCTCCTACTTTTCCCATGACAGCCCTGTGAGGTGTGTTGGGCTGAGAGGGAATGACTGGCCCAAACTTTGTTTGTTAACAGCTTCTAATTTAACCTTCATTATTGGCCCAAATTTTGGGAGAAAAGATAAAGTGGGCTCATTCTTCAATGTATACACAAACAATAACATGGCATTGTAGAAAATTTTCTACCTAGAGTATCCCTGCTTGATGGGAGCTAATGCCTGCAGGTTCTCAACATTCATGCCACAGCAATTATCTTACTTTACATTTCCCAGAAGTTGTCAGGTATTCTGCATAAAGGACCTATATTTCTTTTTCAGCCTATCCTAGTTTGCCTAGCAGAATTTAGGATATGATGTGGGACTTTTATGAGTAGTAAGAATGGTAAGATAGGCCTTCCAGTTGTGATTACAACCCACAATGTTTTCTTGAAAAAGCTAAAAACTTCCCAATTTTGGAACAATTGTAAGGCAGATGTTGACACCCCCTAGGTACATTAAGTACTTTTTCCCAATAATGAGTATTGTAGTCCAAAAAGGCTTGAGACACAAAGTTAAAGACCGTGTAAATAGTTTATTATTATTTTTTTTTAGTACAGGTACTTTGTACAACAATATTTGTTTTAAAATGGGAATTGGCTGGAAAGAATGGAAGTTATATTCTGAGTAGCAGAGAAGGAACACTGGTACGTACTTACACTAAACACATGATTTTTGGAACCGTTTGGGGGGGTATGAGAGAACAATACATTCTAACCGGAAAGCAAGCACACACTGTTACGGGCAGGCTGCTTCTGGATATTCAGCAGCTTGCTAGCGTTCAGTGGTCTAGCTGTACAGGATAGGAGAAAGTCAGTATATGAAGATAAAATGTGGGCAGGGAAGAGCACTGTGCACAGCCCCAGTATGATAGAGCATATCATTGGCTTCACTAGCTCTTTCACTTTCAAACATGAGAACAAGAAACACAACAAAGATATGGTGAATTTGCATTGCTAACTTCAATGCAATGTGGCCAATTTAATTTATAGCAGCAGGCAAGCTGATCCCACTCGAATTTTGTGCATTTCAGAAACTACCACACACATAGCAAGAATATTTTTACATACACATGGCAGAACATGTTCTTCGAAACAATGGTTCCTCAGGATTCTCTAGGCAATAATTTCATAGCCAAAGAGAGAAGCTGTCTTTTTTTTCCTCACGTCAATATCATATCTGCTTAAGCAATTTGCATAATCAAATGCAAGAATGCCAGATTATTCACAATCCAAAACGTGATCTCCTATTGTCGATCCTGATTAAATAAAATTCTTAATCTGGGCTACCATCTCAGATTATTATTATTTCTTCCTTTCTATCATTATTTTGCCTGAACATACATTTTTATAACCCAAAGCTCTTGCTTTATTGAAATCTGTTGCAAAGTCATTCTGATCAAGCTTAATTTTGGTACCGTTTAAAAATTCTCTCTTCACAATACAAAAGTGTGTTTGTATGTGAGGAGGAGAAATACAGAGAGGACAATGTATCCCAACAGAATAATAAACCATTTTGGGGGAAACAAATCCCACAGGGATTAGATGGTTTTCCTCATTATATTTTCTTAAGAAAATAATAAAAAAATGGATGTAATGAAAAAAAAACTTATGTCTTTTAACAGTAGTGTTTAACAATTTGAGGTAAAGACTAACAAAACATTTTACAGGCATTCATAGTGAGATTTTGACCTGTTACATAAAATTAATTTACAACAATACAGAACAAGAGCATTCACACTCTTATTCTTGCCCATTAAAAACAAAAGCATAGTTTTTAACCGTGTGTGCTGGCAATTTCACAGATACTAACCAGTACACGCCTCAAATAACCAGAGTAGATTCACAGAATTTAGTCCCAGATAGGAAATGTACCTTTTCTTGGTAGAAAGCACCATGACCTCAATTTGGCTCCAATACTCTTAAAATGATGTGGTTTCTGTGATAAAAGCTAAATAAACTAGGACCTTGGAAATACAGACCAGTTTCCCCTTCCTCTAATTTTAATTCCACCCAGTTCCCTAAAACACATTGTTTTTTAGGTTGCATTACAGCCCAAGATAAGAGTGGGGAAGAGAGGTACCTCTTTAATGTAATTTACAATATGGCGTCCAAAGTTAGGAAAGTTAGAAGCTAAGTAAATTCAATGCATCCTGCTTAAACAGGATGGGACAATGGCACCCAAAAGAGATGCATTCAAGCGAGTAGAGGTAGTTCTCCACTTACAACAGTTCATTTAGTGACCGTTCAAAGTAACAAGGGTAAATCGAGGACTACCTATAACTCAAATTCTAGTGTCAATCCTGGGCGGAGAACAGAAGTAATAATCCCAATCCCAGTCCTAACAGAGCACCATGTTGATTTCCTTCTGTGTAGAAGAAAATCTAAAGAAAACCCCCACAAAAGTGCAAATTGAAGTATGCTGGTAGCTACCATGAGCACCAACTTCAGCCTGTCCAAAATAATCTGCTGGGGCAGCATAACAATCTGCTTTAAGATACTAGGTGTGTTAAACTACTTTATAAGTAGGTCCTCTTTCTCAGCAAAAGAATGTGAGGCCTACCACAAGATTCCTCATGATATTGTGTTCATATAAATATTTGGGGGAGGGATATACAGGGTAGGCCACGGAAGATACAGTAAGAGAAGAGATACCTGTGGATACTCATGACAGAAACAAAAATGCACCTCAAAATGGTGTTTTGCTTCCTCCCGGTATATATGGCTGCCCCATTGGTCAAAGGACAGAGTGGGTTTGGCACCTTCACTGGGAAAAATAAATAAATAAAGGCCCGAAAAATAGCCACAAAAGGAAATACAAGGGAAAAAATGCACACAAGAACCACTGCATTAAGAACTGGCTTCATCCTTTAAATTTTGTTTGTAATACTTCTTGTTAAAGGAAATAGAAAATTTTAAAAGCAGCAAATGACTGGCTCACAAATAACTTGGCTTGGAAACTCACAACTATGTTCAGAATAGTTCCTACAAATACAACATCCCTCCCCCCCAATTAGGCAGTTACTTTTGCTGGAAAATACAGATAAAAAGCAAAGGTATTTGATTCTTGGTTACCAAGATTGGCTCGGTGCACTTTTCTTCTAATGGGCTTGCTATGTATTCTATGGATTGATGGTTTTTAATAGGCCTGTACTTTGAAAAAGAAAAAATAAAATTCCTTGGAGATATTATAATTTATACCCAGCAGAGGAATGGGGTGGGCTGAGGGTTGTGGATAGCTTGATATAAATGGATTCTTTAAGAAGAACTAGACACTTGGTAAATCAAGCTCATTCCGCTAAAATTGAGGCTATGTTTTTCAAGGCCTAATGTAATTCACTACATGACATTTGGTATCTAACCAAACTCAACCAAAAACAACACATTATGCAACTTGAACAAGTGAGTTTTCTGCACTTTGCTGTGATGAAATTAATTTCCCATCTCTTGCTCCTAATATTTATTTTATTAATTTTCTACAGGTTTCATTGCAAGTTATTCGATATAATATTTATCACATGGTTTTATGTTTATTATCCAGAGCTCCAAAAGGATACTATACTATTTCCTGGTATGGTATAATCTTCTTCTGCACAAGGAAGATTTAACTCTTATTCTCTGATGTTGCATGGATCTCTGAGAAATTAGACCAAAACACTCCTAATATATCCTGTAGTTCCTGGTATTTACTAGCATGGAAGAAAAAGAAAGTTATCATTTTCTTCAAGTTTTTATACAGTAGACGCAGTAAAGAGTGGGAAGTCGGAGTTTGTGGCATCATTTAATGAGCTGTATTATAAGGCTCTACAGCTGTGATCTAAACACCGGAAAAAAACTGCACTACCATGAATAATTTGTATAGAATAGATTAATAGTCTTTACTTTCATCAAGGTTGTGCCATAATGAAGTTTAAAGGACAAATCAGCCAAATGAATCAAGTCTAAATTTAACAACAACAATTTTGAAAATTGTTATTTCAAGATTGAAAAAAAATTGGATATGGTTTGAACCATCTCCTTTTGTTTACTCCAGTGCAATTGCAAAACCCTAAAGTCAATGGATTTACTTTATATTTAAAAAAAATAACATGTTAAAGGTCTTCCTAACTTGTAATTTTGGAGGCAGTAAGCATTCAGATAGCACTACACAAAACAAATATCCACAACTGCTAGGTATTATGCACAACTGGCAAACAGTTTCACAAGCCATCCAACATTGCAAACATGTGCCCACTGCTAGCAGGGGGAAGGGGAGCTTCAGACCAATGCAAGCAGATCAAAACAACAATGCAAACTGAACTCATCCAGACCACGTATTATTCCGACTCTCTCTATGTGAGACTGAATAATGAAAGGATAAATTACAAAATTTTAGTATTACAGCATACTGTGGATGTATCGGTATGTGTGTAAAATGTATATATAAAATATGCAAGATTATGCCAAACTGGTGCCTTTCACTAGGCATAACTATATAAATACTTATCTGTACATGTGTGTGTATATGTGTGTGTGTGTTTATTTCTGTTCACTAGTTCAGGGGCCAGCCACATGGTAAGTGGCTAGGCAGTTGCAGGTTTGTTTCCCGTTTCACAAATGCTGGTTTACCCTCACTGATTCGGAGCTAAAAAAGCCCTTGGAAAATCCAAGCAGCTTCTCCCTTGCCAATCCCTTCCAAACCCATGCCAAGGAAGGGGTCATGGAGAACTCTTCCAAAAAGAGAGGCCTATGTGTCTGATACAGAACACGGTCGGTTATTAATAAAGTTGCAAGCTTTACAATTTTAGGTAAACTTAAAAGGCAGATTGGTTCACTACAGATGAGAAAGGAAAGAAAATTGAGCCGAGGATGAAGAAAACACATCCGTAGCAAGAAATGGCCTCCTTCCCTGAGAGGCGGAATATTTCATTCCCCAGTTCCAAAAACCTGTTAGTCGATGGCCATCCACAACCAGAGATCTTGCTTAACAACATCGCCTACCTTCTTGGCAGGGTCAAAGCCTCACATCTTCCACGTTCTGCACTTCCCCAGTCTTTTTCATAGACCTTCTGTGAAACCCTTTCCATCTTCTAGTTGTCAGGTGATCTTTATTTTCAGCTGCAACATCATCAGTGGCAACAATACCTTTATTCAGATACCTTGCAATACTAAGTATTTCAAAACCCGCACAATTTCTTAATTTAAATGGGAAGAAACAGTGCTGCATATCTTTCAAAGGCATTTTCTGTCCTGCCCTAACTTTTTTTGGGGGTGGGGGTGGGGTAGAGTCTGGAATCTTACTTGCAGTGATGTCTGAGTGCTACACCAATCCCCAAAATCATGCTGTGGCATAGTAGCTTTAATACTCTTAAACATGGACTCTATTAAGGAAAGGGGACAAAATTAAACTACCCTCTTCAGTTCTATACTTCAAAAATGAAGAGGCGGTCCCAACTGCAGCATTATTTGTAGCCTCAAAAAACATGCAGTGCTCCTAAGTAATACTCCACTGATGTTTCTCAACTACTGATGCCCACCCCACCCCCCTTTTGTGAAAAACAAGACTTTTTGCAGCAAACCGAGTATGTACTGAATTACAAATAGCGTTGTAATGACTGTAGTATTTCCAACTGAAATACGCATCACTTTACAGTTTTATTTAAACCATTCTTCATCAGAATCCCCGCATAAATTATGGGTTCTTTCTTTGCCAACTGTCATTAAGTGGGCCGTCAGCAATCCTTTCGCTGTTAGAAGCTAATTCTGTTAGGAAAACATGTTCTTTTCTCCTCTGCCTTGCCTTGCCCACAACCTCCCCCACAAACACACACACACTTCAAGAGGAGGCTTGTTTCTGCTAGGAATTGCTCCTTGGAGCAGAACTACATTTAATACAACCCAATACTCCCAATGCTTAATGGAACCAAGGAGCATTTGCACAGAATCATCAATAAATGCACAAGGGTTAAGTGGAACTTTCCTGCTGGTTCTCCCTTGCTATCCCTACCCTAATAACGTTTGGAGGCAAATGTAGTATTAGGAAATTGATTTTTACTTAATATGTAATTCAAATTTGAACCTTCAAGGGCCTTCATTTTTGTTATCTTGGCAGAATCAGCTATCTAGACATTCCATAGTATTCGTCTCTTGCCACACAGTAACTTTGTTGAATTCTCAGCTGCCTGATAGTTTAGCAATTAATACTGATCTCATGAATCAAGTAGCAGCTTACTAACATCTCTCCCCACCCCCCAAATTATATAAGTGTGTATGTGTGCACACATGTGCACGTGCACTGATGGACTGTCTTCCTATCCGAGCCAATTAGGCACCGAGCCAGAATGCTGCAAAAAACAGAGTTTGAAAATATGATATAAAAGTGGAGTTAGTAAAGCATATCCCTTTACGTAATTAAATAGAAAATGTTGTATGATTACGTACAGAAGCAGTTTTGGCTCCTCCATATAAAAGCCCTCAAAATCATTGAACTTTTCAAAGATCTGGATTAGTAATTGCACTCTAAAAATAAATAATAAACAGGAACAAAAATATTATCTCCCTCACCAAAACAAATAACCTCTTCAGAAGCTCATTTCTCCTTCCTGTCCTTTTCCAGGGTGGAAAATTACAAACAAGTATGCAGGCACTCCATTTTCTCCTCTGGATGCAGAGCAGCATGCTAGGAGACAAATATAAATAAAGGGAAGACCAACCCCTTTCCCTTCTCCAAGCACAGCAAGGAGACAGAGATGGAACACAGCTAGGCTGCATTTTAGGGAAACAGTGGATTGATTGCTTCTGCTGCCCCTTCACAGTCCTCATCTGTGCAAATCTTTGTGTAGAGAAGGAAAAAAAATGTGTGGAAAGCAGGACGTGGATGAGGCCAATACCTGGATTTGGATTTTAACTCCCAGTGGCAAAGCTGAAAAAAAGGCAGTGCTGATAACAATCCATACTGTTCATGTGGGGCACTCCATGCTGCATCTGAGCCAGGACATGGACACTCACTGGGCCGAAGACTCAGTTACATCTGATCCCTGACTTCTCAGTATAACGTGGCCAATGGCTCAATTGACTGAGCTGGGACGGCAGCATCACTCCTCATTTGCCCAGGGCCTCTGCAAAGATGATCTCACCATTGGCCTCACCATTGGCAGAGGTAGGATCATCTGGATCGCTATCTGTGGTGCCATCACTCTCCTTACCAGAGCTTTCAGCCCCATGCAGAAAGTGTGTGTTGTGAGGAGACAGTGGATACAAAACATCCTGCAGGGCACCCACTACCATAGGGCTGGTCAGCAATTCCTCATCTGAAGAATGTAGCGAGTCATCGTCCACTGCCAGATGACTCACGATATGTATACCATCAAAACCCATAGAGTCCTCAAAAGGCTTCTGTCCTTTCATTAGCCGAATCTGCAGGAGAGAGAAAGAAAAGACACTGGGGCAGCCACGATGGCTTGGCATTCAGCACTATGAAACCCGCTTAAGTGCTGGAATAGCTTGGATTTAGGAAAAAAATAATCTACAATGGACAAAAGAAAAATTCCTGCTTTGATGTAACAGAAGCTATGCCTTGGCTTAAGACTTACTAGAAGTGTAAGGTTGTATAGAGATATCCTCTTTTTCCTTGGACTGGCAAGACACTGCAAGCATAAAAGGGTAACAGTAGCAACCTACTTCATTTCTCTCTAGGTTATTTTACAAACCTAAAGAGATACACTCTTAAATCAGAACAGATGTTTAAATCCCATGACATGGGGCCTTTGAACTTTGTGTCTTCTAACATGACATTTTCAGCCACAAGTGAAAGAAGGGGTTTGTTTATGTGGGGTTTCTTTTTCAATAGAAAACTGATCTGTGCTTGACAAAGTCTGAGAATTCATAGTTGCATTGCTCATAGCGCCTGTATTTCGTGTAGAAACAATAGCTGTGACTTACTAAAGGATGATAACACAGTCTATCAGAAACTCCTCCATGGTTTTGTCTGCTTTCTCCCACTAGGTTGGGCTTACCTCTGCCTTGAGTTCATCAATCTGCTCCTTGAGTTCACGGATGTATTGCGAGGCATCAGAATTGTTGAGTTCACCTTGGATCATTCCTTCTTCTCTCTGCATGTGAAAAGAGAGGGATAAAAATGATAATTGCCAGGAGAAGAGGGCCAGGTGCTTCAGACCTTAGCCCAGCCCATATATTATTTCACAACCTGCATAAATAACTAAACCATTGTTGAAAGGATTTTAGAGAGCATCTAGTCCGCTGTTTTTCCTGCTTCCCAGTGCAGGATCCACTAGAGCAGGGGTATCAAACTGGCGGCCTGTGGGCCGGATGCGTCACACACAGGCCATGCCCACCCCAGCTCCGCAAAGGGAAAATACATCGCGAATCGTCAAGTGACGATTGGCAATGTGATGCTACGAGTTTGATACCTGTGTACTGGGGCAATATGGGAGATTACTTTTCAGCCAATGAGTTTGAAGAACTCAGGCAAAGGCAAACAACCATTGTGTGATAACTCTTCAGGTATCTGATATCTCTCAGTCTTTTCTGTAGTCTAAACATATTATTATCAGACCTTTCAACAGTTACACAGAGAAGTTAGTTCAGGAGATCATTCAGTAGCTTAGTGCAAGAACATTTGCTTTTTCTTTTCAGATGCAACTCGCTGTTGGCCTTTGTTTCACTTGTGGCTGAAAAGGACACCCATTGGTTACTCTCCCCGAACCTGAATTTCCAGTTCAGCAACCCTCTGCCGCATCTCTGCAACAGCAGCCATGCTATCAGCTTCTCTCAGGCGAACAGCCATAACTTCTTCTTTGCTCTGTAAGAGAGAATACAAACCAATGGCAGAAGCCCATAAGATTGAAATCTGCATGACAGGTGGAGCAGAAAAAAAGTCTGAATTCCTAGAATTCCTCATGGCAGCTACAGATGCCATTTAAACCCATGCCGAGTCACTAAATTACCTGAAAGTCATGATTTGGGTCATTTTGACAGTAAGAAGGTTTGCACACTGTGGTGCACTAGTGCCGGGTAATTCCAACATCCCAAAGCTAAAAACAAGCTTAGTTTTACAACTCAGAAATCTGCTTGCAGCTCCTTACCTTTGAGAAGCAACTGAGCAAGCCTGACTCGTTTTCTGTGGGAAAGCCACATGCCTTGGTACTGTTGAATGGGCAAACTCACCTTGCACTCGGATTCAGCATGTTTGCGCTTGGTCTCACTCAACTGCGTCTGCAACCCTTTGTTTTGGGCGGTGAGATAATGCACCTTTTCGTGCAGCCCAGAACACTCCTGTTCCATCCGATTGAGAAGGTTGCTGTGAATCTGATCCTAGAAAAGGAGAATTAGGGGCCATTGATACTCTGACACCTATTGAGCCAGTTTGGTGGGTTAAGGTGCTGGCCTAGAAACTAGGAAACTGTGAGTTCTAGTTCCACCTTAGCCATGAAAGCTGGCTGGGCCAGTTACTCTCTCTCAGCCCAAACCCCCCCCCCCCCAAGGGTTACTGTTCTTGGGAAAATAGGAGGAGAAAGTAATATTTTGTATGTTTGCTGCCTTGAGTTACTTATAAAGCAATAAAGGCATGATAAAGCTCAAATAAATAACTACATTATTGAATTTGTTGCCCAATGTGTGTGCACACTCATATAGACATGCATAGATAATTCCTTATGCATGAAAAACTTTGCACTTCCACATTCAATATAAAACTGCACGTTTTTTAAAAAAGGAAGGATTGCTATAACTATGAAATAGTTAGGAAAGAAAGAAATTACAGATAGAAAGATCTTATAAAGTCTAGCCATAACTGTCTAGACTCAGAAATACTCTTAATGGAGAGAACTACCACAATTGTCATACCCTCACCTGGGTTTCAAGCTCTACCACTCTTTGACGCAACTCCCGGACTTCACCCTGAGCCTGTGTCTCACGCAGGCGGAGAGTCATCAATTCATCTTGGAGATCATTTATTGTGTTCTTTCGTGGAGAGTCCTTCCACCGCCCTCCGGTCCTGCTCAGATGGGCCTAAAGTAAAGGCAGCCAAACAATTATCTGCAAATCTAGGCACAGGTATATGGGATCCAGGGGTTCCAAGGTACCAGTTTCCTCAACACATGCTTAATATCTGTTGGTCCACCATGTACAGCGACAAGCCATTTGCTTCCAAGATCTCAGAGAGACTTTTTCAATCCTATATGAAGAAATTGGGAACAATCTACAACATAAAAAATTATGTGCTATACAAGGTTCTCTCACCTGTAACCATAAACACATTTCTGCTTTATCAAATATTTAGGACCTTGTTCCTTAAAGTGATTTATGCATCAAATCAGATTTTATTAAACTCCTGGAGTTCCCAAATTTAGGCTACAAAACCCTGCTCACCAGTAGATGGTAGCAAGGAGATACAAGAATTTCTAGTCACGTATTGCCATCTAGTGGTTATCCAAACATTTGCAACCGCAAAAGTACTTATTAACTGCTAAAGATCAAAGGACTTACAGGATCAGTCTTTGTAGCCTTCTATACAAAGATTTACATTAAAACCATGAACCTGGGCAACAAGGCCCAACAAGTGAGGTGTTGTCAGGTGTAGCATCCTTCAACTATAGTATACCTGCCAATTGTCATTGAGCTCCTTCACTTGCTGTTGCAGCTCTCTGAAGGATTTCATTGCCTCAGACTCCCGCAACTTCATAGCCTTCAGTTCTTCCTGTAGACGGGCCACATTGTTTTCATCTGGAAGCAAGCTGTTTTTCTGAAAAGGAGATGATTTAGTATTAACACTATATACCTCTTTAGGTATGCCATAGCACAGACAGAAGAACCTTTGGCCTGTTAGGTCTCCCTATGCAGCTCTTGGCACCTCAAGCAAGTCTGCCCCTCCTTCCTCATATTTCCTTGCAGCAGTGTCACTGCTTTGGGCCCAAAAACTGTCCAGTAGCATCGAATGGTTAAAGATGGTTCTAGGCATTCTACCAAAGGACCTGCGATGTCAGATCTGCACCCAGAGGTGGTCTTTGTTTGCCTTCCCAACACAAAATCTTGAGATGAATTTGACAGCCCTGTCCTAAAAGAACAGTGAGGAAGGAAAAAGCAGTCCTGGAACTTTCACTTGTTGGAACGAAAAAAATCTAAGCTTTTGTTGCAATCTTCACCAAAATTCATGATGCAGAAAAGACTCTATCAAAGCATCTATTCTTAAACTTCAGCTAATTCAAATCCTACTATCTGGGATCCTGCCGTGGTTACTTTCTAATACTTGTATGCTTCTGTATAGTCTTTGAAAGAAAAGATACCTTTTCCATGTCCAGAACTTTATCCTGCATTTCTTTAAGAGCACCCAGAGTCTCAGATTCCCTTAAGCGGGATTGCTCCAATTCTGTTTCTAGGTGGCTCACAAATTCCTCAGAGTAGCGGGGATTTCCCTACAGAGTAAAAGAAATGTTAGTAAATCAACGGAAACCATGAATGAATGAGTGCTGTCTCTAACGTTCCTATAGTTTTAATTGTAATCAACTAACTCTAATTTCTACAATCAGAAGCCAGAAACGCATAAGTTGGAAGGTAGGTAACTTATAAATACTCTGAATGGGTTATTTTAAAGGGATGCCAATACGGAGAGCAAAGGAAAGAGATGCTTAAGACTTTTCCTGAAAGCCGTTCTTCTAAACAAACTACCATATATCCTTGCCCTATTTTAGTTGCTCTATCTTTTTGACAGAAAAAAGCAGTGCAGGGAGGATGACTTTGACTGCAAACTAAATTATAGTCCATAGAAAAAGAGGATAAAATTACTCTGCTCTATTAAAAACCATGGACTCCTTGTGGATTACAGTTCAGTTGTTCCTTTTTTTCATTTCAGGAGACTTATGTATAGAATTCTCAAATTTGGCCTTCAGTCATAGGTTATAATTATTAGGAATAGCCAGGTGTAATTTTTTTTCTAGATGGGACTTCCTCAATTTGGTGCTCTCAGGATGTTTCATACGATAAGTAGTATTAGCAGCCAAGCTCTCTAATGGGCATAAAAGCTGGGGCTAGGAGTTTATTAAGGAGCCTGGTGGCGCAGTGGACTAACCTACTGTTAAAGTAGTATTTAGCTGTCAGCTGCCTGCAATTACTGCGAGTTCAATTCTCACCAGGCTCAACGTTGACTCAGCCTTCCATCCTTCCGAGGTAGGTAAAATGAGGACCCGGTTTGTGGGGGAAATAAGCTGACTTTGTATAAAATAGAACACTGCTTAGGGGGGGCCAAAAGCCCTACTAAGCAGGTATATACAAAAGTATGAAGGCTATTGCTTAAAAGCATTGTAAGCCGCCCTGAGTCTCCGGAGAAGGGCGGCATATAAATCAAACTAATAAATAAATAAATAAATATTTTCGACACATTCAGATGCACCAGGTTAAAGAAAAGACTAAAGTAGGGTAGATATTCAAGCAAGACTTGGAGTAGATACAATCTTCCCTAAATCTAATACTGAGAAAAGAGCAAAAGAAAGCCCTGCATCAGTGGTGGTTTTCAAAATTTTGTACTTCCGGTACTGTGGGTGTGGCCTGATGGGCATGGCATGGCTTGGTGGACGTGGCAGGGGAAGGATACTGTAAAATCTCCATTCCCTTCCCACTCCAGGGGAAGGTTACTGCAAAATCCCCATTTCTTCCCTATCAGCTGGGACTAGGGAAGCAGCGAATAGATGGGGGCAGGGCCAGTCAGAGGTGGTATTTACCGGTTCTCCAAACTAATCAAAATTTCCGCTACCAGTTCTCCAGAACCTGCTGAAACCCACCTCTGCCCTGCACTGGTGTGACTGATCTCAAGAAAGAAACCTGAGAAAATCACCCCAGTAAAATATATAGTTTTGTATATAGCCTGTTCTAACAAATTGACATGGGAATGGTAATCTCTAGACTTGTCCGTTCCAGGCGTCCCCCACAAAACAAGTCACATGAATTTAAAAACCCTGTGGTTTAACCAACTGGGCACTTGTATGTAATTTCACCTCTATGTACCCCCCCCTCCATCATACATCATACATCCCCTTTCACTCTTGTATCTTCCACTCTTATAGTTACTTGTTGGTCCTGAAGTTGCTGAATGGTGCTTCGCGCCTTCTGCAAATTCTCTGTGGCAGAGCAGCATTGTTGCTTCACAACTGCCAGCTCCCGCTTGATAATGTAATTCTCTTCAGCCTCCTGTGCACGGGTAACTTGGCCCTAAAGAAGAGAAGACTCAAAGCTGTTTTTTTCTTTCAAGACAGTGACATTCATGTGGGGTTTCTTTATGAACAGCAAAACAAAGGAAGTATTTGTTTGATGATAGTAAGATGAATACAGTTAGATTTAAAATAAGACTTTCGCATCCTCACTAAACTTCAGCATTCTGAAGTGTCACTCTAGTATAATGCAAGAAGACATTTCCACTGCTCATACACCTTAAAATAGTTTTACTATTATAATATATATAATACTATTATATTATATAATAAGTTTGACTCAAGACTTTTCAGAATGAGTAATGAGTTATATTCAAAATCAGAACCATATCATAAAGCAGGTAAGAGTGATTATTGCTGATATGTGCTCAAAGGATTTCAAAGTCAAAATATCTGAGTTCAAAACACCCTGCTTGGGCTTGGAAAAAAATTGTCCCAAAGCTGTTCTGACTAATCTGAAAGCGGCCCAAGCTCAAAATGATTAATATTATCCATTTGAAAGTATCCTAAGCCTTCACTCTTAAGGCAAAACAATGCCTTAAAAAGGGAGACTAACTTTTCAATCCTCTGAAGAAGTTTCACTGTGAAAAGTGAAGGGTGAGAAGATTATATAGAGGGCATTTGGACTGCTCTCCTGCCTGACCCATTCTCTTCTATGATAACTGGAAGCCCATATCGTCCATCTTTAGCTTGATTTCTGCACCATCCCTAGCATCCCCAAATTTGCAAATTCCCAATAAGTACAACTCCCAGCCCACAAGCTCAACGAGAATTTAGTCTTTAGTTGAAATTTAAGATTCTACCACAGGTTATTTTTCAGCCACAAAATCTGTTAGTTTAAAAAAACCTGATTCCTTTGATCAAGAGGCAAAGTTTTAGAGATTAGAAAACTGGCAGTGAGCCAAAGCATGCATTTGTAATAATTAGTTTATTCATGCATTAAAGTCATTTGACATTTTGTCCTTGCTCTCACAAAACTTCATCAAGTTTCCATTGGACCCTAGTGGTCAGGGAACCCAGCTTGAAAAACCTTGCTCTAGCTTTGGAGAAACAGAGATTGTTTGCATGACAAGGATTAAAGAACAAAACAAGGACAAATAATCAAGATCTGAAGAGACTCCCACATTAATTTGAAATATTAAGTAGCTTGTATCAGTTTAAAACAGTAATTCATACTAGTATGCTTCAAATTCTTATAAATTCATGTAGATACTAGTGTTCTTCAAATACTAATATATTTTCTAAAGCACAGGAAATCTGTTGCACTTTTGTTGTTGTACTCAAATTCCTATTGCTCCAGCAAGCATGGCTAATTGTGAATCAGAGGCTACCATTCAGGATTTCTCTTTTTTAAGTCAAGTATGAAAATATTATTCAAGATATTCTTCTTTACAAAGAGCCTTTTAAATAGAACTTATTCTCAGACATGTTGTCTGGATTACAAAAGTAATCTGCAAAAAGCCAAATAGATTCAGTAGCACAGCAGAAAACCAATTATGTTTGGGTTGGTTATTCTAATAATATGGCAGCCATCCCCAGTCAAATTGCTGGCAGAAGAATTCTGGGATTTGTGACTGATCTGGAGGGCATTCAGACTAAGGAAAGCTGTGTTAGAGCAATACTCAGCTTTAAGACTAATACTCCTGCCATCCTCCCATCGTCTGGTGCACTCACACAGAGCGGGCCTCCTCAGGGTGCCGTCAGCCAGACAGTGTAGGCTGGCGGCTCCCAGGGGGAGAGCGTTCTCTGTGGGAGCGCTGACCCTCTGGAATGGGCTGCCCATCGGCCTCAGGACAGCCCCTGACCTCCTCTCCTTCTGCCGCGAATTGAAGACGTGGTTTTTTTCATCAAATGGGCTGAATCCATAGGGGTGATTTTTAATAATTTTAATTAAAATTTTAATTTATTTTAACAAATTTTAAATTGACTTTGTTGTTATGTAATTTTTTTTCCTTCTTGTAAGCCACCCTGAGTCCTTTGGGAGAAGGGCGGCATATAAATTACATAAATAAATAAAATAAACAAATAAATACTCTGCTCCTAGTAACTCGGTCTTCATGTGCAGATGTATTTCTGCAAGAAAAAAAATCAATGCAATAGATTTATAGAGATGTTAACACATCCTAGGCTTTATTTATAGTTGGAAGTGATGGCACCAAGCTCTCTAATCTCTGCCTTTCAAAGAAATGAAATCAAAGGAAAAATCACACATCACAAACATTTCAGAGAAACATGGCAAAATTGTTAAGGACTTTGCTAAGTGAAATGTCTAAAGAGATAGTTAAATTGTGCCACTTGATGGATTGATGAATAAAAAGGAGGTTACTTTTGAAAAAAAATGACTGTAGTGAATGCATGAAAGATCTGGGTCTCCTAGAAGCATATCTTATTCCTTATTCAAATGCACTGGATATTAAATTTTTATATGCAGATCTTTAAATGTATTACACTGTTATTTTTCTAATGAGCTGAAAACAAAAATTTAGGCTTATAGCCATAATACTTGAGAATATTTCAGCCTAATGTAATTCACCCAAGGCACCCAGTGACTTGGTAATATAACTTGTAATGATCATAGTTCACTTCTATACCAAAATTAAAAGAAAATTTTAAAGTAGATCAGTTTTAGTAGAGTAAATAATGGTAATTTGCCAACAGCACCGTCGTTTCAACATTGGAAGGCATTTTGTACAAGCTTTACCAAATACTTTTCTAAACCTAAATATGTGACCTGCCACATCACATCAAGAGAAACACGGGTAGATATCGGGGGGAGGGGGGAGGCATATTTTTATCATCAAAATATGACTGAAATAATGCATTATTTGGATATTTTAAAAGCTTGTAGCCTTGTTTCCAATACCATTTTTGAGATATGTCAGCAAAATATGTTCTTCATATATAGCAGAAAGGCAAAATTGCTTACGTCTTGATTGATGATTAACTCTCACTGCACTATTATCATCAGGAACATTAGTCTTAAAAAGCAACAGGCTTATTTCAGGCTTGGTCCTGGGCAGATGGCCTAACTACAGCAAACTTCAATGTAGGGATGGCATTCTTTCATCACATTAAAACCAACAATTTACTGTGCATTAACTCACAGCAGTTGCCACGTGCAGTGATTCCTCCTTCTTTTTCAGAACTAGCCTTCAACCAAAAAGCTCCTCTCCAGAATCAAACATTCCAGAAGATTTCCATTGCAAAATAAAACAAAATAAGTTTGTGTAGGTATTTGCATGAATTGTTAGAAAGACCTATTTTCACATCCCATTATCCTTCCATCACCCATATCATTTATTCAAAATCAAAGGTGGCTTGGTTGTGGCTCCTAAAAATAACTGCCCAGCTAAGAATCAATTCTACTATAAGTTAAGAAGATCCTCATTTTAACTGATATTTAGCTGAAGGAAAACCAGGAGTTTATGTTCCCTCCAGCTTATACCTCTTAATACATTTAATTTTATAATAGAAGATTGAACAAGGTATCAAGAAATGAAAACCATTTTTGTTACTATTGACGTTAAGCATAGAAACAATGGTAAAAAGAGAATTGGGAATTTAAATTATTGTTCCTCCAAAGAACACTCAGTGAAGCGTAACAAAAATGTTGTGGATGGAGGTCTCTTTTTGTTATAACTGTACTATTTCCCATCTGAGGAATGGAGAAATGGATTTTTCAGTGGATTAATTCACCACATTTGAAGTAATAAACAGTGTTATTTAAAAAGGACATCTGCCCCACACCTGAGTAGGAATATTCTGTACACTGGATAAAATTAATGAACTGCATCATGCTAGATTCATTTTTAATCAGTTTTGATCTCAAACTATACGGATTTAACAACAGATTCTTTAGATCTCTCTTAATCCCTTATTAACAGATTAACAGAGTTGGAAGGGACCTTGTAGACCTTCTAGTCCAACCCCACTGCCCAAAGAGGAGACCCTACACCATTTCTGACAAATGGCACTCCAGTCTCTTCTTGAAAGCTTCCAGTCTTTGTAGTCAGTAGTGTGTGTGTGTGTGTGTGTGTGTGTGTGTGTGTGTGTGTTTCTGCTAGGGTAGCAGAGGGAAGAGAAAGGTGGAGCCTTAAAAACAAAAGGAACATTGGAAAAAAGGGAAAGGAGGTGGGAGGTGTAAGGTCTGGCAGAAACAAGATGGATCTATACAGTATTGGCTACTGAAGGACTGTTGTTAGTTCAAAGAAAGGTTGGGCTAAGATTCTTAGAAGTGGAGCAGGGTGTAACCTGAAGAATAGGAGGAATCTTTGTGGGACAATTCTAAAAATGGTGTGCGGGAAACTGAGGAAGATGTGGAAGGGGATACCCTACCAGAAGTGAGAATGTAATTTTTAAACAGAAGGAAACAATGTCACGTAGCATAATTTCCCTCTACGCAGGAATAGGTAAAGTAAAAGTTTCTTCTGTCCAGTCATGTCCCTCTCTAGGGGATGGTGCTCATCTCAGTTTCTTAGCCAAGAGAGCCAGCGCTGTCTGAAGACATTTCCATGATCAGGTGGCCAGCCTGACTATATGTCTATGTGCACAGAATGCTGTTACCTTCCCACTAAAGTGATACTTATTTATCTACTCGCACTGGCAGGCTTTCAAACTGCTAAGTGGGCAGGAGCTGAGGAAAATAATGGGAGCTCACCCCATCACACGGCGCTCAGGTCGTGAACCCAGGCTGTCAGCTTTCCAATGGACAAGCTCAATGTCTTTAACCACTGAGCCACTGCACCCCATAATAGGAAGTAGGAATAGGAATACCAAAATAGTACCGTAGTATTCAATAGAGAGACAACCCTCTAACACATAACAAGATGAAGCTTGCCAGGAGCGGGAAACTACTTTAATTGATAAAGAAGTTCTTGGCTTAGTAATATAATTTATTCATTTATTAGTAAGCCTCTACTGATTTGTAACTCTACAACCATTTCTCATTGGCTAATCAGTAAAGGAGAGGGAGGAGAAAGAAATACTGCCTCAGACTGAAACTAGAGGCTTGTGTCTGCTTGCTGAATTAAGAGAAAAAAAAATAGAGCAATATCTGATGTGCTGGGACTTAAGTCAAATCTGGGGAACTCGCAAAAGGCTATGACCTGCATCTTTCAAGGAATCTCCAAATAAGTAAAAGTTGATACAGCTATATTAACACAGTAACGTTTAACACATTTGAATGCATAATGAATGTGAAGATGTTTTTTTTAACAGATTACAGAAACAGTAACTACATTATAGCTGGTGCAGACGTTTAGGCATCATTTCAGTGTCCCCTTTGGCAGAAATAACAGCTTCCAAAAGTTTCCTCTATCTGGTTAAGTTTTTCTAATCTTGATTTCAAAAAACTTTCCTCTCTCTCTCTTCCTTTCCGAACTCTTTCATCTCTGATTTAGTGATTTTTTTTTTTTTGCAAGTGTGAGATCTCCTGCAGATTTTCAGTAATATTCAGTTCTACAATGATGAAAGAGATTCCCAGACTTTTCTTTTAAGTATTTTATCATTGATTTGGGGTTTATGTTTCAGATTGGATATTTTAGCAAGACAACAAGCTTTTTCTCAGCTGCAGTTTCTTCACTGACTATGGGACATTCGCTTCTAGATAATGTTGGTATTTAGATAATGTTGAATCCTTTCTTCCTTCTATTTGCACAATATTGCCTGTGAAATTGTCTTCCACAAAATCTGAAAGGATAACCCGTTAATAGTTGCTAAACTATTCCGCCCCACAATGCTTTCACCCTTTTATCTCCAAATGGCCAGAGTTCAGTTTTGATTTCATTAGTTCAAACTACTTTGTTCCAAAATGTTTTCTGACTTATCAGTATCTTATTTTGTATATTTTAGTAGTTGGGGGTTATGTCAGAGAAAAGATTTCAAGCTGGCATCTTAACTATACAGACCACTGCAGTATACATAACATATATTGCACACCTGTGGATAGACTACTCCAGTGTCAGTTAAACTTTTTAGTAGATAATTTTCAATAAACTGTGGGTTCTGGTTCACATATTGTACCAGTGTTTGGATAATTCTAACAGACATTTTTTCTTCTAAATATTCCTACTACATCAACAGTTTCATGAAACTTCCAATTGAATTGAAATTCCTAGTTGGAAGAGTTCAGAGATTTTAAAAATATCCTTTTCCTGTTTTGTAAAAGATATTTTCATTTTCAAAAGCTGTTTAGAGGAGCCAAAGGATTGGTGAAGACACAGAACAACTATCATAATCTGAGATGTTAGAAGGGTTAGAATATTTGTTCAATTTGTTAAATGCAAGCCTAACAAAGCCGCAATCCTAACAACATTAATGTTAAAACAAATGCCTATAATGGAAGAATGGTGAAGCTAGTAGAATTGGCAGAAAGGATGAAGCTGACAGCCTTGATAAAAAAATGACTTTGACAAATTTTATTTTTTCTTCGAAACCATTTTTGGACTTTTTTGCAAGAAACTAAAATAAATGAAAAGTTGACTTTGGGATCTGATGAATTATGGAAATAAAGCAGTCAAATGCTAATCATAGTTTGATGTATTTAATGTTAATTTATATTTTGTACCAAAAGAAGTCAGAAGTCATTCTTTTTGTATTTTTCTTTTTTCTGCCTTTTTTGCACTTTCCTTTATTCTTCCCCAAGCCTTTTGATTTTTTAAAACCTTTTGTTTATCTTTTATCTTTGTAATTTTTTTTTGAAAACCAATAAAGCTATGTAAATGTTAAAAAAGTAACTAGTACTGAATTGAAAGGGTCCAAAATTTTACACCTCAAATATCTGAATCTGTAAACAAGTATATTTAAATATTATGCATGCAAATTTGCAGAAAATGTCATGTTTAACTTTATAAAATTATATCAACTTCTGTTCATTGAAACGTACAATCTGATCAGAATGCCTATGTTTTGTCTTGCAACTGTAATCTCACCAACTGTAAGTCAGCTGCTATCTCCCTTGTTTCAATAGTAATTACAATTATCAACCAACTCTAAACACAATAAGTGTTCCCAAACTCTGTACTCTTTAGCTTTCAGTTAATGAGCCTTCTTTTATTCACAACCTTATTTTTACTATGGCTAAATTCATGCAATGAATTTAACCCTGAGGTATTGAATAAGCCATAGCTAACCGGATTCATACAATACACAAATCTAAATTAAACACCATTACAAATAAATGAAATACTCAAAGGCTTAGCATACTTAAAACCCTACTCACAAAGCATTTTCAGACACTCAGTCCAGTAAAAGCTCTGCCTACTTTTCTGGCATCTTTACACCACCCTCCACCCCCTTTGCTACCCACAATGAATTCACAGAACGGCCTACAGCTTCATAAAAGTTGCTGCCTATGACATATCTCATCCTATACAGAAATATTTTGATTTAGTAAACTTCACCACAGGATGTGAGATGAGGGGAATAGTTTTTCTCTTTCAAAATATCTGCTCACTTAGCATCCTCTTAGCATTGTATACACCAATAATTGGAAACAGCAAGGCCTGACCACAGTGGCATAGCAATTTTTTCCCTTTGGGAACTTTTTTTTAAAGGTTCATTTCACAAGGGAACACCGTGGTGCTTTTCAGACACTTATACTAGTCTTTATTTACTTGCACACAGGATTGCATGAGAAGAGGAACTAGAGATAAAATGTCCTTCTTACATTCAGGTAATTGCTATAAGATGTTGCAAATGGATATTTTGATCCCATTATTCAATATTTCAGACTTAACACTTAAGCTACTCAGTAGATTCCTTTATGAATTGTCAGAGAACATAGGAAAAGGCAAACAAAAAAGTAATTAATCATGATTGTTAGGTGAAAAACAATAATTACTCTAATGAAATACCTACTTAAAATGCAGCAATTTACTTATCACACACCTAAACAGGATTAAGTGATTAGAGAGATTTGAGAAAAGGCTACTGAATACCAATACTTTATTAGTAAATTCAGCCATATTCGTAGATTCTGATAAGATACTCTTCTTTGATAATCTTCATGTTTATATCCCTTGATAGATAAATAAAATGTCTAATTCCCCTGCTGCTTCCATATTCAAAGTTTAAAATCTATGCTTGTTCCATATTTGTGCATAAATAAACAACTGGAAAAGCATCTGCTTGCTGTGTGGTATCAATGTGCATTGGAGTTGCCTGTAGCTGTAAATTAATGTGTAAGAGAGTATGTAAATATTAGATCTATGCAATATATTCATGCATCTGTATTCAGTCTCCAAAAAAGCACTATAGAACACACAGGAGTGTGAATGTAGCATCTGTCTACATAACAACCTTATGCAAATTCATTGAGATATTTTCATATAGCTTTTTCAAACAACAAGTACTCAATTCAAAGCTTTTCTATGGCGTGACCTTAAACATTATGTTCATTTGGTTGTTATGCTACTTTAACCATCATCATATGCCAGACCATAGCTGCACTATTACGTTCTGTAAGGATGCTTCCTATATTCAGGACAAATTCTAAGCTTCACGCTTCTTTTTAATAAAGAGCAGGAGCTTTCAACAGAATTCATGCACTGCTTCTCTGCTTACAGAATCTGAAGCAACACAGAACACAAATTAGGTTGTTTGAAAGCCAAGCTGAAAGCCAAGTTGTTATTGTTCAGCATGATCTATCCTACTGTTCTACACACAGAAGCATGTAATCAGTGTATATAAGTATCACATGAAATTCCCAATGGCAAATTCTTTTTCCTCATTCTAATGTAATCGCAGATAATGGCAGAATTTCCAGGCAATTGAGACTGATGGGAAGGACTATGTCTTCATCTTCCTACTTGTTATTGTTGCAGGTACTTGTTTAAGAAAAGTGGTGATTGCAAGCATTGGATGGCACCAGAAAGTCACAGGTCTTTTAGCAAATTGCCAAGGCCATTCCCACAATATATTTTCTCCATAAAAAACTACTTTTTAAGCATAAATATCAATTTTGGGTAGTGATTAAGTTGCAGGTCTAGAAATCAGGTGAGTATGAGTTCTATTCCCATTTTAGGCATAAAAGTCATCTGAGTGATTTTGAGCCAATCGCTCTGTCTCAGCCCAATTAATCTCACAGGGTTGTTGTTGTGGGGGAAAATAGGAGGAGGAAGGAGTATTATGTACCCAGTCTTACTTTTTGTAATCTTCCATAAAGGGCCTGATCTCCCCCATAAAATTTAGAAATGTTTATAGTTCTTTATAGTGTTTTAAAAGAAAATTTATGCTTAAAATATAAAACGGAAATTGCAGATTAGTTTTCAGTCCCACTGGGACACTTTCACATCTTCCAACAATTCCCATGATGTAGCTACACAGTTTTAATTGTGCCTTGGTTTTCCTTGCAGGTTTATGCTGAATTAAAAGGATGGCATTCATACTGATGATGTACAATGAGTTTCTAGTAGTAAAACTGCTGTAAAAATGTGGGAGCTCCAGTATAAGAAATTAGACTTGTTTAATTTCTAAGAATGCAAAATGTTTCCCTTTCTATAGTGATTTTCACCGGGAAAAATGCCCCAGTGGCATTCTTCTTCTTTCTCTGTAATCCCCAATTATAATTCAGACAGCAGGACAATTCAGAGATTTGAACTTTCTATAACATTTAATACTAAAACAAATATTCACCAAGTAGGTTTGCCATAATTTGCCAGAATAAAATATTTAACCTGCTCTGAGCCATAAATATTGGCTTGTGTATAAGCAGCATAATTAATTAGCCTCATGCTAAAATAAACAGTGATGTGTTAAGTCAACATTTCAAAATCATCTGTTTTGTATAAAAAACAGCTGAATAATATTGCAGAAAATTAAACAACCAAAATAGAATTGTTAGTCTGAATTTTATTAAATGTGAGCTACCAATAACATTAAATGTTGCAGACACTATTTTTCAAGTGAAATGAAATGGAAAACTAAAAGGAGAGTTGGGAATTTAAAAAAATATATTTTACTGTACCTGGATCAATCTATCTGCCAAGGCAGCACTCTCCTACAGACCCAGAAGAGGAAGATCCAGACAAGGAAGGAAAGATGAAGAAAAGAAAAAAGATACAACAGCAGGGTCACACAAGCACACAGGAAAAAAGATAAAGAGCCCAAAAGACCCCAAGAAAAGGAACTTCCAGAATTGTCTTAAATTTGCAGCATGTCATTTCCATCATGCAGATCATAAGAATGTTCCTCTGCATAAGGAATGACAGATAACTCTCAGAAGCAGCTTCGCATATTAATTTTGCCCCAACACTGCAAGAACTATCAGGATTCGTAATTTGCCTATTTCACCAATGGACAAGAATCTCATTGCATTTCAGAAGTCACACTTCCTTTGTCCAGAAATTCAAAGAAGCTATAAGTAACAAGGACGTTTTTTAAATGGTTATGCTTTTGTTGGGCAATTAACCAAGATGTCCTCAAGTTAACTATTAGCGTATTTATGCTACAATAAAAAACATCCAAGGAGTTTTTACATTTTTCATGAAAGCGTTTAATATTTAAACACAAAAACAAGATCAGTATAAGAATATGGCACAAGACGGCTGAAAAACAGTCATTATCAACCACAAGACAAATAAATTACTTTGGGTTCATTTTACCATTTTGATCAAAGTTTTTTGGATTGGCAGAGAAACTACATCTAACATCTTTACAGATTAGGTTTTTTTTTTAATCTTAAGGAATCCTGGCAGCAGATCACTTTTTAATTATTTCCAGTAGTGATAGGGTGAGAAATACTCTCTTGGGTGCTTACATTAAGAATGATTCCAGAAATACATGTGCAGGGTAGTCCCTGAGAGGATGCACAAAGACTAATGGCTGGCATTCTGTGTATTGTCTACAGTCAACTGAGACAGAGAGCTGTGTAAGGCCTCATTTTTGGTGGCCAAGCTAGTCTGGAAGCGGAGGAAGTGGATTCTCATGCGGCTGGGTACACTTCTCACCTTCTCCAGGGTTTCAATTCGCTGTTTCAGAAGGCGGTTCTCAGTACGGAGCCTCTGCAAGCAAGATTAGAATCAGCATGTGCTCTGCTGTGTGAGCATGAGCTTTTGTCAAGTGAAAACCAGCATATCAAAATATTATGCTGAAATCTTGACTCCTGAACTAAAGCCAAGCGTCATAAATAACTAGTAGAGGAAAAGTCACGCCACATCCAGATTGATGGATCTAAAGTTCAAAAAAGGGAATTCTTTAATTTCACACATATTACCCCAACAGAAATAAGTCGAACGCTTAAAATACATGCCCACTATAAATAACAAAACTACTAATCAAGATGTCCAGAATGATATGGAAATAATGTGACCTGAGAATTATTTAAGAAAGATTATTTTTCTGATAACACATTACACCAACCCTTCATTTTGATGACAGTATTGCAAGACACAGACAAGAGGGGTCTTACCTTGATTTCAATCTGTTCTTCCATTTCCCGGTTTTTGATTGCCGTATACTCTTTCTCCAGTCTAGAAAATAGAGAATAGGGTTCATTCTGCATCAAACATAATATGGTGGCAGAAAAAGTATGGTAATGATGGAAAAATGCCCTTTTTCTAATAACCTCCATTTTAAGATTATCACTTGTATTTAGAAAGTCAGCACAAAACTGCAGATTGAGCATATTTTTCCTAACACATTTGATGTTCAGTTTTTGTTCCGGGAAATGGGTCAAAATAGAAGGGATAACTATGATCTCTTTTATATATAGACTTGGAACACAAACATTGTGAACTGGTCTACCTCATGAGTTTTGCCTAAATCCTATATTCTTTAAGCTATATATGAGGAATAAAAATTGAAAACATACCGTTTCATTTTCTTAGGGTTGTATTTGACTTGATAGGCCTTTAAGATCAGCTTATCAGGACAGCTGTCAAACTGATGAGGAATCACCTTCTGAAAATACTGCAGTAGACAATTCTCAAATGAATATTCATCAAGATCATATAGTCTTATTATCGAATGCAATTTCTGACATTTTTATTGGACAGGTAATCCTCAATTTACAGCCATTCATTTAGTGAAGAAGTTACAACATATCTTATGACCTATTTTCACACTTACAACCGCTGCAGTACCCCCATAGTCAGTGAATAAAACTTGGGCTCTTAGCAACTGACATGTATTTATGACAGGTGCACTGTTCTGGGGTCATGCGATCACCATTTGTAACCTTCCCATCCAACTTCTTACAAGCAAAGTCAGTGAGGGAAGCCAAATTCACTTAATGATTGCATGATTCACTAAATAACTGCTTAATAATTGTGGCAAGAAAGGTCACAAAATGGAGCAAAACTCACATAACAACTGCCTTGCTTGGCAAGATAAATTTTGGGCTCAATTGTGGTTGTAAATCCAGGATTACCTCTTTCTCAGTTTATTACATTGGACAACAGAGGGATGGTTAATCTCTGGAATGCTTCTTGTGAAAAGATTTTTCCAAATATGGCCCATTTGCCTTAAACTAAAATTGAATGCACTGAATTCAAATATTCAATGATTGTGAATTAAAATTCAAGTCTTAACACTATGATAGAACACTATTCTATTTTAGAATAGAATAGGTGTAGAGGTATTACTGACCACATATATTATTATAGCTCATTAAAATATTCTAAGTCCAGATGCTTACATGAGCACAAATACACAGAGAACAAGATTTTTCAGAACAAAGCTTTTTACTAGTTACAATCTTAAATCATGCCTATAGGATAACTCCCAGCTTCAAGGAAAACTTCTAGCATATTGCTAATACTTGGGTAGAACAAGTCTTGGCTAATATATGTTGTGCATTTGCTTATGAAGCCAGAGCCTGATAGAATGCAGTGTTTTTAACCATACAAATTAGAACTTATTTAGATGAAGATAATCTCAGCTATTAATACAATAAAAATCATAAATCTTTTCTCTACCCAAATAATTCTTCATACAATGTAGAAATGTTCAATATTCCAATTTCATAAATTAGGAAGAAATAGCTTAATTAGATTTCAGTTTTTTCTTCATTCTCTAATTCTATGTTGCAATGAATAAAACATTTTTTCACAGCCAGTTTATTGAGTTGTATAATGAAAAAATAAATCTACCATATTGTAGGAAGGGAAGGAAGGTAGCTTAGAAGTATCATACTTGTTTGAAGTAATTCTATATTTTTGAAGAAAAGCTTTCCCAGAGATTAAATCTGATATATACAGACTTGATTTAGCTCAAAGTGTTCACCTGTTAAGCATAAACAAACCCATCTGTCAATATCACAAATGGAAATGTTTTGCAGTTATTAACTCCATGGGCCTGAAGCTTTGAAATGTACTTGTTCAATTTGTAAATTGCCAGTCATCTAGCTCAGGGATCTCCAATTCCAGGGGCACAGATTGACACTGGTTCATAGTCTGTTAGGAACCAGGCTGCACTGCTGGAGGTGAGCAGCAGGCAAGCAAGCGAAGCTTCATCTGTATTTGCAGCCCCAGCACTAACATCACCGTTCAGCTCCACCCTCAGACGATTAGGCATTAGATTCTCATAGGAGCCCAAACCCTGCTGTAAACTGAACATCTGAGGGATCTAGGTTACACACTCTTCCTCCCCTCCCTTCCCCCACCCCAGTCCCAGTACATGGAAAAATTGTCTTCTACGAAACTGGTCCCTGGTGCCAAAAAGATTGGGGACTTAGGTGAGTATGTAGGTGAGTAATATGCAAAAGCCAGCCCATAATACTTGCCACTAGGTAACCTCTCACTTTACTCTCAAATATCCACCCAAGTACTGAGCTGTTTTTTATAGCTGGAGAAACACATCTCTGTAGCATTTCAGAAAAAGGAAATATTCATGGGTATTTCAAATATTCTGTCAATTCTTTAGAACTATTTTAAAGGATGTAGACACAATAGCTGTTTATATTACCAGAATGACAGCATATTTACTATACAATCACACTTACATCTATTTTTTACATACACATATGGAATATGTGGAATCCCACTGGAATCCTCCCAACCCTTTTGATCACACTAGGAGAGGCAGCTTGTCATCCCACCATTTTGGGGAGGTTATGGCGAGGTGGGTGGGTGGTGGGGTGGGGAAGAGACATGCTTTGTAGTTGGCCAGGCCTTCTGGATGGCCTCCCATGAGAAGTGCATTTAAGGGCTGACACCAGATGTTTTATGAAATGTAGGTTTGTTTATTTTGGCTGTTGGGCTTTTTATATATTCAATTTGATTGTTTCTGGGGTTTTTTTTAATTATCACGAGCTGCCAAGGACTTGTATATGATTACAGTGGGATATAAATGAGTGGGTGCAGTGTGTGTGTGAAAGTTAGAATATTCCTTCCCATACTTGATTTCATTCACCAGAGGCTTGGGTCTGCCCACTGACTATTAGAGAGTCTCATGCTCTTCACTGACCAGTAGATCATCACTGGGCAACAAAAAGTAGTCAGGAACCAGGAATCCTATGAAGCTGCTCTTAGCAGATGGCAGTGTATAGATCTTTGAAAGATACCTTAACAATATACCATTCCCATGGACTCCTAATGTAGCCAAGATAAGTTTTTATTGTTGTGGCAAGAGTACTACTATAGGGAGATTACAAACATACTTCATTCTAGGCCATGGTTTGTTTTAACTGATTGATGAAAGATGTGACTG
Source organism: Pantherophis guttatus (assembly GCF_059756535.1). Classification (NCBI taxonomy): domain Eukaryota; kingdom Metazoa; phylum Chordata; class Lepidosauria; order Squamata; family Colubridae; genus Pantherophis; species Pantherophis guttatus. Next base: position 174,097,040 of record NC_142064.1, read on the forward strand.
AATTTTGAAAAAAAAAAGACTAGGTTAAAGCCACACAAATTGAATTATGGCTTGGCACAGTGCATGGGCTAAGCTTCCATGTCAGCTTACAAAAGGCAATGGAGAAACACTATATTTGATAACTAATATTGAAACCATCAAGAGGAGAGAACTCATAGCTCTCTCCCTATCTGCAACTCAGTGGATCTAAACCCATATGATTCTCAGGAATCTCTGCCTGGTATCTAGTATAGATAATCCTTGACTTGCAATCGTTCATTTAATGATTGTTCAAAGTTATGATGGCTTCAGAAAAAAAAAACTGATTTACACCTGTCCTTACAATCATCACACCACCTCCATGGCAGTGGTGAAATCTAAAATTTGTTACTACCGATTCTGTGGGCATGGCTTGGTGGGGGTAATGTGACTGGGTGGGCGTGGCCATTTTTTTTTTCACTTTTAAAACCATTTTTTCTACAACCTCTTTGGCGAAGAGGTTGTAAAAAAATGCTTTCAAAAGGCTCTGACAATTCCAGCTGAGTTGCCTGATCAGCAGAGGTTTTTTTTCTTTTAAATGCCTCTGACGATCAGTCAACTCAGCTGGGATTGTCAGAGGCTTTTTTTTTTTTTAATTTTTAAAAGCATTTTTTTGGCTAAAGAGGTTGTAGAAAATAATGCTTTTAAAAGTAAAAAAAAGCCTCTGATGATTGTGCGGCTCAGCTGGGTATGGGGGGGGGCAGGGATTTTTGCTACCGGTTCTCCGAACCACCCACCTCAATCACTACCGAATCAGGTGATCTGGTCCGAACCGGAAGCATTTCACCCCTGCTCTATGGTCATGTGATTGGAATTTGGGCACTTGGCCCTGGCTCATATTTACGACCAGTTACATCATCCTGCTATCAAATGATTGTGATTTACAACCTTCTTAGCTGGTTTCTGACAAAAAACATCAACTAGGAAAGCTGGGTTCACTTAACAACCATGGTAAAAATGGTAGTAAAATCAGGTTTGATTGCATGGTGACTCATTTTATGATCACCACAATTTATGAGAGAAATTCCGGTCCTAACTGTACCCCTAAGTCAAAGATTACCTGTAGGCAGTTAATGAATGTTCTCAATATTTGGCATATTGATATACTGCCACAAAAAGATGGAAAAGACATAAGAGACTTTTTCTAAATAGAAGGAAGAATAAAACATACAGGCAAGCGGCAGATGAGTCATTGCTTCTCCATCTCTTTTTTTTTTTTTAAATTTGATTTATATGCTGCCCTTCTCCGGAGACTCAGGGCGGCTTACAATGCGTTAAGCAATAGCGTTCATACTTTTGTATATTTATACAAAGTCAGCTTATTGCCCCCACAATCTGGGTCCTCATTTCACCTACCTTAGAAAGGATGGAAGGCTGAGTCAACCTTGAGCCTGGTGAGATTCGAACTTACAGTAATTGCAGGCAGCTGAATGTTAATCACAATGCTATCAGTCTGCTGAGCCACCAGGCCCTCTTGCTCTGGTCATTCTGGATATAACTCTGAAACTACTTTCTAGGTCTTCATAGCCAGATATTAAAATAGCTGATTCTGCCTCATCACATGCAACAACATTGAATATCAGTTCAGAAAACAGCCAGGGTTTGAGTCACTTAAGTTTTTCTTCTTTGAAAACTGACTTGAGTTTTTACACTTTGGAACCTTTAGCATATTATTGGAATCAGTTCTTTATTTCAAATTATCCTCAATCCTGTAAATCTCTTCATTCGTACAAGCCTAAATATGGAATTGCGGACAGCTGAGTTTGTTGTATCAACATCGAACAATCTTTCTTCTAGTCCCACAATGCATGATAGAACTGACCTGTGACATTCCTTCCATGTCCAATTGCATCAGTTCAGCTTGGTTGAATTGAAGAAGAGCCATTCCTACACGGAAGATTATTTCCAATCCCTAAAAGACGTTACAGAATTTAGAGAGACTCCACCCGTAATTGAATTTCCTATGGTTTATAATAAAGGTCAAACACTCCTTCCTATGTGAAGGGAATCTAATGCTTTAGTTCCCCCCTCCCCCCCCGGACTCAACTATCCACTTGCATACACCATTTAAAATGTCCCTGTTTCTCCTTTAACCAAGTTATAACAAGAATTCTAAATTAAATTTACAGAAGCAAATATTTATTTATATCTCACCAAGCTGGTTTCATACATAAGGCAGAACTAGAACTCACAGTATTGCTAGAACATTCTGTGACAAATCAATCTGAACTATTTATTCAGATATAATTATTGGAAATAGACGAATCCATGGACAATAAGAATAGCAATGACTACTACCTATGATTGTCTCTCCTTCCCCCGCTGCCCCCGCCTAGAAGTAGAAATAAGAGTTTTATTGCCAGGGTGCAGCAAGATAAAAAAAGCTGTTGCCCTTATATCCTATTTTTCCTGTGAAAATTTTAACTATCAAATGCAGACCACTCAATTTCTTTCCCTTCTGTATTTTTAATTACATGTTTTACCTCATACATGAAGATGTCAAATACTCGTGTGGCCACAGACAGAGGAAAAGTAGTGAGGAAGAGTGTAAGAAACCAAGATGATGCATACATAGAGGTGAGAAAGCTTTGGGAGCGGAAGTGGATATTCAGCTCAGGTAGTTGTTCCTGATAGAAATATAAAACGTAAGTCTTAAATTATTAGAAACTCCAGTTAACATTAATTGCTACACAGACATTAAGAGATTTCTCAGCAGGATTCTCAAAGTTAAAAGTAACAGATACAGCAACAAACATTCCTAATTATTTGCTAAGTTAGTAAGCTTTGGTACTTCAGACCTCTGATGATTTTAGGAATTCATCTAAAAAGAAAGTAGTGCGTATTTAAAATCCAATATTTGGAAATTTATTTACCTGCAGCATGTATTCAAACTGATAGATACAAAGTCCTAACTCGGCCATAGTGGGTTTGAATAATTCCCGTAGTCTATACTCTTGCATCAGCCGTACAAATACACAGAAGGCCTCCTCTTCTGGCATCTAGAAGCAGACAGTGCATGTACATGAGTCTCTGTCAAACTTAATGAAGGACAAAAACATTCTTTTCATTAAGCAGCACGCAAAGCCTGGATTTGTCTTACTAATTATGGATTCCATTTTTAAAAAGGGAAGTAAATAAAAGGCAAAATAGAACACAAGGAGAAAACTTTAATAATTCAAATTCTCAAAAATTAATAATAAAACTATAAAATAAAATAAAAATAAAGCTGCCTTGAGTCGCCATGGGCAAATAGGCGGCAATATAAATCTAATAAATAAATAATTAAAAATATGTTTTTCATATAGGGCTTCTTTAACTGGGTCTGTGCTATGTCCTTTGAAACAGGGGTCCCCAACCCCTGGGGTGTGGCCTACTACCAGGCCTTGGCCTATTCAGAATTAGGCCTGAGTGGCTGGATGGAGCATATATGGCTGGATGGCAGGCACTCGCGCAAAGCATTCCAGCCGGCTGCTTATACAAATTGAGCCGCATGTGTGCATGCCGGCCCACCACTTGTGTAAGAACTGTGTGTGCATTTGCATGGCCCAGTTCCCTTCCAAGCCAGACCGTCAAGCCACAAAGGTTGGGGACTGCTGCTTTAAAAGGAAGCAGTTTATCAAAACTAACAAAACTGTTGCCTCCATTGTTCAGCTCCAATGTATAATAACCCAAAATTTTTTAAAGCAATATGATTATTTAATATGAATGGTTTTGAAAATAATAAGCATAAATATACATTGGAACTTATTTAACACAACCACATGTCTTAAATAGGATGGAGATTAAGGAAGCAATATATGTGACTGTTTTTATAATATTTTTATTAATGCTACATTCATGTTATATAATAATGTAATAACTCGTTGCAATCAATGCAATGCTTTTAAGTCATTGTATTAAAATAAAGTGACTGATTTGACCTATTTACTGCATATACAACACTGCAATGTTTACACCATGTATTATGGTTATATGTCTTTTTTTTTATACTATCCTTGAAAAAGATACACATCCAAAACATAGCAGACCTGAATAATTTTCTACAAGGGCACTTTGGCTTTTTTCTCTCAGTTTTCAGCACCTACCCTCTCTTCCTTGATGACTACATGAATACATAACCACACAGTTTCTTGGCAACAGTAGTAAAATGTCTTCCCACTGCCTTTGTCAGGAAAGTTTTTGTAGTTCCCAATTTATTGATAAGGTGACCTGAAAGTCCAGCTCTTAAGCAGGCAATTATATTACAGTTCATTCTAGCAGTGGTGGGTTGCTACCAGTTCACCCCGGATCAGGCGAACCGGTAGCAGCAGTGGTGAGAGGCTCCACCCACCCGCTTCTGTGCATGTGCAGAAGCATCGTGTGCACCCATGAGCGAACCGGTAGCGACGGGTTTTGAAATCCGTCCCTGCATTCTAGGTTATACTTTTTCTAGTATAGACTGAAAAAAATAGATGTCACCTATTACAAACTGACTATCAAGGATTTGTAATCTTCAAAATGGCATTTCACTATGAGGGAAGGTCTAAAGCCTTCCTTTCAAAACAAGGCTGCAGAACAAACCAATCAACCTCTTCTAAAGGTTAGAATAAGCTGTTGCCCTATTTCATTTCAAGCCAGTAAAAATAAGTGTGAAACACACATATAAAATTGAACCAGCTTGGCCTCAACAGTTCATTAAAATAGCATATATTAAATGTGCAATGCGAACTGAGTATAATCTGTAGAGATTGACTATTTAAATTCCTTGAAAAGCAGAGTACTCAGGGACCTGCTTCTAAGCAAACTTTTTGAATAATGAAAAGCTTTTAAGTAAGTTTATACTGACAAAAATTTATTTCTATATAAAACAAGAATTAAGCTTGGTTCCTATTTTTAAATAATAAATTCATGCTAATATTATAGTTTGAGAAACTAGGTGAGAACCAAAGTCATCCACTTTTAGCCACAGAAACTGAGCAGGTGATAGTGGGCCAGTTACTCCCCAGCCTTTACAAGGTAGTTGTTTTGGGGACTAATTGGAGCAGCGTGTGATTAGGTATTCTGCTCTGAGTTTCTGAAAGAAATGTGGGATTAATAAAACAATTGCATAAAAATAAATTACAGATTACAGGCCTGTAATATTTTGTAAGATAATGAACTGATCTAAACATTCCTAACGTCTTCCTCCCTCCCTCCCCAACTCATGTAAGGTGACTCTGGGTGGCATACAACATTAAAAATTTACAACCCATAAATCTCTCTCCATCCCCAGCAGCAGTAATCACACAATCACATAGCCACCTTGACTGTATTAACCTGGAGGCCCCAGGTGACAAGCAGAACTATGTCTTCATGGCCTTCCGGAAAAATTAAGGTAAGGGCCAATCTTATATTGAGGGGAATGGTGTTCCGAAGGGAGGGAGCCATCACAGAGAAGGCCCTTTCCCCCTGTCTCACTAGATGAATTTTCCTACTTGTTGGGACCCCCAATATACTTGCCTTCCCACTCTGGTGGGCTGGGTAGAGGTAGCTGAGGAAACAGTCCTTCCAATAACTTGGCCCTAGTGAAAGGTGACAGCCAGCACCATGAATTGTACCCAGAAGAAAATAAGTAACCAATGTAGCTCCCGTGAAAGATGTGACAAATGTGTAAATTTTGACTTGTGCCGACATATGCAAGCCATTGCATTTTGAACCAACTGGAGTTTCCATAGACTCTTCAAGGGCAGCTCCATATAGAGCACATTACAGTAGCCCAAACTGGAGATGACCAGGGCATGGATGAAGAGGACACATTGGTCCAGGAATTGGCATAACTGGGGCACAATTTGCAGTTACACAAAGAGCCTCCTCACCATGACTGCCACCTGCTCTTTGAGATTTCTAATGAACAAACCACACAAACCTGCATGAGTAGCAGTCCCACGATGAATGCACTACCTTGGCAGTACCCAACCTCACGGTCTACTAGCGAATAAGCCTGAAAGATAAGAATTTTAAGCCAGAAAAAATTTATAGCTCACAATTTAGCCATTAATTTATCTGAAAGAGATAGAGCAAGATGTACACAACTATATTTTAAAATATGCAAAAAATTTTGTGATGTCTTGAAGTTTAGTCAATGTATTATTGAACAAGGCTTCACGAATCACAGTTCTTTTTATAAGATGTATAAACTTAGCCATAGAATTTTTCTCACCATGACAACTTTTCAGATATTAACTATAGGAAAGTAATGAATCTGGAACTTGATTATCCTGGAAATTTGATATAATATGAAGATAGGTGAGTGGTGATATGGTAGGGAGGAATTAAAATCAACATTTTAGAAAACAAAGATAATAAATGCAAAATATTGTGGAATTAAGTAGCAGGTTTAACTTAAATAAGGTGCCACATATATTAACTGAGGGATGCATTTCAGGCAACTCTTGGGGAATTTAAGAATTTGCGTGTTCTTTGAATGTGAGACACTCTGAGGAATTAAGCAATGCAAGGTAGCTGTTTCTGGTGCATTCAAGTCAGACTTCACTTCTAGTGACCACATGAATAGGATATATAAGGAACAAGACTATATTGTCAAAATTGTAATAAAAGATGCAAAAGTTTAAAAACATGCTTTGATTTTATAGGGTTTAACAGCAATTAGTTATCCCACTTAAATTTATTTTCCTTATGTCTTTATCATGCCCTTTGTTTTAGAGTCTCTGAATGTTTCCCATTTCATTCTTGAAATCTAAGATAAATCCAAAAGAGGAGAATATTTGTAGCTCAGGGTTGAACTGTGGGATGTTTGGTGCTCTCTGAGCTTGGTTGTTTTCTTGCAGACATTTCATTTTCAAACTAGGTAATATCATCAGTCCTAGCAGGGAATAAAGTTTGCTCTCATTTTATATACTAGAGGCCTGCCCTGTCAGTGTTGGTGGAGTGATGGTGGTTCCTTGATTGGGCTGCTTACTATTAGCTTCTTTGGCAGTTCCTTGATTGGGTTATTGTTTGTTTCTTGATTGTTGGTCTAATTTTAATCTTGGTGTTAATCTCTGCTCATCTGGGTATTGATTGCTGATAAGGAGGTGTTTTGGTCTTTTTATTTCCTTTTTGGCTGTTTGATTGTCTCTTTTGAATGGTATGTAGATGTTGTTTATGTCTATGTTCCTGCTGATGGCCAAATTGTCTGAGGGCCAGGCTTCCATTATAATTCAAAAAACCACTTTTTTAATGTAACCAACAGTAATGATAAATACAGAATGTGATATTTTAATTTTCTTGTACATGTTCCTCTGCTCTAAGTACAGACACATTTCTATAATAACAATAGCAATAGCACTTACAGTTATCTACCATCCCATAGTGCTTTATAGCACTCTCTGGGTGGTTTATATTGTCAGCATATTGCCCCCAACAATCTAGGCCCTCATTTTATGTACCTTGGAAGGACAGAAGGCTGAGTCTACCTTGAGCCCCATCAGGATCAAATTCCAGGCTGTGGGCATAGTTTGCCTGCAATACTGCATTCTAGCCACTGAGCCACCAGGGTTCCTATAAAGTTCCGGGAACCCTTTATGGACTTTTGCTGACACCAGGACTGAAATGTTAACAATTTGTGGATTTTCATATGGATAAGGGATGGTTTATAGGAAGATGAGAAACTTGCATGTAGTCTTGTAGAGGATGAAGAATTACTAAATTTGTATTATGATGAAGATCAGAAGTCATTTCTTTTCCTCTTCTTTCCCCCTCTTTTCTTTTACTTTCTATGTTTTCTTTTCCTTTCTGAGTTTAGTTTATATTCTTTTGTTTTTTTAAAAAAACCCGTTCAATACTATTGTTATCATTTAAAAAATGAAGACTTCTCTCTTCCAATTACATATTTATTACATAAAAAGTATTTCCAAGACTACAGATATTGATTTAGTATGAAAAACCTACAATAGTACTATTGCTCATGAGAGACAAGGATAAAGAGAAGAGTGAAAGAAAAAATACTTGGTAATACAGGAGACTGTAAAGATTCACAGATAGATTGGATATATACATATATTACTCACAAGAAAGAAGGAAAAATTCTGGATGTTCTAAATAACTGTAATCAAAGGGGAGGTAACTTAATCCTTAATGGTACCTGACACCAATTATAGAGTGTGAATGTTGTTGAACCACATGGAATTAGTTATACACTGAGGTGTAAATGAAATATTGCCATAAAAATTCAAGAATCGCACAGGGAAGGGGAATTGGTAAAAAGGAAACAGATACCATAGAAAGAGTTTTACTAAAACAAATAGGACAGTTTGCATGTATGTGTCTCCCATCACAGAAGGCCAATGGGTGATTTTGGGCCACCTGCACTCTCTTAACCCAGACTACCTCACAGAAAAATCAGAGAAGAGTGATTTCATCTATAGAAACTAGTCAATTTGTTAATTATGTAACTGTGAATATATAAAACCAAAATGAAATGAGAAAGTGATAGGCCTTCAGAAATTTTCATCAGGCTTATTAGTTAAAAAAAAGCCAAGGACATACTGAGAGAGGATTCTGGGAATTTAAATTCCAGCACTCCTGGAGGGCCTTATTTTTGAAAAGACTAATTTTATAGTATGTCAGAAATATCGAAGAGATGAAACTGCCTCATTTGTACTTATTACACAACAATTCATTTTCTAAACCAATCTCTGTATTTGATCTTTGCTGCATATACAGTCTTACACGAAAAAATAATTTATTAGAATAAGACAATTTTTTTCCAATTAAATTCCAATACAATTAACATGCAAAGCAGTTTTAGTATGATCTGCGAGGATAATTATCGACCTAGAAATATTATAAACATCTATCAAGGAGATGCCAAATGAAGAAAGCTGACATTCTAAATAACAAAAACTTGTTTAAGTTGAGATGCTGACGTTAATTTCATGAAATAAACCTCTATTCCATATAAAGATATATACATTGTATGTAATTTTGACAAAAAAGTGTTGTCTTAAACTTGCCTTCATAACATTGAAGAGAACCTCCTGGCCCAGACTGTCTTGCCCCTTGAAAAACTCATGTTCGGGGTATGTTCTGGCAATGTCTCTTCTGATTAACTTTTCACAAGGAGAAGACATTTTCAACAACTCTGAATATTGATTCTTCACAGGCATGTCTGTGGCACTGCACAAAAGCTGCCAAACAATTGCTCGGAAATGGTGAGGGATTCCTTTCCTTATGAGTTCCTAAGCAAAGGAGAAAAAAAGACTACAAGATACTCTAAGTGATATTATGCAAAGTTGGTTCACACTTCATGTATTTTCCAAATTTCTATAAAGGGATATGGTCAATTTTAAACCCTTGACATAAACTAAGAGGAATACTGGGTACAATGCTGTCATTGCATCCAAAATTACAACACATCAAGATGTTATCTTAATAAAGAGTCTCTAAATTAAGGTTTTCATACTTATCCTGAGGTTCTTCTAGAATATCTGAATCCATAAAATAAACATTCAATACCTTAACCAACTGGCTTTTAGAAAACAATTTGTTTCTCCTCTGGTTCCTGCCCTTGGCTTTACAGAGTTCTTGCATCACCCTTTTACATGCATTTGTTGCAAAGAGCCAGTATTCATGTAATACAGTTTATTCTTACATAAAAAGAATGTTGTTTCTCACTGCCTTATTTGTCCAAGTCCATAAATATAATTCAGAAATACACAATCAAAAAAGGAATTATTGGATAAGATGCAAGTATAACATATATAACAAATATAAACATGTCTATTATTTACAAGTCTTATAAAATACGTCTACCACTAGAAAGGCAATTACTTTCCTCACCTTGAGTAACTTCTCTTTTCTTTTCCGCCATTCTTCCCATTCATTGACAATCCTTCCCCACAAGATCCAGGTATCTTCTTCAAGATGGCTCAGATTGGATGATGCAGAAGAACTGGATACCAAAGATGACCCACTATTCCTTCGTGAGCCATTCATAGAGCGTAATGACTTTGAATCAGCTTCCAAAAGTCTTGAAAAATGTAAAAAAAAAAAAAAAAGTATTTGTCTCCTTACCAGTTACATAACTAGGTTAGAATGCAACAAATGCTCTAGTCTAGAGCATTATGAAACTTCCACATAAACAAGTTTCTTCAAACATTTCAACTAAGTGGCATTATGACACTTGTAGAGGTTAGGATTGCCAATCAACATGTTGAAAATTCTCTTGTAATGTTGAATATTCATCAGAAACTCTTCCATCTCTGAAGAGGAATGGAAGGATACATGCATAAATTTGTGCAAATTATTCTGTTTGAGGAGCAGGATAGAGAGAATATGACAGAACATGGCATACTTCTTAGTTGTAAAAGAATTTTAATATATATTTAAAATCAAAGCTATAGAGAAACATTTCAATCTTTAGACTGCATCTGGCTTTACCAGTTTAAAATGAATGAAAACTATATTCTGTGACAAAACAAGAAAATTAAGGACCCACTTTTTTACTTTATTGTTAGTTGATTAACTATCTTGGTTGTTGTATGTATTTATTTTGAATATTTTTATTATTTTATTGTTTTTTATTGTTTTATCAGTTTTATAATTCTAACTGTCTTCAGAATTCTAAGTCATCCAGAGTCACTTGGCTGAGATAGACAGTGAAAGAAATTGAATAAATAAAATTAAAACAAACAGAATTCAGTTATTTTTTACAAATCATTTTCAATTTCATTTTGTACAAGGTTGTATCATGTACCATTCTTTCACCTTTAAGCCAAATTTTGTACATTTATAGTCAAGAGCAGTCTGTACAGTACTATACTTCAATAAGTAATCTTATTCACAGCATAGAGCAGTGATGGCTGACCTTTTTGCTATCGCGTGCCAGGAGAGGGGTGGCGGGGAGGGTCACATGCGCACGTGCCCACGCGCATGCGTGCGCAACCCCCTCCCCCCTCGCTCCTGGCACATGATGGCCTGGTAGGCCCGTTTTTCTTTGTTACCTGGTTCCAGATCCTCTATGTGTATCTGGGAAGGGCGAAAACAGCCTTTCCCACTCCCTTGGGGGGCCCTACGGAGGCTGAAAGGGCCCATTTCCCAACTCTCGGTGGGACAGGAAGTGACATTTTTTGCTGTCCCCATCCTCCAGAACCTCTCTACGAGTCTCTAGGAGCCTCTCTAGGAGTCTCTGGAGGCTGGGGACAGGAAAAAACGTCACTTCCTGTCCCACCGGGAGTCGGGAAATGGGCCCTTTCAGCCTCCATAGGGCCTCCAAGGGAGTGGGAAAGGCTGTTTTCGCCCTTCCCAGATACACAGACAGGATCTGGAGCCAGGTAAGAAAGAAGAACGGGCCTTCCCCACCCCGCCCCCAGGCCCTCCAGAAGCAGGAAACAGCCTGTTTCCCTACTTCTGGTAGGCCCAGAAGGCCTGAAAATCAGCTGGCCAGCGCGCACATGCGCCCCAGAGTTGAGCTGGCATGCCCACTAATATGGCTCTGCGTGCCACCTGTGGCACGCGTGCCATAGGTTCACCATCACGGGCATAGAGCAACATAAATTTGTTTATTCAGATTCTCACTACTTTAATTATATAAAATTTTTCACTACAATAAAGCATTTGATGTTACATTGTCACAACATGATCATATACAATCAAATAAGATATTAATAGAAATAAGCTAACCAAAGGGCTGTATACTCTTACATGTTTTAAGCAACTGTCAAATCCAGGCATACCAATTAAATGAAGGCAAACTCAAACTAGGATTCCCACTAATAGCTGGCTCAGTACTGGATCTGGATCTACCTAAATCAAATTCTATTCTTAGTTTGGATGGTGCTTGAGCAACACTAATATACAAAATATTAATAAAATATTAATAAATAGGTAGCTATTCATCCATCCCCATTCCTTCCATGTCTGATTTAGCATTTATGCTTTAACATCTATCTCATGGGAAATACAATAATTAATACAAGAGAAAACATTTAATTTCTTTAGAACAAGTATCATTTGATTTTGTGAATGAGAAGTAGTCAATCCTTACTAAAATATTATCAAATTGTACCTCTGGCTATCTTTTGATATTCTGGAGGAATTGAAGCTGAACACTATAGAATGCTCAAGGAGACTATAAAATGACTTTTAATCATTAATAAGAGTGTTCATTCTCTATAGAGATTGTTCCATATGATTAAAGTTAATTACTAAATGAAAATGCTGGTTATAAATGGGAGGGCTGACCTGATATGACTAAAACTTAGCTGAATATCAGTGGGTGGGGGGTGGGGGAGTTCCCTCTCTGAAATATGCCATTCTAGGTTGCAGGTATAGCACCAACTATGATTCCAGAGATAGGTTGAGGCACAGCTACTGAATCTCTGGCAGCATACATATAAAGTCCAGTTTTTGGCCCATAGCAATGGTAATCTGATCGGATATTGTGGGATGTTGATATCAAGATCATGGATAAATCACTCCTGTCAGCCCCACTAGGTAGCTCAGACCAAGAAAACAACTTCCCAGGAAGGCTAGAACTATTACTGAGACGGGATATAATAATAGAATCTTCCAAGTCTGAATGTGCTGAACCCTAAATTAGGAAAATGTCTGCCTTAGCCACTTCCAAATAGTATCTTGTTCAGGGGTGAAATGCTCCCGGTTCGGACCGGATCGCCTGATCCGGTAGCGATGGAGGAGGGTGGTTTGGAGAACCAGTAGCAAAAATCTCTGCCCCCCTCCCATTGCCCAGCTGAGCCGCGCAATCATCCATTTTTTTAATTTTTAAAAGCATGTTTTCTACAGCCTCTTTGGTCGAAAAAATGCTTTTAAAAGTTAAAAAAAAAGCCTCTGATGATCGTGCGGCTCAGCTGGGATCATCAGAAGCTTTTAAAAGCATTTTTTCTACAACCTCTTCGGCCGAAGAGGTTGTAGAAAAAATGTTTTTAAAAGGAAAAAAAGCCTCTGCTGATCAGGCAAGTCAGCTGGGATCGTCAGAGGCTTTAAAAGCATTTTTTTACCTCTTCAGCAGAAGAGGTTGTAGAAAAAATGGTTTTAAAAGTAAAAAAAAAACAAGTTGGCCACGCCCACTCAGTCATATTACCACCACCCCAGCCACGCCCACAGTACCTGTAGTAACAAATTTTACATTTCACCACTGATCTTGTTGCTCTGAACTTAAAATGTTTCCGCCCATTTTGCCTAACTAATGATTCCTGCATACCTGCATCAAGGTCATCTTCCTTACTATCTACAACTCTCCTTTAGCCTTGGGGATTCTCTGCAGCTATTCACCACTGTGCAAAAGGATTTTGCCTGATCTGATTTGATCTGTTCCAGGCAACTGATTAATATGAAAGCATTCCAGAGGGAACTTCATGGTTTTGTTGAAGCTTGGTTGCATGGCCTTAGATGTAGCCTGGAGTGAATGAGCAACAACAGTCTTAAATTGGATCTCATCTGTGCAGACCCTGTGATTTTGGACCTTGAAATACTCCTTGGTTTTCACAAGTACCCCAGGAAATGAAAGGATACAAGATATACCTTGAGCACCACTGGAGGAAAACAAAGTGTGATCCAAACCAAGCAGATGAGAACATGGTTTACCTTGTACCAAGGTAAAAGTTGAAAAACTTTACTTCTTTGCTCTTATTGAATCTGTAGAGAGCTGAGCAGCAGCCCTTTTGGATAACAAGTTTCCTTATTGGTAAGGAGTGGGCAGGGGAGCCCTTGTGAGATAACTTGAGGATTATTCTAGACATCTGACAGATCAAGTTACTCAAATTTGCTTAGAGATGAACTCTGGCTGGAAAAGTCCTATGGAACTGACAGAGGCATGGGAAGGGATGGTTCCATTTGTTCTGAAAGAAGCGGTGATTTATGTCTTCCTGAAGAAGCCCTCCTTGTAGCCAACTATACTGGATAGTTTTTGTCCAGTTTCCAACCTTCCCTTTTTAGGAAGTAGAGTACCTGGACGTATCCAGTTGGATTTCAGGTCAGGCTGTATTACTCAGATGGCACTGATCATACTAGATGGCTAATAATAGAGTGGTGGATCCATCCTGATTCTTTTGGAAGCTTTAAATATTGACAACGGCATTGATTGGGGTATTACTCTGCACAGGCTCAGGAAATTGGGAAGAGTGGGGCAGAGTTCTGCAGTGGTTTTCCTTTGGAGGCTAGTCCCAGGTGGTATAGATGGGAAAAGAAGAGGTCTAGCCCTAGACCTTTGATTTGTGAGGTGCCACAGGGCTTAGTTCTCCCTGTTCCTATTCATCATTTACATGAAGCCACTAAGTGAAATTATCTATTGCCATGGGGTGAAGTATCCTCGGAATTTATGCTTTGCAGTTATATATCTCTGGTGCAGGCTATACAAGTGTTTGTTTATTTATTTATTTATTTATTTATTTATTTATTTATTTATTTATTTATTTATTTATTTATTTATTTATTATTTATTTATTTATTTATTTATTTATTTATTTACACAAATTTATATGCCGCCCTTCTCCCTAAGGACTCAGGGCGGTGAACACAGGTTAAAAACATACAATAATAAAAGAAAACATAATTAAAATCAATTTAAAAACAGCGACAATAAATAATAAAACCCAAGGAATCAGAATCAACCCATTTGTAGAAACAGCCAAGTCTTTAGATCTCGATGGAAGGAGCGGAGGTCAGGCGCCGTCCGAAGCTCGGTGGGTAACTCATTCCAGAGGGCAGGAGTGCCCACAGAGAATGCTCTACCCCTCTACAAGTGTTGCCATAAGATCTATTTAGTATTTCTACTTTTTTTTTTTATTGAAAAAGTTTTACAAATACATTTTCACCCCAATTTCCCCCCCTAACCCTCCCCTCCCCCCAGGACTTCCACAAGATATAATCCAAATCAAGGCCACATTTTATAAAACTTGAACCCCTCCACCCCCTGTATATTATTCAAATCTTCACAAGATTCAGTTATTCTATCCCTGTATAATACATTCAGTTAAAAGCTATCTGATATTTCCTAGTTTGATATTTATTCTGCACATAATCTATCCACTTTTTCCACTCCCATACATAAGTCTCTTGTGTCCAATCTTTTAGATATGCTGAAATCTTCGCCATCTCTGCAAAATTAGCCATCTTCAAAGTCCATTCTTCAATAGTGGGCATAGCTTCATTTTTCCAATATTGACCTATCAACAATCTCACTGCTGTTACCATATACAATATCAATTTTGTTTCACCCACTGAAAAACCCTTAACTATACACAGTAAAAACAATTGAGGAGAAAATTGAATTTTTTTCTTTAAAACATTTTGCATAACCCACCAAATTTTTATCCAAAAAGCCTTTGCTTTCTTGCATGTCCACCATATATGATAATATGTAGCATCTAAGCAATCACATCTCCAACATTAGTATTTGTACATTAATGCTTCAAGAAATACTGTATTTAAACTGTTGTGTTTACAGGAGCCATCTGGTAAAACTGGAATGTTTGACAAATATTTAAACATCAAACTATTTACATCCTCTGGCTTTCAATTAGTATCAGAGCAGTACTGGACCTTCAGAATGTCCTACCTGTTTTGTTCTTCCAACTTGGCTAAGAGCTCCAACTCATCTGGGCTCAGGTTCTCAGAATCGGAAGTAGGGGAACATGCAGGCATAGAGTTGACAGAAGAAAGTGCTTCATGGGAAGAAGAGTCAGGGCTGACGGCTGGACTTGCCATCTCCAGCAATTTGAGAGTAACAGGAATGTTCATTTAGAAAGTATTTGGAGACAGTGATCAGGAAAGTTAAGGAATAACCTGTAAAAGACAACATAGTACTTAAAACAGCAGTGGTTTTCTCCCTTCTTTATAATTGATGCCAAAATAAGATGTTCACAAGATTGGAACATAATTGTTCTAGTTCAAGACTAAATTGCTACTACAGACCAAATAAGAAACAGTATAACAGATAACCAAGGGTTCTTTCTTTCTACATTTATTTTGTGAAGAAGCATTTCTTTTCAGATAATCATTTGGATTTTCCCAATAATCCTTAGGAACATTTGACTGCAAAAATTGTAAAATATTCAGAGGATGTGAATTGCTTTTCCAAAGACAAGCCACTATAATTTGAATGTAAGTCACAAATTTTATCCTTACCAAACACTCAGGACAGGTCATTGTATTTTACAGCAGAATTAATATTATGAATATTCTAAAGCCTTCTTCAAAAAACCATCCACATAGTTACACTTTCTGCTTGTAGCATTAAACTAAAAAAATAACACAAGTAAAAACTGGTTTCTCTTAGAGAGTAACTAAATCAATATAATTCATACTACCATAGATTAATATAATTAATTTGAAAAATTATACAAAAACTACGGGAGCAATTTGGAGGTGCTGCTGCTGCTTGGAACTAAGACAGCTAAGGGACCACATCATAAATGTAGATTACATTTCTCTTTCACAGCTCTGTTTCATTCTCTGACTTTAATCAGACTGAAAAAAACTTCTATTGTGGAGTTTTGATGTAGAATGCTTGTTAAGAAGTCTGCCAAGCACTAATTTGTGGAACCATTTCTCCCAGATGGTTTCTGCTCACCCTACCAGATAGGGCAGACTAGATATCGTCCAGATCCCACTGGTGAAGCAGTGTCACCTGGTGGACCCCAGGAAGCATGCCTTCTCTGTCAGGGTGCCTTCCTCATGGACCAGCCTCCTAATTCACAGTGAATCTTCATGATCTAAAGGTTGCATGGGGCTGGTCTCCCAGTCATAACTCATACTTAAGTGGTCAGTAGAGGGGGTGTGCATAAGTGCACTAATGTGCCTATCGTCCCTGTCATTGTATTTTTATTCTTTTATTCTTGTTCTCGTTTGTGTTTGACAAATTCTAATAAATAAATAAATAGATGTTACTAGATAATTTTTGGGCGGGGAGTACAAGAACAGATAAAAAGTGTTGAGGTCAAACAGAAAACTGATTAAACTTTAAGAGAAAGGCAATTATAAACCTAGACAAGACCTATCAGGTATTCTAAATGCAACCAAAATCAGACTATTTAAAGCAATTGTTTTCAGTGTAATAATGTATTGCCTTAAATATCTGATATTGAGAAACAAGCAAGAGAAAAAAGGTATCTCTTAACTATGCATTTGGCGATAACTATTAAAAGTATCATGGACTACAAGAATCAACAGGTCCTGGAGGAAATAAAAATTGCCCCCTTGAGACAATGATCAGCAAGGAGAAACTCACATATATGGGGCATGTGATGCAAAAAGATAATGGACTAGAAAAAAATAATTACACTTGGCAGGATTGATGGAAGAAGGGAAAAGATTACAAACATGATAGATGGAGAAGATTGGAAGATTTACCAATTGTTGCTAGGCTGAGATGGTAAATTTTTGTCTATGCAAACAGATGGTGGCCCATGATTCAATAGCATCTAACAACTAACTAAATGGATTTATAGAGAATTACTGAAAGGCTACTATTACCATCTCCTTGTACCCTTTAAGGCAGTGATGGATAACCTTTTTGCCATCACATACCAGGAGGGAGGAGGGGTCGCGCGTGCGCACACATGCCCACACCCATAATTCTATGTGCCCCACCCCTGTGCATGCAACCCCCCTCCCGCTCATCCCGCTCCTGGCACGCGATGGCCCTGTAGTCCCGTTTTTCTCTCTTACCTGGCTCCAGAGCCTTTCTAGCAGTCTGGGGAGAGCGAAAACGGCCTTCCCTACCCCCGCGGAGGTCCTCCACAGGTCAGAAACAGCCCGTTTGCCAACTTCCGGTGAGACCGGAAGGCCCGTTTTTTGCTGTCCCCAGCCTCCAGAGCCTCTCTAGAAGTCTGGGGAGGGCAAAAACGGCGTTCCCCACCACCCCTCGAGGCCCTCTGGAGGCAGGAGACAGCCTGTTCCTCTACTTCTGGTGAGCCAAGAAGGCCCGAAAATCAGTTGGCGCGCACTGGAGCTGAGCTCACGTGCCCACTGATATGGCTACGTGTGCCACCTGTGGCACGCATGCTATAGGTTCATCATCACGCTCTTAAGGCATCATCCAAGAGAACTGTTTCAAGTGGCTGAGCATATTGGAACTGGAAATATATAAATAAAATAAATAATAATAAAATTATATATATTTGTGTGTGTGATATGTTATATTACAACATTGTACATATAACATATCACACACACAAATATACACACATAATGTACACACATTGTGTACAATATGTACAGAGAGCTTATGCACCAGAGACAAATTCCTTGTGTGTCCAATAACACTTGGCCAATGAACATAGTATTGTATTATATTGTATTTCTATTTCTATTCTATACTTTTCACAATATCAAAAGAAATATCTAGAGTACCACCAAATCAGGATTTTGGTGATCAGCTACAGTTGCTGCAATCTATAAACAGAACAAAATGCTTGAATCAATACATTTCATAGTTTATAATCTCAATATACAATCTGTTTTATCTGACTTTAGGTACCAAAAAGGGATTGGCAGGGGGATTCAGGAAAACATAAATTTCCTGTATCATTATGCTAGGTGTTTTGAGACAGGCAGTAATTAAATCTCCTTTGGAAAAAAACCATTGTGGCTCCCAAACTGAGAACTGTTGTCCTGTGATTCATATTGCTTTTGAGTACAGATTTCTGAATGTTAACAACTTGAGATATACTCTTGCCAGTACAGAGATATAGGTAAAATTGCTATGGTCTGGAGGAAAAGCTGAAAACATAAAAAATATATGTGACACTAGACTAGAGAATTGTTTATTGGTTTGTTATTTTTAATGTTTATTAGTTTACATTGTTCTTTATGATTTCTTCCTTTGTAATTATACAATGAATAGATATATAGTGAAATTTTGCATTACTAAACTCAGTTAATTGTGGTACAAGGCAAACGCTTGAGGAAAAATTTCAAATAATTTTAAAATATAGAGTCAATAGTTTTACTGAGTCTGCTAAACCGCTGTATAGTTTATAGGATCTCATTAATCTGCCTTTCTGCAGTACTTACACTTTTATAAGGTATGTCAGATCAACCTAATTCCACCCTCCTGTCTTATTTTGTTCTGTTTTTACTATAAAGAATGTTTAGGGGCAAAGGGACAGGGTACAAATCATGTAAATAAAAGTCAAATGAAGGACAGTGACAACTGAGAAATGCAGTTAATTTTTGACAGACTGTAGCAAAAAGACAAAAAACAAAGCTCCTTGGTTAAATCTATCATTTTCCTCCAGTGAATTGGCAAATGCAGTTTCAAACCCTTTTAGTTTCAGAAGTACGTCTTACCCTAGAACCTTGTACCTCTTAATCACCCAGTTTGGCCTGCATTATGATAGTTTTAAGAAATTAGAGCAGGGGTGTCAAACTCAATTTCATTGAGGGTTGCATCAGAGTTGTGTTTGACCGCGGGGGGCCGAGGTGGGCATGGCCAGTTCAACATCATTCATGTCGGGTGTGCCTGTGGTGGTCCGAGCGCTTTGCCAGCGAAAATGGGCTCCTGAGATCCATTTTTGCCTGCGACAGCCTCCTGTAACCTCTGCCAGTGAAAACGGAGCTTGGGAGAGCCATCCGCACCCTTCGTGAGCTCCATTTTTGCTGGCAGAGGCACTGTGGGCCGGCCCTTCACTGTTTCGAGGGTGGCTCCACTGGTCAAATCTAATCACCCCGCAAGCCGAATCCGGCCCCTGGGCCTTGAGTTTGACACCTCTGAATTAGAAGCACGGGTTTAATTAGACAAAGCTATGGGATAGGATGATATATCCCTGTAGAACTTTTCAAAATTAATATTCACTGATGGGCACAAATTTTAGCAGCCCTTTTTTTTTGCCATTGATTCCCTGCTGTAATTTCAAGAGACTCACAATTATAATTCCCAGTTCCCGTGTATAATAACGGTTTCTGTGAAGACTTTAGCAATGATCATTCCATTAATCTGCTGCATGTAACCAGCAAACTACATTCAATAAATGTTTGTTTTGCAATTGGCTAGGGGGTCTAAGAAAAACCCATGAACACACTAGTGTTACAACTGGCAAGTCTAAAACTGACCACTGCCTAAATTTCAACAGCTGGCAGAAAAATACTGTGGCAACCTTTATGGTGCCCTTCATGCTGCCTTTATTGATCTTGAATTTGTCTTTGAGTGTATCCCAAATGACAGACTTTGGAAGAAGCTAGAAATTTCAGTCCTAGATTAAAAGCTTTATTTTCAGATATGAAAACTACATAAAAACAGTTTTGTCAAGGTCGGTTGAAATGCCCAAGGACATTTGACACAAAACATCTCTGAAAATAAGTGAAAGATTTCTTTATTATAAAGTCTTTTTTCCCCCTAGAAGTAACAATCTTACAAAGCAGATTATCTGATTGACTTATGCTGATATATTGTCCATAAGGTCTAACCCCCTTAGCTCTGTTTGATCAACATCACTCCAGGCATACGATTTTCTTGGAATCAAAATCAAAGGTTGCAGCCTTTTTCATTTCTTATGGCATCTGTTACATATACAAAAGTCAAAGACTTTATAACACATGTCCGCAGGATACTGATAAACAATTACATTAGCAGAACTCTTGTGCAATCAGAAATTCAACTAAAATTTTCATCCCATCCTATTTTTAATGATTTGTTCTCAAGGCACCAAAGTGACTTTTCTTTAATCTGTTTGAATGTCTTACCCTCTGCAATTATGCAAGGTAAATTTGATAGCGTCCTATGAGACATGTCCATGTTTTTCTTGATCTGCTAATGGTGTGTGTACTATGCAAGGACTCCCATATTTACTCACAACACCTCTTTCTAACGAAATACACATGTAGAAACTTTTTATGTTAATTATCTTAGATTTAAGGTGACAAATCTGTCTGTGAAACTTGGATATTAGGTCACAAATAATGTTAGAGATGCTACACAAGTATGCATCTATGTTTAGATTTAACTTCATGATTGTCTATTTTCCAACTCCTTTCTCTTTTTCCATTTCAAAGCTTACTCTTATACCTTTAAGCACTCTTTTTATCTTCTATATATTTGATTGAATTTAGTTAACTGAATCCACATTTTAATGTTAATAATGCGTAAGTCTTAATTTAATGTAATTTATAATCTAGAGAGCTAGTTTAGTCTAGTAATTAAGGCTAGAAACCAGGAGATTGAGTTCTAGTCCTGCCTTAAGCATGAAAACTGGCAGGGTGACCTTAGGCCAGTCACTTTCACTCAGCCTATGACATCAGTCTTGGGCAACAATCCTGTACAACCAATGAATGAATGAATATTCGGTTGATCCCCTCCAAAACAAACCCTGCACTTGAAAAAAAGAAAAAGAAAAAAATGATCGGCTGACAGATCAAATGCCAAAAAAACTTACCATTGTTCCAATATATATAAACCTGACTATAAGGGCTCTATTTTGGAACATTTTGTTCAAGGGCCTCTTTGTGTTAAAACCAAGAAATGTATATATTTATCTCTCTATACGTGCCTTAGTGACCTTTATTCAAGAAATCTACCTATTCAGTTTTAATACGGTTTCATTTCACAATAGTTGTTCCCAGTTTGTAGATTTTGAGCCATAAAATGTGGACTAGAAAACAATATTTTTAAAACACCAACAAACTATCTGTAGCCATTTTATTACTGCTGACAAAACCTTGAATTTCTCTCTAAAATTCTTTTGATACAATCACTTCCAGAAGACAAAAATCAGTACATACCACTGACATTCTTTCACATTAGAAGAGTGTTATAAACTAGCCATTAGAGTCAGATGTTTATATTCCTTAAAACTGTCTCCTAGACAGAGAGGTTCTTTTCTATTACATCAAGGAAGTAAAAAGTAAAGTATGTGAGGGCGGGTGCTCTTAGAAGCATTTGTATACTTAATTTTTGTGTATTATTAATCCTAGAACAGAGTCTGATCATATTTCATTAGAGGAATAAGGAAAAATATCCTTATCAGGCTTTTACTACATTTCCTTTTATATATTTCAATCTTTAATATACATCTACATTTTCTTGGAGCATCCAGGAGAAACCAGAACGGGCTTGTTGGCTCCCAAACAATAAAATCATTTGTAGCCAGACAAGAAGTCTGACTAATAGAGAAAAATTTCATTAACATTAGTCAATCCTTTCTGATCTAATGATGACACAACAAAACTGTTTGCTGTTTGTCACGGTATTTGTGTGAAATCCAGAAAGTAAAATTTACAAAGCAAATCCAAGATCCAATAGTTTGCTCAACCGTACTGCTCAATTAAGAGCAAGTCCAGTGAAAAAACACAGGATGAAAAAGTAATAGTATGAAGGGGCTAGGATTGAGAAAGACAAATTTCATATGCATAAGATCTCATCCTCTTATAACCCTGTCTTCAGCAGACTTCAGTGAAGCACTTGAGAATCATAAACAAGGTCTACAATATTACACAATGGATTCTGAATGTGGGTTTTGAGCCTGTGGGTTTGGTTTTTGTTTTGCCATTATTAAGCAATTAGAACATGTGGGAATTTGCTTTGCCTTTTATGTTCCAATTAAGCATAATTTAAATAATAGTATTAAACAATATTAATTTTGTTGTAATAGACTACATAATCATACCCCAAAGCTGTAATATTAGTTATTTTATAAGAGAAGGCACTCCAATTCAAATATTAATACTATTTAATTATAAATAGTCATATAACAATTATGACTATGGTGGACCACCAAATAAAACATTTCTCTAAAAATTATTGAAAAGCAAGAATTTTCTTCTTAATTCATAAAGACTACGAAGCCAGCTGGGTGACTTTGGGCCAGTCACTCTCTCTCAGTCCAACCTACCTCAAAGTGTTGTTTCTATAGGGAAACAAGATGCAGGAGTGCTTACTATGTTCACTACGTTGGGCTATATATAAAAAGGTGGGATAAAGACCTAATAATAATATAGAGATGAACTGGAACCAATTTCTACTTAGCTGATGAGACTTCAGACAAGTAACAGAAAACATGAACGACAATATAGGAAGCATATGACCAATACTGGAAATAAAACCTCACATTTTATATTGTGGTATTTGAAATTTTTTTTTCTAAAATGCTTGTTTACCAGAGACAAATCATACATCATAAAAGATCTCTGATCCCATTTCCAGTTCAACTTGAGCCATGATTCTAAAACTCAGTAATAAACAGTAATAATATTTAATTTAAATATTAAATTTTAAGTATATCTGAAGACAGATTCCAAGTAATCATTCACTCTTAGCTTTCTAACCTCTGCTATAATTCATCAATGTTAGAAGAGACTAGAAAGCAATGTTTTTTTACAGCAGCAGTTCTCAAATTTGGTGCATGGACTATTGGGAAACCATGAATGATCCTCAAAGAGGTTATGAACGAGACACAAAACAATAGCAAGAAAACAAAACCATTCATTATTTCTCCAATTTCTTTCCTATTACTTTGAAAAACATATTTGGGGAAATTTTGTATTTATATCTAATTAAATTATTAAGGCAGTATATTCTATACTTTGTTTTACTCCAAAATATAGAATATACTAGATCAGGGCTATCAAACTCCAGCCCCTCGGCTGGATGCATCACGCGCCAGCTATGTCCACACCCAGTTTAGGAAAGGGGGAAAAAGTCCCAATACTTCACGTTACGACATCGTGACGATGCGAGTTTGACACCCCTGTACTAGATATATAATTATTACTGCCATGTTATGATGTCTTAAACTCTTTCTTGTTGATAAAAGTTAAAAAAAAGTACCCGGCCATTAAGAACATTTGTTACTCAATCAAGTCAATGTGAATGAAGTAAAACTGTAAATTTTTCAAAAGTTCACTGATTTTTTTAATGCCCAACAAATATCATATTTAACTTATGAGCACTTGATATTAAGGTGACAAGGAACCTTAATTTATTTACAATTTATTTACATTTTAACATAAATTGTGCATATAAATTTATTTATATTTTCCTGAAGATGTGTGTGTCCACAACTTTCATTAGATACTCAGAAGGATTGTGAACACAGAAAGATTAAGAAACTCTGGTTTACATCATAACTAGCTCAGATATAAGACAATTCTACCATTTAAAAAAATCAAGCTAAGGATTTCTAAATAAAATAGAGCTGAAGAAGAAAGACATCCTGATCTAGGATTGTTTTCAATAATCATCCACTATATTGGTAGCCATCTGTCCAAGATTTTTACAGATAGTTAACCATGTCCAACAACCAGAATTACAATTCTTTTCAATAGTTGTTTTTTCAGTGTATGCCACTGAACAAAAGTCTATACCCATGAATAGATTAATTCTTCTTTCTTTTGACAGACATTGCTTGGAAACAATTCCCCTTTGTTTAAGCTAAAACATTGGGCTTCAACTAGCTAAAATCAAATGTCTATTAATATTAGAAAGATTTCCACTGGTCCTTGATGGTATATAGGCTACCCCAATGTTCAATTTCTGTTAAAAAGTTTAAGTATCCTTCAGTTTACACTCAACTTCTGTAACTCTTTGGGCATGATTATGCTTTTAATGTAAGAGTGGTTTGCTCTTTTCAAGTTCAGTTTACAACTTGTTTATGATTTTCCATCTAAAGCTACAAATCTATATTCAATAGATCTGGTTGTGGATAAAGAATCTCTGAGGAATGAACTAGTACAAGAACAAGATAATCCACAACCAAATGATGCTGTAACCATCCTATTTTTTCAGCCAGGCAGGCTGCTTGAATCTTTATATAAAGATTGAATAGAAGATATTACAATTTAACATTTCCAAAACCAATTGCTAGTATTTAGATACAATGTAATAGGTTTCATTTTTATATGTATCTCTATTTAAATGAATATTCATATATTAGACCATGCATGTACAACACCATTTATTTCAATTGAGGTTGAACTTTTTTATAAATTAACTTAAGATATATTACCAATCGTCTTCACTTAGCAAAACATGAAATAGCATGGTTTATAAACACTGCTTTCAACCATTACAAAATGCAGAGGTCATCATAACATACTATGGTTAAAAATGGCCAGACGTAGTACTTCAGTGTTTGGACAAATGCTTAACTGTAAATTAGCCATGTTGTCACTTGTAGCAAGAAACAGCAAGAACTAACAACAGTAAAATATAAGGTAGAATTATTTTATGCTTAAATTTGGTCCTCTTGTGCTATTATTATTATTCCCAAATGAAACTCTCCAGAATCAAAGGCATACTCAACAATAAAATGTGGTTACAGTTTGACATATTACAGATGTTTTGTGAACAGTCTTATGTCAAACCAAGAGAAACATTGAGCCTTCATCTCTGGGTTTTTTAAAAAACTTCTTAGCCTATTACATATCCAATTCAAGTATTTAACCAGGCCAATCCTTTCGCCAACCAAGTTCAATAACATACCGCCAATTCCTGAACCCAATTTCTAACCATCCTTTAAAAAGATTCAATCATACTTTTTCAAACTATGATTTCTCCTTTGAAAAGAAATAATTATAGCAAATAAACTTCTCTGTATTGATCATTTTGCACAAATTATTGACCTTAACACTAAAGTCAAATATGTGTGGTAATCTTTCAACAAAAAGCAGTTGGTAACATGTTGTGCAAAAGTTGTATCAAGAGAACAAATGTCAGAAGTTTTTACAAAAGTAAAAACAATCTGAATATTAACAATTAGACAATGTAAGCATCTACTTTGGGTGTTCAACAATTAGACCATGAAAAAATGTACCTAAAATTAGTGTTCGTAAAATCTTTGAGACTGAATTTAATAGAAAGTCTAAACCTTACCCACATGAACCCAATAATATTTCCTAAAAGTTTTCAAGAATAAAATCTTAATAAGTAAAGAAGATAGGTTTTAACTATTCTTAGGAGAGAATAGATTCCTCTGTCCACTTATTTCAAAGGAAAACAAAATGAATTAAAATAGAAATACTAAATATAAAGGAATTGTAAATGCCAATTGCATTGTTGTCCAAAGTATATCAGTGACAGTAGGAGGGAGAACATTTTAGGTTTTAAAAAAAAAAAGGTTCTAAATGCAACTGAACCTGTGTGGATCCACACAGGTCATTCATGGAGGAATGTAAAAAACCTTCATGTTAGATCCAAACAAAGGTTATTTAGAGACCAATGGCATATCTATCCCAAGCAAGATATGAGCATAATAGCACCTTTTTGCTTATGCTTCCTAACAAGTGGTATTGAAGGACCTAGTCTTTCCAATATTAGAGATAACATCTTAGTATGTTATCTCTAATATTGGAAAGACTAGGTCCTTTTCCAGCAAACCTCAGATCAATAGGGCCCACCTTATCCACCTCCAACGTTTTCTTAGCCCCAAACAATGTTCGTTTAGAAAAGAGCTTTCATGATATATGCACGAAGTAACTGAACATGGTGGAGGAGCAACACAGTTTACATTCAGAGTGCTTGATGATTATCATAATTACTGACCTAACTAGCGGGGGTAAAAAAAGGCTCTCATTCCCGAGTTGGCGGAGAGCAGGAAATGAGAAATCTCTCCTTTTAGGGGTGGTCGATGCGGTCCCCCCCTTTTTTTTTGAGGACTAGGGGAATTACTGGGTTCAGTAGAGCATGGCTTGCTTGTCCTCCTTCGGAGTGAGAAAATGATACACTGGGAGAAAAGCCTGGCTTTTTCCCACCCCCCACCCCACGGAAAACTCCCAAGCAAGGCGTGGAAAGCTGCAGAGGAAATCGGGAGGTCCCAATCCGGGCAGGCCAAGTACCCCCCACCCCATCTCGGAGACAAACGGAGGCCTTACCCTCGGAGGCATGGAAGGAGGGCGAGAGTGAAGGGGCAGGAGGAGAAGCGGCTCCCCCGAAGGAGGTTTTCTCCACGGGGAGAGAAGGGATGGAGAGCAAACGGCGGCTGAAGGAGGAAAGCCTTTCGCCCCCTTTGCAGCAAGGGATTCATTCCTCTGCAGCTACTCAGCCAGCAGAAGCGTGGGGGGGGGGGGATGGAGGGGAAAAAAAGAGGGGGGGGGAGCCGGGCGCCCTCGCCTTCCTACCTGCGCGGCCGGCGTTGCCATTTCGGCTCCTTCTGCTCAAGGAGGCGGGGGTCCTAAGCCTCCGGGCCTGACCTCCACGGCCACCGCCTCCCTCACTACCGGAACGGCAGGGACAACCGCACCAGGGACCGCAGCGGCCATGGAGGAGCCGGAGCTGCTGCGGACAGCGGCGGAAAAACGACCAACCACCGGAACCGCCGCCGCCGCCGCCGCCGCCTCCCGCGGCAATCCCAATTCACTCCCCGATTGATGGGCAGCGAACTCCGCCCTCTGCTCCGCATCCTTTGCTCCGTCTGGCCAATTAGGATCCGGGCCCCGGCCTCTCGGTTCCCTCCTACCTGGCCACATTCTCCAATAAGGATCCAGCTTTCGCCAAGGCACCGGATCCTGGTCCCGCCCCTTTAGATGCCTCCGTTCATAGAGCAAAGCGAAGGAGATGAAGCCACCCGCGGCGCCCAGGCTCGGCGATTGAGGAAGGAAAACCTGAGAGGGGCGGGAATATTAACCCCACCTCTAAGACTTCCACCAATAGGGCCTCGGGAAGCAGCAATAGACAGTTCTTTCCACCTATCTTGGATTTGTAAGGCAAATGGGGCGGGGGAAAGTTATTAGCCCCCTTGAGCTCAGAAATAATAACGGGCGCGGGAACGCGGAGCGTCTGAGAGGGGATTAAAAAAAGCTCAGGATCTATCGGCTTTGAGAGAAAAATAAAAGGGGAATTTTTTTGGGTAGCGGGGTGGGAATATCTGAAAAACTCGGACGATACAGATTTCGAAGTGTAAGGAAGAGAGAGCATTCCGGAGACGGGACGTGGAAAGGGAGGAAAATACTCCCGTTTCCCGAGACTCCAGCTGTGAGATTTACCAACGTCTGCAAGAATTTACGGGAATGACAAGGCGACCAGCCAATGAGATTTAGTAACGGGCGCTTCTTTCAGGAAACCAACATCTCAAATTGCAAAATTACCCCGCCCTTCTCTCTGCGTCGAGTCTCTGTGTGCGGCTGTTCCTTGCAGGAGATAAATAACAATATTTCCATTAATATCGAAATCCACAGATTATAAACTCTTTTAAGAAGGAAGCGGGAAATAGCTTCCTATATCAGTGCACTAGGATACATATAATATTCCTGCAATGTATTGTAGTAACACATCTGCACAAATGTAAACGGTATTTAGTCACGGCAAGGAGCTGCATTCTGTATCTGCTGCCTTTCCGGTTTTTGTAGCATAGATGGGGTATTGTATTCCAACGTGGGGTTTTTTTTCTTTCCTTCGCCGACCAGTATAATATATGCATTGTATATGATGCTGGGACGGAAACGAGGAGCTTCTGCACACGCGAAGGATGTTCTCTAACGCTGTTCAACGCTCTCTTTAGAGAGAGTTTGGCCACTGCTGCCACCAGGTTGTCGATGGACTAAAAAGTTCAGTGCTTTGGTGTCTCTAGCAAGGAGTATGCAGCTGGGAAACTGCAGAATTTTTTCCCCCTGGGATCACACTTCTGTGCCTAGTTCAAGGTACTAAGATACCGTATCTATAAATTTCCACAAGAGTCTTTTCAATTGCTAAACTAGTTTTATGTATTTTTATCTCCAAAAACCAATCGCTACTTCAGACACCAAACTAACACTTTTTCTTTCCCAGCGCTTTTGAAATACTTTACTTATTTGGTATATTTAAAATATCTCATCTTCTTAATGAATATACAACCCTCAAAAGTTTGATTTGATGGTTTTTATTTGATTATGTTTTATTCCTTTTAATTACATTTGTAAGGCTCCGAGCGTCTTAGCCATTGGCTCAGTGGCTAAGACGTTGAGCTTGTCGATCGAAAGGTCGGCAGTTCAGTGGTTTGAATCCCTAGTGTCGCGTAACGGGGTGAGCTCCCGTTACTTGTCCCAGCTTCTGCCAACCTAGCAGTTCAAAAGCATGTAAAAAATGCAAGTAGAAAAATAGGGACCACCTTTGGTGGGAAGGTAACAGTGTGCCGTGTGCCTTTGGCGTTTAGTCATGCCAGCCACATGACCATGGAGATGTCTTCAGACAACGCTGGCTCTTTGGCTTTGAAACGGAGATGAGCACCGCCCCCTAGAGTCAGGAACGACTAGCACATATGTGTGAGGGGAACCTTTACCTTTACCTTAAGGCTCTGAGCATACCTTAGTTGAGATTTTCTTATACTTTTTAATCTAGAAACTATAAACTTAGTTACCAATCTGTTGTGTTGTGTGTTGTGTGAAACGTTTCCTGCTAATGATAAGGATTGTATATCCCTTTTTAGCACACTTTGCCCAATATGGCACTGCACAGGCTCAACTACAGCAGCTTTATTCCCAACATACTCACTGTTCTGGTAAACTGGCATATACAGTGTGTTGACGCATACTTAGGTGCCACAATCTGGTTTATTTACAAATATATGCCCAACCATATTACCACAGAGTAGCAATTCAAAACAGATTCTCCAGTTTTCTGCTTTCCAGCTCAACTGGACTATGACTTCATCCTCCCCCAGCAATGCAACCAGTGGCTATGTTGGCTGAGAATGGTGGAGTGATGCTCAACCCATCTGGAGGTCACCAGGTTGGGAAAATTGTAGAACAGCTCATTCCAAACTATCTGGCTACACTCTCTTTGTTTTGCTAAATGCAATAAAATTACACGCTTCGGACATTGTTGGTTACCAGAACAGATTTTATCAGAACAGCTTTTAGCAGGATAATTAATTGGGTTACATAAGGCACTAATGTAAATTTTGATGTTAACAAGCATTTCTGCAAGGTTGTGAGTATAGATGCGTAGGCATGAAAACATTGCCATGAGGGAAAGGTTGGAGCCAAATGTTAGCATTTATTTATTTATTTTACATATTTTTGAACCATGCATCTCAGAGAGGGAGAAATTCTCACTACTAAAATATTGACTTCCGGGTAAGGAATGGCGAGCTAACACATCTCTGAAGGAAAAATGCACTTCAGCCAAGACTGATGACCTGGTGGTGAACCTGGACCAATGGAATCTCTGCAGCCAAGGTCAGTATGAGAGATCATCTGCTTGTGCTCCATATATCTTCTCCTTGCAAGGACACCTAGGAGACAAGGAAAGTCATTAAGCTCTCAATTGCAGCAGGGCCTGTATCAACACCAGCTTCATCAAACCTCACTTTTTAAACACTTAAAAATCTAGCAAAACCTCCAAGCAAGAGTATTTGCGTCTGTATGACAAAATAGGATGCCTTTTCTCCACATACAGGAATAATAGAAAAGATGTCATTAGGATTCCAAAAGGAAGAGGTGTGGATGTATTTTCCAAGTCCTGTAAAATATTGTTAAATTAAGTAAGCATTTTATTTATATACACAAGGTCCTCTAACTGTTCTTAGAGTATTTCAAATGTTTGAATCTGCAAATTCACACATGCAGGACCTCTGTTTTGATCATTTTTTCTAAATGGACATATTTCTATATTTCAACTGCCCTGTAGATGTCTTGTTAATTGCCCTATGTTTTAAAAGAAATATATGTCTTTTATGAGAAATACCACACCCAAGGATGTGTAAATGTCTCATCTTCCCCTTTTTTGTGGTTAATTTTGTAGTTAATTTAAACTGTGTAAGGAGAACGATTAATGCCTTGCGCCTCCTGTAGATGAAAATTGTCAATTGCATTTCAAATAATGTTATTATAATGTTTTCAAAATACGAAGGATACCCCCTTCCTTTTCTACCTATCTCCTTTTCCTTATTTTGTAATTATATCAGTATGGTTGGAGTATGGTGTTTTACTAGCAGTGCACACACTTGAGTTGTTTTTGACCATTTATTTTCTCTAGAATATCTATGTAAGACTGAGATTTTTGTTATTGGCTCATCTGAGGTTCACAGTAACTTAATAGTTTTGGAAAATAATTAGAATATTTGGATTTTGTCATCTCATTTGGATCCTTGTGACATTTTATAGTAGTTCCACTACATTTATTAGGTTTACAAAGTTAAAAAAAATCTTTACTTCAAATTTTATTTATTTTATTACAGCAAACATAATTTTGCAAACAGTACTTCCAAATATAATACCTTTGGATGCAGGTATTTGTATCCATTTCCTGATCTGAGAACTACACCTCAAATTAAAATTCATCATCATCAGAATTGGACCTTGGAGGTGTTCTAGTCCAACCCCCTGCTCAAGCAAGAGACCCACCCTATACTATTTCAAACAAATGGATGTCCAGTCTCTTGTTAAAAGCCTTCAGTGATGAAGCACCCACAACCCCTGAAGGCAAGTCGTTCCACTGGTTGATTGTTCTCACTGTGAGGAAGATGTTTGTATTCTGCTTTTTAAATTAATGGTAATTAATTGAACATATAAAAGTGATTACAGAGCATACCAATACCAATTTAAAGAAAGAAGAATGGGAGAAGAAAAGAAGAAAGTGTCTTAAACATCTTTCTGGTGTATCCAAGTTAACTTCCATCTCTTGTACGATTTCTTATTGCTTTGTTGCTCCCCCACAGACAAGGACAATATCCAATGGAGAAGATAGGAACAGAGAGGACATTTTGACCAAGGAGATGAAATCTAGAATCTTTTTCCTCTTCATTCTGCAGGCATCTCCTCCTTTTAAAATATAGACTGTAATGCCACCTCTTTTCATATTTTGGCCCATTATCCCATTTCTTCATATACTGTATAAAACTATCTTTTTTTGTTTCCTCTACTATCATAAAGGAAGGAGTCTGCAGATTTTACTCTGCTAGTCATAACCGACTAAAAGGGGCAATGTTCATCTCCATTTCAAGGCCATTGAGCCAGCACTGTCCAAAGATGTTTCCACAGTCATGCAGCCAGCAGGATGTCATGGGCCAGTCTTACCTTCCCACCGAAATGGTACCTATTTATCTACTTGCATTTGCATGCTTTCGAATTGCTAGAAATAAGTCAGTGGGGATTCAGAGAAAAGCCTAAGGGATTTTCAAGAAATGTGAATATACAGCTGGGTAGGTTTAAATTTCAGAAAAGAAAATGGATCATAATGGAACAGAATTTCTTATTTTTACAACTTTGGATAGAAGTGGTGTATGAAAAGGTATTTATAATTTACTATTGCAGGTTTTTGTAACTGGAGAACAGCATGCACAGATTTTGTTTATAGTGGACTGCCTCTAAATGTAGCATGTTGTATCCAGCATTCTCACTGATTTAAAACAAAAAACATGCATATGAGATTGCACCAGTGAACAAGGATAATCAGGAGTAGTTATGACTATTTCTGATACATTCCATACCAGCAAAATGGTTATAGTTCTTTTAATCAAATTTATGGAACATAAGAAGCTGCACATACTTAGTAAAGCTTTTTGTTCCCATAGCTAATATTGTTTTCTGCAATGGACACTTGCAATCTAGGATCTCAGATGGAATAATTTTCTCCATCAACTGATTTTAACTGAAGATGCTAGGGATTATGTCTGCAAAAGAAGATGGCCTGTTAGTCAGCTATAGATTGAAGGTTCTTCACCAAGGACAACTTGCTTTTGAAAAAGCTCCCTTGTGCCCACTGTTGGAAGCTGGTCTTGTTTTACTTCTGGAGGAGAACCAATTTTAAACATAGATATAGAAATTGATGCAAATTTACTAGGTAGAAGAAAAAGCCATTTGGTGGAATAGAAATATCTACTTTGGATACTATTCAAGCAATGGCTTTTCTGACGCAACACTGTTAAGTCACAGTTTGTTTCCTAGGGAGGCATTCCTGAAGTATTACAGAATAGAGCTGGCCAATCACATTCTTGCACTTAACAATGGGCAGCTGTGAAATGACAGCTGTTAGGAGCAACAACATGCATCTTCTCAACTGCTACCCTTAGTAATGTCTTTATACAAGAGACTTGTGGGAAATTAAAATAAACTAATATGATAACATTGAAGAATTTTATCAGAATCAAGTCACTCAAATGTAACTAGCTATCATTACCCTGTAGATGGTGCACCACACTTTCTAATAGCTGTAGCTCAGGCAGAGAAATTTAGTTCAGTTATTCTGATACCTTTCTGATAATCTCTGCCAAACCAATTAGGACCAAGTTGGACTTGAAGATTCGTATTTGACTCCTATCTTGGCATGGATTGATTGTGAGGCTTTAAGCAAATTCTTACTCTCTGTCTCAAATCAGAGAAAAACTAATAATTTCAGCAAGCCGTCTACAGATACTAGGGACTACAACCCTTTTTCCAAATCAGTTTAAGTCTTGATGTTTTCGTATTTACAGTGGATAAAAGAGAGCCTTTTTATTATCTTCTTTATATGTACTATCATTACTTTTATAAGCAATAATTTAACCTTTTCAATATCAGATTGAGCAGTCTACCCATAAGTTTTGTTATCTTCTTTCTATAGAAGGCCTGTAAAC